>NW_017729026.1:41549189-41596130 GCF_001723915.1 Gavialis gangeticus | reverse complement strand
CCCTAGTTAAGAAAGGGTTCTGTCCACATTAACCCAGAGAGGTGGTGGAATCTCATTTCTTGAAATTTTTAAGGCCTGGCTTGACAAAGCCCTGGCTGGAATGATTTAGTTGGGAATGGTCCTGCTTTGAGCAGGGGGCTGGACTAGATGACCTCCTGAGGTCTCTTCCAACCCTAATTTTCTATGATTCTGTGATTTATATATCCATTCTTTGTCACCATATCAATTTTACCAGCAAGTGACTAAAACAGCTATCTTGATCATAATCCTTGGTCATAGTTTTTTATGACTCCTCTATCCATCTACAAGCAAATGCCTATTTTTAGAGTAACTTTAAGCCCAGCAATGTAGCAAAGTAAGAACAGCTGCTGTCCCCTTAGAAACCATCCTGCAACTTTCTTCCCATGTAGCCATTGTCCCCTATGGACCAGACCAATGGCAGCTTGGAATGTAGGGTATCCCACTTTAATTTTCCAGCTTAGTTGAAGCTAATCACTTCTTATCCAACAAGAGCTTTTTATCCCAAGAATCACAAAGGAATATGTTTTCTTTAAGACTATTATTGCCAGAAGTAGTTCAGAAATGTCAGAAAACTGGGTGAGGCAAGGATTGTTATGGGTGATATCTTTTATTGAGGCAACTTTGTAGTTGGAAGGGACATAGACAGTTTTTGGGTATCACACAGCTTGTTCATGTCCCTCTCAATCATATAGCTATCCCAATAAAAGATAGCAACCATAAAGAACCTTGCCCCTCACATTTTTCCTGGACCATTATGGCTAAAGCATCACCTCAACACTGCCAAAAAATGGGTGTGGTTTTCTTTCAGGGTTAACATTTTATTTTAAGGAAAATGAATGTTGATTGTAAATATTTGAAAATATTTTGTTTCTAAAAACATAAACTCTTTGGAATGATCCATATTATTCTCCATAGCCAGTATGGATGCAGAGATCCCCTTGATGCATCCTCAGAATTCACTTAAAGAAAACAATCCTGTGCAAGGGGCAGAGTCAATCAAGGTCTAGTTCTTCTCATGTAAAATAAGGAGAACTTCATCTATAGGGAAAATGTACTGGATATGTCCATACCAGAACCCAGCCAGAACTAGGTCCAATGGTTATGTGTGAAATTTGAATCCAGATTTTCCAGTGTTTCAGTTTTTCCTTATTTTTTAATCTTTATAAGAGGCAGAATCAAAACCCTGAATAC
Organism: Gavialis gangeticus; assembly: GCF_001723915.1. NCBI lineage: Eukaryota > Metazoa > Chordata > Crocodylia > Gavialidae > Gavialis > Gavialis gangeticus. Next base: position 41,594,918 of record NW_017729026.1, on the reverse strand, counting down.
AAACATCCCTGGAATCTGGGTGTTAACAATCTGAGTCTGGATGTCAATGTTGTGGTTTCATCTGGTCTTTGATTAAACCAACATTTAAGTACAGGCTCATTGATATTTCTACCTCTAAATACTGTCAATGATACTTTCCAGCAGAAGGTACTCACACCCCAAAATGTTACTCACACAGTGAAAGATTAGGATCCTGCAAAGATCCCTGAATGTAATACCTACCAAAGTGGGAGTTCAAGGGAAGAGAGCTGGGTCACACTTTGTAAGTGAACCCTCAGATATAGATTTTACTAGAAACTAAATGGAGACTTCCCACCTAGGCTCAAATTCAGTGAAAAGAAGTAAACTCCAGAGAAGTAAAAACACTTATGCTCAGGTTTCAGCCTTCCTCAAAACTATTCTTTGTCTTGGTGCCTATGAAAAACTAACAGTGGTCAGGCTGCCTATCATTCTGAATGTGCCTCATAGTTTCATGTGTTTCCCCATCTGTCTTGATCTATCTGTTGTCTCATATAAGTTCCTTGGCGTAAGGACTATCTTTTTGCTTCATGTGTGTACAGCATCTAGCACAATGGCTCCATAATCAGGCTCCCTGAAACCACAGTAATACGATCAATAAACAATAATTACTATGCAGCTTAAGCTTCTATTTTAAAACAGCACAAAGTTAGTCCAAAGTTTAAATGTTGTCTAAAGAAGCTTTTTTAAAAACCAAAGTCCACCAGAAATATTTTTATTGATTTTCTTATTCCAAGTGAAAAACAGCTGTATTTGACCAAATAACTATTCTTTGAATGGTTTCTGTTGTAAATATTACAGCACTAAGAATCTGAAAGTGAAATGAACTACAAACAAAAGTGAAACTGGCTTCATTGATTTTCATTGACTATGGGGAGAGAAAAAAGCAACTAGTAAACAAAACATAAATAATGGGAGTATCTACACATGCCCCTGTGGTGCTGTTTTTACAGCACCATCATTTAATACATCCTTTTGGAAGTACTAAATGATAGCACAGTAACAGCCTGTACTGCACTGTGCACACGGTGCAGTTATTTTAAGATGCTACTTCTCCATAGCAATGCTCTATAAGCAAAATCTGGCCTTCATCTTAATCCATCCTTATGTAGATCAAGCTCCTTCTAGTCAGTGTGAGTTTTCCAGAGGAAAGACTGAATAAAATGTGAGTCATGGAGTCAGGATGTGGCTTAAAGTGGCAAGAAACAAGTTCACAATTTAGACTGATCCAACCTACCACAGAGCGATGTGAATTGTTCATTTCAAGACTCAGCTTCAGCTCTGAACAGAAAGTCTGAGTTCTTCGCAAATTGTTTATATTGTTCATTGCTTTTGTTATATTTTACATACGTATAAAAATATGAGGCCTCTGAATGCCAGAATTGTTCATGTCATAAAACCAGAATAAAGTAACTCTGAGAATCTATAAACAGAGAAAGCAACTGCATTTGCTTCCACTCATCTACACAGCTGTATTAAAATCAACTATCCTGTTTAAAGTTTGCCCTCCGTATTTTTGACTGTAAAAATTTGAGCAAAAACCACGCAATAGAGCAGCTGGACCATTTAAGAAGGTGATGCATATTATTAGAATGATTACACAAATGGCCAAAGGTGATGTGTTATTCCCTACTTTCATTTGTGTAGCGTATCAGTGCTATGATGATGAACTATGTCAAAAGAAAACCTTGGCTGCCTTCTGTTGGAGAAAGCCCCTCAAAGACCTTTGATGTGACAGTGAAACTGGAAAATATTACTGACTCACCACCTTTAAGCAATCAAGAAGTGATCAAAGCTGTGACTCAGGAAGTCAGAAAAAAATTATATGCTCAGGGAAATAAGCAATGCTTATTACAAACTGATATTCAATAGAACTGGCAACTGAAAGTGTAATTTTGTGAAATATACTTTTAATTGGGGTTCACTGGATTATTGTATGTTACTTATAGAGAGAGTTACTCTCCATTTCAGAAAATGGATTACACTAAATTCCAGCTCTGGGTTTCTTATACATGCATGCCCAAAAAGTCAGGAGTAGATATGGAAGTGTGGAACAGTAATGTCTTGTCTCATTCTGGCTTCCTCCAACACCAATTTAAAATGCAAGAAAGAGTCAGAGGAAAGATCTTCACAATTTAGCACATATACCACCTTACGCAACTGTGGACTTGCACTGTCTTCTATCTTTTACAGACTACCTCTCTGCTGGAAGGAATAATCTGTTGAGGGAGACAGGGCCACCCATAATTTGAGTTTACAAGAACACCAGATTGTAGCATGAACCTTTTATCTAGATGGCCTCAAAGAGTTCTACAATGTCTTTGCTTTATTTTGTTCGTAACTACAGTACATAAAATGCAATGGATGAGTCTCTGATCTCACCTGTACTGGTACCTGCAGTGTTCAAATTATGGGGGAGCTCCGGGGGGAGGGGGCTGAGCCCTGCATAAGAGATGAGAGCCTCCCCATAAGAAACAAGAACCCCCCACAAACCGGTCAGCTCCTGGTTCGCCATGTGCTTTGCTGGCAGCCCAGGTGGCAGCGGCTCCTTCTGGCTGCCACTGCCACAACCTCCCTGCCCCCGAAGAGTTGAAGTATAATTTGAGCTTGGGTACCTGTAGAGTAGCGCTGTTAAAATCAGCAGCAAAGCCAAGTTGATAGGCTTTGTACTTTCAAATGCTCCACACAAATGCCTTTGAAAAATCAAACGCGGTATAATGCACATTAAGAGGTGTCTAGTCTTTACAAGTCAGTCTGAAACCATGAAGACAGATGAGTCAAATCAGAACTACTTCCTATATTAGACTGCAGTTTAGATTAGGCCTAATCATTGGTTTTTCTCCCAGTGTATCAGCTGCCAGATCCTACTAGTAAAGGTCACTCAGCCACACCCACAAGGTTGTCTGAGCTTTTCACATTTTTGCTGCCTTCTTAAAATGAAAACAGATGATGTGGGATTTTCTGCTAAATAGAAGGTGGCAGCCATAAACTGTGGAGTGTTGAGGAATGGAGGCAAAATCAAATAGAAAGGAAAAAAAGTTGGCTACCACTGAGTCCAAAGAGCAACAGAGCACATTAAGCTCAAGGAGGGAAGTTTCTTAGAAAGGGGCCTTAGAGATGTCCCAGGAACAAACCATTTTACCTGGTAGGCATTACCGTAGTTTTCCTTTGTTGAAGATATCTATTCGCTTGCCTATAGATTTTGATCTCCAAACAAGGTGTGTAGAATTTTTGCTCCACCCTTATAAAAAGATTACCACCAGCTGATTTCCTTGCCATTCATTGATTGCTTGACAGGTTTTGTAGTGTATAAAAGCCCTGCAAATGTGTCAGTTATCAGCTACAAATGAAGCTTCCTTCCTTGATGTTCTAACCCATTCCCAAGGGACTACCTTTGAAAAGAGATCTGAAATGTTACAGGGTATTGGTCCTTGCAAATGAGAATTGCACATGATTAGTGAATACTGAAAGGATGATCCACGCTGACAGACATCAGCTCGCTGTCTGCCACAGGTAGCCTAGCATTAGGTAAAAAGCTTCAGGGCACTGAAAGGATTTGATCTAATCATATGTTGTAAGAAGCATCCAACATTGTACATTCTCTTTTCCAACACAAGCACTTGTGTACAGCCTAAGGGCCCGATTCTGTTCTTCTTGAAGTCAGTGGGAGTTTTACCATTCACTTCAGGGACAGCAGCAGTAGGTCTTGGGAAAAACACTAACCACAGCTATTTCCCTCATGTTTTCTCACCTAATCAAAATAATTTTTTGTGAAAGAAAATATTCAGAACAGCCTGGTACTGAAAATACTACTTGAACAATTAAACCAAATTGTCCTGCTCTTTTTAACGTATCTGTCAGTTAACTTTGCTTACGTTGTTCTTCCTTGCTGAGAACCGAGAGTGAATATGTTGATTAAACACCTGTGTTGAACAATGCCAGTGTACTTTCAGGAGAGAGATTCTTATAATTTCAAAACATTCGAGATTCTTGTATGCATCATAAAAGCAAATACATCAACTATACCAGAAGGACATATAAACAACAAATATAGCCTTGGTAGCTAAGTATTCCTTGTAATTGATGGACTGTGACCCTTGAAGCAAAGTATAAATACAAGAATCCAAAATATCCTTTATTTTTGTTCCCATCTTTTCAGCCAGTGAAATGTACTTCTTGTCTTATATCACCCTGACTCAGTGTGACACCTCAGAATTCAAACTAAATTGATACATGCTACAGACACTTTGTGTATCTTAAGGCAGCAGTTCTTAACCTTTTGCACTTTACGTCCCACCAACCATTTTGTCAGAAAGCCCTGGTCCCACCATGATAAAAACAAACCCCCACAAAATTGCGCTGTTCAAGATATCTGTTGATTCATCTATTTGAATGTGCAAAAAACTGATTTTTTCAATCGGGAAATGAGTTGAAGTCCCACCTACATGACCTTCAAGTCCCACAAGTGGGGCACATGCCACTGGTCAGTGGCAACACATAGGGGGTGCATGTGCACCCCCTGAGAGTGCCGGTGCACCCCCTGATCAGCCACACTCACTGCTTAGGTGATGGGCAGGGTGGGCAGCTAGGAGTGCTGGTGCCCCCCCTACAAGCGCCGCCCAGGGAGTAGAGCGCCATGGTACTCCCAAAAGCAGCCACAGCGCTTAGTTGCAGTTACCCCACTCCTAGGCCATGGAGGAAATCTCCCTGGTCAGCAAGATCGGCCATGGGGGGATCCCCCCTCAGTCGCTGACTGGTTGCTGGGGGGGCACGTGCCACCCTGACTAAGGCAGCACCAGTCACCCATGCCACTGGTTAAGAAACACTGTCTTAAGGAACTGAAAAATATAAAGACATGAGCAGCAAATATATCTAACAGATGTATTTTCTATTTGGATAGATGTACTAGAGTAGAAGTGCATAGATTCTGAGCATCCATTTATACTCTGAAGCATCTTGATGTGAAAATAGAAGGACTGATTCTGCAACTTCCCCTCTAACTTTTCCCTCTTGAAATAGTCCTGCTTAGGTCCATTGACTTCCCTGTGACTGCTTGCAAGTGAAAGAAACACTCGCTTACTCTTACAGAATCCATCCAGAAAACATATGGTCCAAGGGAAATTACTGATTGATATTAAGGAACTACATAAAATGCATATGTGATCAAAGACAAAGAAAAGAATTTCAAACACTAGGTAAAAGAAAACAAGCGGTGGGGGGAGAACATGTTTCCATATGACAATATGGTTTGTTCGTATTTATCTTCCTGTAAATAGCAGGGCCTATGCCTGCCAAGTGTGTGAGTAGCCCCATTGACTTCAATAATAAGTATATTATTCTATCTCAGGGTAATCTCAATGTATCAATCTAAACCGATGCCTGTGCTATTGAACAAAAATGTACTCTTTATGTGCTTTGAGTCTCAGACCTGTAATAGGAAGGTTTTTCTGACCTAATACCACAGTAAGATAAGAATCCCACATTTGAAATTTTTAAAACTCCAGGTGTTTACACATGGAAAGAAACTTGGATTTGTTTTAGTTCTTATTCCATGCTTTCAAAAAGGCATACATTCATACACATATAATTCCCACTTAGAGTCATTTGGGGTTTATGGGTCAGTAAGCATTCTTTTGCTGTGGTGCTTTTCAGATGAAACTCCAAGACAAACACTGTCCTTTAATGATGGGTCAGACAGGAGGGAAGGAGGGGGAAAATATTCCAAGATTGGCCTGGATTTGTGCCAGGAGCAGAAGAAAAGGGTCTTTGTGTATGGACATCTGAAGGCCGGGCATAAACATGTTAGCTGATACTTAACACCCAAAGCCACTGCCAAAACCGTTAGACACCCTGAATAATCCTCACCAGGCCTCCTTTGGATTTCAACTGTCCACTACAATGGGGCAGCCTCCTCCAATTAGAAACATGTCTTTTCTAAAAACGTCCTTAAAGGAACTCCCAAAATAGCAGCTATTAAAAGCAAACAGCCTGTAATTCATTGACATATGCAAACCTTTTAATGTTTTGCTGGAGACAAGTTGCAACTTTTTGTACCTACAAGACTATTTATGCATTTTTAATAATTACCCTTGTATATTATGTGATACAATTCCTTTAGGCATTTAGTTAAAGAGAAGCAACCAAATTCACATTCAAAAGAAACTGTTAGTTTTGCTGCAAGAACTACAGCTAATTTATGTAGTGAATTTTTATACACTTTTTTCCCCTGATTTCTCTTCCCTGCTGTCCTCTTCCCCCTTTCTTCTTCACTACATTAAGAGATTTTGATGTGCCTGCAGCAACATCCACTGGTGGTGAGTGTCTGTAGTAATGCCAGCCCAGGCTTCCCTACAGTGGAATTCAGTAATGTGTGCTGCTTCAGCAGTGCTCACTCACTCATAAACCCCTCTGGGATTTGCCTTACCCTGGAGTCCTAGCTAATCACATACCTTCAATGAGGTATGGACTTCCCTTGTTACCTAATAGGCTGTAGTCAATAAGACATACTTTCTGCATGGGAAACTAAGGCATCTGTCCAGTAGGTCAGGAACAAAGTTATTGTTAAAGTAGAATGATGATAGTTTCCACTGGAACCAACACTAGTTTAAGGATTTAAAAAGTTGTTTCATCTCAAAGAACAAAAGGCCAAATCCCCAGCTAGTATAAATCAACATAGCTCTGTATACTTCACTAGAGCTATACCAATTTACACTAGTAACATTTGGCTCATGTCTCCCTTCTCCCAATATTATATATAAAAACCCTACCTGATTCATTGACTTTGACATTATTGTGTGTGTACAGCTAGACACTTAAGGAATATTCTTAAAAAAACAGCCCTTTGAAATGCTCAGATGAAATGTTTTGGGCAATTTAAAATTCCAGACTTTCTCCATTAACTTCACTGATAGTTTGCAAGAATAAGGACTTCCACCTTTCCTTGTTTTGACTGATAGTGGGCGATGATTGTGGAAAACACTTATTAATAAATACTAGCTTTAAAAAATACAAAATTAGTTTTCCAGATAACTGGCAATTCCTTCTTTGGGTAGTTTATAGAAAGCTTTGTTGCCATAGGTCAGTGGTTTTCAACCTTTTTAGCCTCAAAAGGCACCTATACCCATGCAGTGAGGCTGCTGCAGCATGGTAATGAATTAATCGAGTCTGTTGGAGCATGGTAATTACTGCACTCCAGGAGACTCAGGCATCTCTTGTATCAGCCTTCCTATGCTGAAACATGGCAGCTTATTTGATGAGCTTTAGTTAAAGTGCCCCTGCTGCCATGTTTCAGCACAGGGACACTGATACATGAGACACTCCGGGCTCTTTAATTAGAGTGGTTCTCAGAGCCACTCTAATTAAAGCACCATCCCCCCCCCCACTCCCAGAGCACATGTATAAATGCCCAAAGGTTTTCAATCTTTTTAGTTCCCATGTACTTAAGGTACTCCTTGTTAGACTCAAGGTACCTCTCAGAAAATGCTACTTCTTAGTTTTCACTTGGTTTTTGGCTATGGAAAAAATAATAGAGCAAGTTTCTGTTGCAAAGAACTCAGAAAGCCTACAGCAGGTCAGAATGTTTTTGATACTGCTTTAGATTTGAAATTTCTGGTTTAGAATCATGTTGGTAACATTGCATGATGCCCCATGACAGCCTGGCTGAGAATCACCGCCTTAGATTCTGGACCCTCAGGGCAGAATTCTGTTTCACCTGGCTGTGAAAATAGGACACCTCAAAGTTATCCCACTAGGTTGTAGGATTAATTCTACTAGTCCCTTTGGGCTGTAAGTACCCACATTGGCCAGGTTCAGACTAGTGCAGCCATGCAGTATGGGGCTCTGCAAACATGTCTGCAGTGCCACATACCACACATTTAGCTGTTCTCCACTGCAGGGGTCAAAAAAACATGCAGAAAAAACAGGCAGCACACGCTGCTCAGAAGTGGAGCTGAACCACACAGAGCCATGCTGCAGCTGCTAGCCAGGTTCTGTGCAGCAGAATCGCCACTGCTGTAGCCCTAGGAGGCCCCCAAGACCCCAGATAAGTTTGCTGGGGCCAGCCTAGTGCTGGTTCCAGCCTCCCCTACCCCAGCCAGGGTATCTTGCCATACGCCACAGCACGCATGGCATGAGCATTCCCTGTAGACAAATAGTGGCAGTGCAGGGTGTGCCACCTACATGACCCCACTACTTGTCCCCAGGGAACCAAACATCCATGCTTGTCTGGACATACCCATCATACAGATAGGAAGACATCATCATGTGTGCCTCCAGAGGTGATCCTCTGCTCAGGATCATCCTCTGTGAATTCTGTCCTGGAGTTAGGTGCCTAAGCTTGGTTTGCCTGTCTGTGAAGAAGGGAGAGAGGAGGGAGGGAAAGTGTGCACATACATCCGTCTAGACTAGCTAGCAACTTTATGGTTAGAACACAGTGGTACAACATAGGAGAGCTGCACACAAAGCTGATGGGATGGAAAGAGAATTAGCCTTCTCCCCACCCCACCCCGAAGCCGTCTCAGCTGCCCTATGAAATGCCCATTTACTTCAACTTTACAGAGGAAAGTGGGGGGGAGTGTTGGGAGGGCGGCTGAATTATCCTTGACCTTTAATAAAGGAGGAATGGAAGAACAAAATTGTTTCATTGTATTGCAGTGACCCTATGCTTGTAGCAAAATGATTCTGTGAATAAATTTAACTTCAATAGCTGGGATTTACTATAATAATCATAAAACTCAGGCCAAGGGTGCAAGCCTGTTCCAGTTTTCATCCTGTCTGCTCTTCTGGGGGTATTCGCTTCTAAGAGTTATGCAGTAGAAACTGAGTGCATCTACACTTGCAATTCATTTGGCTGAATAAACTCTGGTGCAGTTTGCATGTCAGTTTATTGCTCCCAGGTGCCACATTTGCACTTACCAGGGACCACAGCACATTGAGCCAGAGCAGAGCAGGAGTCAGCTTGCTGGCCCGGGGCTGCTCCAACCCAGCTCAATGTGCTGCAGAAGGGCTGGCTGTGGCATGAGGGTAGGTAGCCCCCACAATGAAGCACCCTCATGTCCCAGCCAGCCCTGTCAGCATCTACACATGCATTGCTGTAGAGTAAATAACTCTTCCGTAGGATAGTATTTGCATTTGGCAGTATTATCCTATGGAGAAGTTAATGCGTTTATTCTGGCCTAATAGAATCACACATGTAGACAGTGATGTTTTACTGTGGAGCTAATTAGTCAGCTAATCAATACAAGTCTTGTGCAGATCCACCCACTGTGTATTAGTGCATCTCCCATGTACCCTAACCTGACCCCTCTCTAACCAGTCCCACTCCTTTTGCCAGCTGCAGTTGCTTCTCAGAGGACCTTGTAGAGCAGCTTGTACCACTGTGGTCCCACTCTGGGTGGGATTTCCTGGCACTAAGGAAATGAAGCTAGGGTTTCCCTAGTGAATGAATCTGGCTTTATCTCAGTAAGCCGGCTGAGCTCACTTTGGTTAAAGGATTGCACAGAGTAGCTTATAACATCATCCTACCCTCTGAAATGTCACGTTCTTCAATGAGCCTTTAAAACTTTGTCACAAGGCAGCTTAATGGCACACTGGACACTTATTTGTGATGGCAACTTTCCTGCAAGATTCAAGAGACATAAGTAGGTAATTATTCTTGGGTTTCTCTGTGTGACAAAACAGCTTAGAATGGATTGCAGTGTGGAAGGAGAACAGTCCTTTACTTCTCCAGAAAAAATGAGTCACTGCTCAACAATGTTGGAAGTCATTTCACTGCCTCCTAGCCCTCACATTCTAACTGTCTCCTCACAGACACCTCCCCACCCCAGTGATGCAGTACTATGACAATATTGGTAATAACATGACAGCTCACAGAAGTTTATATCTTTGACCATCTTTCTTATGACAAAGCCAAGCCTAGGGTTTATGCATTATGAAAATATTTCCGTGAAAAAAGAAAGGTTTTGGGGGGCTGGGGTGAGGAGTTATGAAATAAACTTTCCATTTTATTTACAGTAAAGAAGTGCCACAGAATGACACATGCTTTTGGTCTGGGATCACTAGCAATTATTGTAAAGGTGAAAGCAGATACCGCAAATTTAACAAGCCTTTTGTGTGAACTAATTGCATTAGAATACATTAGTAAGGGTGCACATTGTAGGTTTTATGTTTCATTGGAAAGGTCATCCTAGATTCTGGTTGAATAGCGAAAGAGAGAAAACCATATTAGCACAGTATCCAGCAAGTGTCTCTGGGATGAATTTCCTTCAGGTCATTTGCATTATTTGATTGTAACTGAATAGTTCTCCCTTTGCAAAGCAAGTAGGGAAAGACCTAGAGTGACAATAGGGGAAGTTCAAAGTCTTTGAGCCTTATTAGAAGGCTCATTTTCTGCACTCATTTTCATTTTCCAGAACTAGGCTAGAAACTGTATAATCAGAATGGCAAGCTGACATGCTTTCTATAAAATACTAAACTCCCAGTAAAAGTCACTGTTATTTTTAAGTCAGTGGGGTTTCTACTTCTTCAAAGATACATCACAGAGGGTATACGGATCCATCCGGCCCCACAAATGATTCAGAACTCAAATCTGAATGGGTGAGCTGTGTGTTCCTGCGCAAAGAAACAGTGCTCTAGTTCTTGGAGCAGGGATTCAAGCCAGCACATTCAGGACTGTTGCTCTCCCTTGTGAGCCATTATCTCTGGTGTCTGTCCCTGGGATTGTGCCACCTCAGGCCTGTGTGGAGGAAGTGAAACCACAGCAGCAAAGTAGGGGGAGAGGCTGTTGCTAGCAAACATACAAAGGATTAATGGTTATAAACCCCCGATGATCACGCCTTCCATTCATGATCCAGGATCTCCCATAGTATAGCTGCCTGCCATTGGCTCTGCTGATGGATTTGCTCAAGCAAACCCTCCAGAACAGTTTATGACGGGGCATTCGTGCTGCAATAGCTTAAGCTCCAAAGATTGTGGAGTGTTTGAAAGAAAGTCAATTGGATGTTCCTAAGTTACTCTCACTTTCCTGTAGGCTGTGAGCCTGGGTCTCAGCTCTGTAGTGTAAGTGCTGCAGGGAGTCTGGGGAGTACTCATGTACTGCTGTAGTATGATACTGTGTAAAGGCATTTTTCCTGTGTACAGCCTTCCTGGATCCAGTGGGGTATCATTTATGACCATCTGCTGCCGGCAGAAGAGGTAACAGAGAAGAGTCTCTGGCCTTAAGAAAATAAAGGGCCCTGAGTTCTTGGCCAGGTTGAGCTGCCATTCACTTGTTAGGCAACCACAAGTCACTCAACCTCCATCTGCCCCCACTCAGCCCAGCTCTGAGATAGGATCTTTTCAACAAGACTATTTTTAACTAAGTTCCAGTTGAGCTGGTCAGTTAATAATACTGCTGCAACCACTAAACATAAAACCATAACCTGCTCAATTGTAAAAAATGGACTATTTGGCTTAATCAATGCATGTAAACAGATACCTAAAATACAGATCACTTCTCTGGCCAGGGGTTTAACCATGAATTCATTTCATATGTGCTCATTCCATTTCATACATGCTCTTCCAACAATGGCAAGGCTCACATTGACTTTTACGAGAGCCCAAAAATAATGGGGATTGCTTTGCTATATCTATAAAAAATACCCTTTATAGCCATTAATTTCTTCAGAGAACACTTATAATTTGGGAACAAATGTAGAATCTATGTGCCAGTCTGTCCTGAAAGATTTCACTGAATCATTTATAAGAGATGAAAAATATAATCAACCTATAACTTAACGAAGTCTTTATATTACTGTATTCACTGGCGTACCACACATATCCTTTTCACTAAAAATCAACCATCCAAAACTGGCATACATGTCTTAAGCAAAGAAAATGTTTTTTTCTTTGCTAGAATAGAAACATGGTAGAATAGAAACATGCAAGCACTGTGCTCTTAGGTTAAGTACAGGCAGTCAAAAAGCCCGAGGCTGAATTGATTCAGTCTTTACAGATTAGTCTAAGCTGCAGAGATTAAATTGAGAAACACTTTTCATTCAGGAAATGCAGCCACATGCCTGCAATGGCTTAGGCCAGAAGCCAGGGGGTGCTAGAGCACGTCTCTCTGGCATGTAGCCAGCATAGGCTGTGTGTTCACTTCCTCTTCCTGCTACCCCCAAGGTCTATGGGATTTGCAGTCTAGAATCACAGCAGCAGGACTCTGTAGGGTTACTCATCATTTCCTCTTCCTGCTTCCAGGTGCCTCTGGGATTTTTAGCCCACAGTCACATCCAGCATTAAGTTTTTAGCAGGGCATAGAAGCTCTGTACTCAGAGGAAGGGAAGTTTAACCCCTGTTTCTGGCTCCAGACCCCAGCTGGGGTTTGCCAGGAGGGCAGTCCCTGCCTCTCCCCCTCTACAACCCTTCTCTGCTGGAGCAGATAGCACAGTACAGCCTAGGGCTGGAAAGCATTCTGGGATGCTGGGGGACTGTGATTTAACTTGAACCAGGAAGGTATGGCCACCAAGATGGCTGCCACTTCTCTTTGGCCCCAGCAAACAGAAGGGGCAGAGTCGTGTGTTAACCCTCTCGCAGCCCTTAAGAAATTAGCTGTAGCTATTGGCTGAGCACTGTAGCATGTGTTTGAAGCAGCAACTCAGCTTGTTCAGAGCAAATAAGCTGCTGCATAGTCTGTACTATCTTGATTATGCTCATGGTGTGGTGTGTAGCAGCCAAAACGCCAATAAAACATTGGTAATTGTTAAGAAAGGAATTGCCACAAAATGGAGAACATCAACATGCCATTATACAAATCCATGGTGCACCCATAACTTGAATACTGTGTGTAGTTCTGGTCTCTGCATTTCAAAAAATATATAATAGATTTAGAAAAGTCTCAGAGAAGGGCAGCCAAAATCATCAATGGTATAGAACAACTGCTATACCAAGAGAAGCTAAAAAGACTAGGACTCTTCAGTTTGGAAAGGAGAAGGCTGAGAGGGAGACATGGTTGATATCTATAAAATCATGAAGAGTGCTGGACAAAGTGAATAAGGAACTGTTATTCACCAAGTCTCAGAATACTGGAAATAGGGGGCACCCACTGAAATGAGTAGAAGACAGGTTTAAAACTAGAAAGAGAAAGTTGTTTTGGGGTTTTTTTTTATGCAGCATGTAGTTAACGTGTTGAATTCATTGCCACCAGAGGTGGTAGAGGTAGAAAGCATAGCCAGGTTCAAAAAGAGACTAGACAAATTCATGGACAATAGATCTATTAATAGCTATTAAGCAGAACAGTGGGAGATGTTTCCTTTGGCATCTCTATACCAATGACGGTAGATGCCAGAAGGGTATTGAACAGGGGATAGATTGCTCTAGATATATCCAGTTCAGTGCTTTCCCTCTGAAGCTCTGTTCCTGCCACAGGCAGAGAAGGCTTGTATGGGCTAGATCAGTGGTTCTTAACCAGGATCCCATAAGAACCTGTTCCAGGTGCTGAAAAGCTGGCACTGTCTCTGCCACCAGAGAGTAAAATTCTCTCTGCATGCTTGAAATGGCTACAGCAGAAAGGCACACTGCCCGCATTATATTCTGCAGGCAGGTGCAATATTTCTTATGGAGCTGTTCACAGTCTGACTGACCTGCTTCTTGAAAATGGAGACACATGGGGCAGTTTCACCCTGTGGTAGCAGCAGCAGCCTGGAGATAAATGCCACTGCCACCAAGTGGAATTGCCCTGCATGCCTCCATTTTCAAAGGTATGTTGGACCCTAACTGAGAAGAGCTGGAGCAGAAGCAGTGCACCTTCCTGCATAACATAATACAGGCCACTCGCCTTTCTGCAATAGCCATTTTTCAGGCTCCAATGTACCTCCTGAAAGCAGAGGTGCACAGGACACTTCCATCTGCCCCACATGATTGTTCCTGGGACACATGGTGAAGGGGAAGACCAAGAAGGGCTTTGGCAAGAGTGCACACTCCTGCCACAGCCACTTCCCAGTCTGGTTCTGCAGGAGTCAAGGGGTACATATTTACCTGGCTGCAGCAGCGGTGGTAGTGGGGTGAATATAATATTAAGGAGCTAATAAATTAATAATTAATTAATACTATAGATCTAATATTCATAGTATATTGATATTAGTTTTTAAATAGGGTGCCACAGAACTTTGAAAAGTTTTGGAGTGATGCCTTGAGTCTGAAAAAGGTTGAGAACCACTGAGCTAGGTGGACCATTGGTCTGGTTCAACTTACATTCTTTTGAAACAACACTCTACTATTTACAGAAAATTGTATAAAAGATTATTTACAGTAAAGTAGTAGTAGTAGTCTTGCCACTCCCTTTGCAAGGGTCTGGAGCTTAGCTAGTTGCTGTCTTCCCATACAAGAAAGTTCCTCTTACCTCACCCAGACTATCTCCTGGAAAGACACACTTCCTGGACACTCTTGGCATATACAGACATTACACTTACACCAGTCTAAGTAAATGTACATTGTTCTAAATCCATAACCATAAAGTATAAAAATGGCACAAGCAACCTAAAATAGACCTTGTGCAATGTATACTCAATTAAGGTTGACTGAGGTTAGACTGATCTATCAAACTTGTGTACTGTACCCTTATCAATTCAAGTTAGATCACTGTCTTCTGGCATCTCAGCCTGCTTTGAAGCCTCCCCTATCCCACCCTCGTAGGGAGGCTTGCTAGCACTCAGCCTGCACTTAGCTGCTCTGGCCGAGTGCCCAGCAGGCCCTGCCCCAGTCTGTCTCAGCTCCAAGCAAACACCACCCCTCTCCCCAGCCCCACATTCAGCCACCTGCCAGCTGCAGGCAGTGTGGGGGAAGTGAGGCATCTGTGTCCCCTGCACAAGACCTGGGACCTGGGCAACCAAGTGCTCAAGCCATGCCCCTTCACCCTCCACCCCGCATCACAAAACACTCCACAATGTACACACAGACCCCAAAGTGAGTCCACGAGAACCCCTGTGCACAGCCCCTTGGATCCCAACACCGGCACCTGCACACCACCCCTATGACCCCAAACTCAGGTACAGACCCACAGACCCCAACCCTGGCACCTGCATACCACATCTCAGAGGCTAGACCCAGGCACCCCATGACCCATATGACAGCATAGGCACCCCTCCCCCTCCCGAGCAAGAGCCAGTGCAGGCAGCTTGTCTCTGGTTGGTCATGGTGGCAGGGGGCAAAACATCAGGATTAGGTCTGCATGGAGGTAACCCTGTGATCTATATGGCTCAGTAATTGTTGACAGGTCCCCAAGCCATGTGCACCAGGGTTGCTGCAAGGGGTTTTTGGCCACAACTATAGGGCCCCAGAATACTAGGGCCAGGGGGGAAGGGAGGCACTGAGTATCCAAGTTGGGGCAAGCAGGTGATGCCTCTGGAAACTTCAAGAGCAGATGGGGCATGGCCAGCTGCCTTTGTGTTACAAGTAGAGGTCACTAGAAATGTCCAAGCTAGGGTGTGAGGCATTGCCAGCATCATGGGGGCATCTGCTGGAAGACCTTGGAAAGTTCAAGGTCTGGGGAGTGGCTTGGCCCGTGGAGCCCTGATCATTCTGGAGCAGGATCCACACCCAGCTGAAGTGAGAGAAAGAGCCATGCACTGGGACCCACACCTACCCATACCCACCGTTCCATCCATCCATCCACCTCTTCACAGACAGACCCACCGGCAGATGCCAAGCCACTACAGGCACTGCTGTAAACTGTGGAAGACCTCATCCTGTTCTCCTCTACTACCTAATCCCAATCACACAACAGGGAGCATGGGGGATGAGGGATCTTTTCACCATCTGGGGCAAGCAGGAGACCCAAAACCAGCTCTGCAAAAGGCACTGGAACAGGGGCATGTTCAAGTGCACTGCCCAAGAGAGGCAAGCACCACAGCAGAGCCTGGGTGCAGTGCTGGGCCAAGACAAAATGGATGAAGATCCAGTACACACATGTGCATGATGGCAAAAAAAAATTGGGGAGCAGGAGGCACAGCATGCTCTTCTACAAGAAGCTGTCCTACTTCCTCACCACAGACAGAGCCATCAGCACCCCCTGCACATATGAAACCACCAGGGGGCAGGAGGAGTCACTGGCAGGGATCCTACCAGAGGAGGAGGTGCAGGAAGCCCCTGGGATGACATGACAACTGGGTGCCCAGGAGCACATCCCCAGAAGCCATGGGGCACAAGGTCTACTTCTGGTGGCAGGATCTAGGAAGAGGTCCACCTGTAGCTGGACTTAAACTCCCTTGACATCTTCTTGGGCATGATCAAGCAAATGGAAGATGGTATGCAGGACCAGGAGGAAAGCTCCCATGCTACAGTCATCACCACCCGGGACCTGGACCCTGATGCCTTGCCCAGCACTGCATAGGAATGCCCCCACCTTGGTCCTCAACCCCATGGACTTCAGCCAAACACACCATTTCTGACATAGTTGCCATGGATGTTCTGATCCCACTCCTCCGACACCTCCTCACTGCCCCCCATCCAGATGGGCAGAGAGCCCCCCACCCCCTGACTACCAGTGCAGCAGCTGCTTCCACAACACCACCCACAGTACCCAGGCCCACCCCTCCACCCAGGTCTGGTAAAGATTCTGGCACCAAGCAAGGACATCATCCAGCCTGGGATGGTACAGCTCTACCCTGCTTTATGTGGCCATGAAAGGGACCCAGTCATCAGAGGAAGTACAAGGCCCCTGGGCAGAAAGTACAGAGGGAAGCAGGAGGTGCGGGCTGTGCCCTAAGCCAGTGGAATGGAGAGGTAGCGGCATCAGCTCAAAGCCCTCTGTACAAGCCTGTGTCCAGAAGGCAGTCACCAGACCCAGCCCTCTTGCCTTCTCCCCGCTGCCCTCTCTCTCCTCCCTCCCCCACCCCCACAACCCTGTAGCCCCTGGGAGACCAGTAGCTGCTACAAGCCAGCCCTATGTTTGCAGCCCTCTGCCAGGATGTTGTGGCCAAGAACCCCACCTTGGGAGAATCCAATCCACCCACCCCACCCTCCAGCACAGGCTGAAAAAACCCCAAACCAATCTCCCTCTGCTCCCTTTCCCCACTCCCATTCTGAAAACAGCAACCACAGACACAAGATGCAGAACACACACTGTTTAAGGGTTCAGATTTTCACAGGATTGGACCCTTTTAAAATAGTCTGCAACCTTGCACTTCTGTTCGGTCATGGCTGTAGACAGCTTTCTGGGGCTACATCAGGTGAAAAATGTCACTTCTGTCTACGTCCTTTATCTCTCAGGGCCATGCCCAGCTACTGGAAGAAGCTGAGCTATCTTCTAGCTGCCCAGAGCACTGCTGCTGAAACAATACCCCCTTTTCCCCTTGCACTCATGGAAAAGCACTAAAGGAGTTTATTGAGCTGTGCAGGCAAAGTGTAAAAAACAGGTACAAGTGCTGGCAGTCAGCAACCCACCTGTTTGCAGCACCTGAGTGGAAGGAGACAACACTGAGGTCAAGGACAGGAGATAACACATAGCTATCTATGAGAACCACTGGA
Organism: Gavialis gangeticus; assembly: GCF_001723915.1. Classification (NCBI taxonomy): domain Eukaryota; kingdom Metazoa; phylum Chordata; order Crocodylia; family Gavialidae; genus Gavialis; species Gavialis gangeticus. Next base: position 41,577,401 of record NW_017729026.1, on the reverse strand, counting down.
CTTGCAATACAGCAGGAACAAGAAAAAATCCCTTTTGCCAAACAACCCCTCTCCCTCCCTCCCAGTCCAAGAAATGCATTGATAGATAGCAGAAGCCTCATGTGGAAACTGTTATCTCAGCCAATCTGGTCCTGCTGCCAGGGTGACTCTGGGTCATGCGTCTGGAGAGGCTTGGAAGTGACACTCCAGCACTCTTGCTCCCCATCTGATCTAATCCCTGGGGAAAGTCTGTGGGAGTCAGGCAAATCTGAGTCTTGTGGCTCATGCAGTCACTGAACCAAAACCTCAAGGAACCCCCACCCCGCCTTCTTGCAATTGCATCTCCATCCTGGTCCAAGACAGTTTCCCCGCTACCCCAACCCCTGAAAGCAAAGCAACCCCTGCTTTCACTCCCACCCACACATGGTGTATTCAAACCAAAAGAATGGTGCTGGAAAGCCAAAGGCAGCTCATGGCAGGAGTCTTCTTATGCAGCCAGGGTTTGGGAAACCTCTCTTGGTCAGGTCACAATGGGTTCAGCATTGCATCAATAGTTGTGGCAATCACAAACTTGAGCAGAGCCACAGGTAGCACTGAGCCAGACTCTCATATTGAACAGTAACCCCTGCATGACTTGAAAGCAAACAGCCCCCCTCCAGGTATTGAACACCTCCAAGGGGACCATGTCCTGGAGCAGGAGAAAAGTATGTTGGCTGGTATTCCCCTGGGAATAGTACTAAAGCTCATCCCTCCAGGGCAGGGCAACTTTCACCAGGGAAATGTCAGGAACAAAGTACTGCTCCTGAATGGACACAGCACAGAAATCTCTCTCCTTTAAGGGAAGGATGGGGAGAAGAGATAGTGTAAGAGTTCTGCTGCCATTCCCTGGAGTGGTCAATCCCTGTCCACTCTGGGGATGGTCCAAGTCCTGGCAGGACCCTGGGTCCCTGGACCCTCTGAGGGAGCAGAGCAGGTGCTGGACAGGGATCCAGCACTGCTGCAGGGCTTTCTGCCTACCCACAGCACAGCCAGAACCCCCGTCTCTGTTCTTCTGGGTAGAGAGATGCCTGTCCATCATCTCCTTAAAAACTCCTTAAAACTCCTTTAAAAGTGAAAGAGATTCCACAACTTCCTTAGATGGCTCATTCATTTTCCTTTGGTTCAGACATGACATGTTGATGAGTCCCTAGTCACTGTTTATGGCATCCCTGCCCTTGCTCATTCTGAACTACTTAGACTGATTCTGATCTCTTCAAAGTATGAAGTTTTCTCCACAAATTTAGGTAGCTACAAAGACAATGGAGCCATAGTTCTGACTGGGATCTTGAGCTGCAGATCTTGGGCTGCTAATAATGATGCCAATGAATGCTGAAGAAGTGCAGGATAAATACTAATTACCTAAATACGTTAATACAAACTCAACATGTATTCATAGCTATGTGCATTAAAGGATGATAAAAAAACAATTCAGTGCATCAAATCCATTACAGACAGAACTCTTCACTAGTCTTGGAAAACTCTAAACAGTTATACACATGACAAACATTTGATAAAACTTCAGAAAAAATCATTTTTCACTTCAGCCAAATCTTACCATCAGCTCCTGACAGAATAGCGTTGTGGTAAAAAAATTATTAGTATGCAATTATGGGGCTAATAGTAGTCATGATCTCCACTTTACTGTATACAGCTGAGATGTGGACAGTGTGAAGGAGACATCTCAAGTCAATGGACAAGTACCATCAATGCTGCCTGTGGAAGATCCTTCGAATCCAATGGGAAGATAGACACACCAACATCAGCATCCTCTCGCAAGCCAACATCACGAGCATTGAGGTGATGATCATCTGACATCAGCTTCACTGGCTAGCCACATCACCCAGATATCCAACTCCAAACTCCTGAAGCAAGTTTTAGTCTCCCAGCTCAGTCAAAGAGTATGCTAAAGAGGAGGGCAAAGAAAGTGCTTCAAGAAGGTCCTCAAGGCTAACCTGAAAAAATGTAACATCAACATCAGTTCATAGGAGATTATCACCCAGGACTGCCCCAAATGGAGGAACAGTCTGCTGCAAGGATCTCAGTACTTTGAACCCTTACAGCAACAGGAGACAAAAAAGCAGGATCCGCAGAAACAGCATGTTGCCAACAGAATCGAGAATCTAGAGCCACCCACCCTCCACAGAAAGATGTGTCAAAGTTGCAACAGAGTCTGTTGATCCTGGACCTGACTTGTCAGCCATCTTCGGATCTACAGATAAAGCCATCATGGAAGATAATCATCCTCAACTGAGAGGGATTGCAGATATATATATAATAGTATTATCTGCATTGACTTCTTTAAAGCCATAAATGGGTACAATTTTCAAAGCCTCAGTGTTGCCACAACAGGTGAATTTAAGAATAAAATATGTGCAGGAACTTCTGCCTGAGCAAGGACTCCATCTGTGGGTCCTCAAATGTGTATAAATATTGTCAAATTCTGTTTAGATATGAAATATCATTCTTACAGTAATATAACTGTTGGTGCATGTATTGCTTACAACTGTCCCAATCAATCTATCAGTTTTACTAGTAAACTCAAAATGAAACCTTAAATATTTTATTTTAGTATTCAAGCTATTTTAGTGCTATTCTGAGTGAAATATTTAATACAGTATGACAGAAGTAAAAAAAAAAAATATTCAGCTGACATCTTGGTCAGACCTTCCCAGGGCCTTTAATCAGAGCTTATAGCTCTGAATTAAGTTTTAAAACTCATTAATTGTTATATCTGGACAGCTGGAACAACTACAGTATTCTTTGCTAACACTGACTATGATGAGAGCCCATACTTACAATGCTCAAGCAGAAAGTTAGAGAAGCAGATTATGTAAAAGTTCTTTGTTCCCTACATGTAGGAAAAACACTACAGCATTGAGAAAATGTAGTATATTTTTCTATTTTCAAGTTCTCTTTATTCTCCATAAACTATGGTAAGGTTATTATAACTGATTTACTATAGTACCTGTACAGATATTTTGCTTTATGAGGGGGTGATTTTGTAGCCCTTGTACTCCTAAAATTCCCACTAACTCCAAGAGAAGTCTTGCTTAAGAGGTCCAGTTTCTGACAAAACAGACAACAATGAACTGTTTTCAGCTCTAAAGGATTTGAGTAGATTGAAAAAGGAACTTGACTCATTATTCTGCTTTTAAAAATATTTGGTTTTTAAAAAATCAAATAAAAAATGCTTTCCTTAACACCTGGAACATATTAGAATGAAACAGAAGCAATATTGAAAACAATTAATCAAAGACGCTAATCATTACACCCTTTCATTATGCTGCCATGTATGATTGCACATTGGTTATTCTTTATGTATTTTTCTAGATTGTTGGCTACAGCCTGAACCCCAATAATCCCAAATTTCAGAAAAACAGTACAAACATCGGATTTATTCAGTAGCAAAAGCTTTTGTCATTATTTGTGGTTGTCTAATGGTATCTAGTTCAATCATAAAAGGGCAAATGACAGGCTGATGTAAGAAATGAATTTTCTTCTTCTTACTGACATATCAAGAGAAGGCCCCCTGCTGTAATGTGGAAAATCTTTTATGCAAAAGAACACACCACTTTACAGCATATGATTACTGTTCCTTTTTTCTGATTAGGTCAAGAAAAAAAAGGTTGATTTAAAATCAAGTAAAAAAAAGTTCAGAATAGATTTCAGTGGTAACTGTATATTTATTGATTAAAGTATACATATACATATTAAAGCATATACACACACACACTTTAATTAATAAATATACATATATAACATATATATATACTTATCAATATATGTATACTTTAATCAATACATATGTATACTTGTACATATATAAAACTATAAATATATATTGATTAAAGTATACATATTAAAGTATACATATACATTTTAATGGTATAAAGCCTTGTTCCAAATTTGAAAATGCCCTCCTTACTGTATAAGGTTTTTTTGCTATCACTGAGACAGCTGCAACTAATGAAGAACTCTCCTTATTACACAACAGAAAATAATATGCTGTGTGGACAGTGATATTAAGTCTAACTAAAACTATATATACTCAGAAGCATGTGGCATGTAGCAAGAAAACAAAGAGAAGATGAAGCATACTAGGCATTATTTTAATAGTTAAGCTATTTATGACCACAATGTAATCATAAAACTGTACATATGAAAAAATCAGTAAAAAGAGGTCCTTATCCTGTAAGACTTAAGTAAAACCAACTTTTGGAATCAATGAACCTGATTCTCAAGTATACCAGGCTGGTTTTATACCTCTCTGGCACGAATGCTGGCCTTCAAGTGAATGTGAATGTAATTAATGCATGTTTCAAAGCCCCTTTGTGAGACTGATGTAAAGTAGCTTTAGTGAAAGTGAGAATCAAGCCCAGCATGACTATCAGGTAATCTGTAACACTATAATGAAAAATGAAATGGCTTCAAAGGCTATTTCTTATTCAGCAAAATACAGAATCTTTCATTTTGGGACAAGTGCTTTACATTTGAGAAAAATTAAACTGCATGAACAGGAGTCCTGACAAAGGAAGACATTAAGTAAGATGTAAGAATGACCATTCTGCCTATAATACAAAGGTTTACTGAAGACCTCCTATATCGAGCCCAGTTACTAAAGCATAAGTAGTCTTCAAAATGGGCCTGTCTGGGATTTTATTGACCATCTGCTTACACAGGTTCTCCCTTTATCCCTTCTTAGACATGGAGCCTGGCTGAATGGGAAGGGAAGGAGATGTAGTTCACAGCATGAATGAGGGCAAGTTCTTTGATCACCAGTCCTGTTAAGCAAACTATGGTTACTGAGATCCCTCAGGCCTCCTATAGCCACCAGTGCTTCAGGGCTGCTGTCCAATGATAAATGTAGCTATATTTCATAGTTTGCATTCATGGCTTGTTGCTTCTGTCCCCTGCAGTTAACCACACGAGGTATTTTGGGTGGTCTAGAGTCAAAGTATCTACAAGTACATTTATTCATTGCCCAAATGCCCTGAGAAGACAACAGGACCCCTGCATAAGAGAACCACACCATGTCCGCAGTAATTTAGGACCTTCTTTAGCCAATGAGGTTAGATGAGGCAGCATCTGGAGAAAAGTTAATACAATATAAAGATTTAAGAAAGATATTTTTCAAAGGTACAGGTGGCAATTAGGCACCTTAGTTACACTTTTTTTCATATCAGTTCCTTGATCTATTCTTCATATTAATTTAAAACATTCTAGCTAGCATTCCTGAAAAGTTCTTTTTCAAATGATCTGACTAACCTCTGAACTTTGCCAGGATGTTGTATTACTAGAGTTTGTTGGAAAAGTAGTCTCATCCATGGAAGATATTGCCACACATGGGGAAAAATGATTTTATAGAGATTATGTATGAACATTTCTTACTTTTTCCCCTTGGATTAAAAAAATGGAAAATAAAATTTTTCAGCTAAGAAAGAAAATTGAAGACTTGGATTCAAAAATATCTGTGCAGAACCACACAGAAGTTGTGCAGGTGCTTTTTGTCCCCGTTCTCTTCTACGGGTTGGGTACCCTGGTAATTGCTTCCATGATGATCCCCAACCTCTTGTCATTCCTCAGATATGCTGAATGACTTGCTGTACCAAGATGCATCACGATAAAACAGCTGTTGCTTCCTATAAAAAAAAATGCTTCAATAAATTGATGGTTAAAATTCAATGAGATAGATCCTCAGCTGGCCTGATTCAGTTTGATTTTTGCGAATCTTTGTCATTTTACACTAGGTAAAGTTCTAGCCTGGTGACTCTAGAAAAACAAAACGTCACCTCCGCTTTCAGAACACACTTTCTCAAAGCATGTTTTTCTTGTAATAATGCACAGTGTGTGTTTAGCTCAACATGTCTCTTATAGTTCCTGTTTCGGAAATGATTTTTCTTTTTAATTTCTCTGTCAGCCACACTTATTGAAGCGCACACACTTTAGACAGATGCAGCCTGCAAACAGGTTTGAAAGACAGTGATTTATTTATGAAATTCCTGGCTGAGGAGGTGAGGCAAGCCACACACAAATTTTAATGTAAAGAGTATGTTGCAATGCTTTTAGTAACTGGTGATGAAAGCACGGAAAATACAGGGCCAAGGGTAAGTATCTTTGCACAGAATTAGAGAGTTGCATAGGGGTGAGACGTGAGAAATAATCCTTCCTTCAGCCCAAGAATGTACAGGCTCTTTACAGACAAGGTTCTTTGGGTAAATGTGATATCTTTTATTAGACCAACTAAATAGTTGGAAAAAATGTTCTTTGAAAACTTCTGGGCACAAACACCCTTCGTCAGGTGCTTGTGCCCAACAGCTTGCAAAGAACAATTTTTCCAACTATTTAGCTGGTCTAATAAAAGATATCACATTTACCCAAAGAACCTTGTCTGCCTCTGTCCTCAGACCAACATCCTACAACCAACAACCCAGTCTCTTTATACACACTACTGCAACATCAGGACTACAGCCTAATCTGCCTAATATCTGCAGGTGCTTGCTGTGTGTTTTGGCAAGTCCACTTATTGCTTATAGCAGCTTGTCAAGGCAACAAGGATTTAAACTCCACTGGGCTAAGCGCTGTTCCAGTATTCTTTGGAGACAATCCCAGTGCTAAAGATATTACAATCTAGGGTTTGTCTTTGCTGCATTGTTAGTTCAAGGTATAACCTAAGTCTGGCCCCTAAAAGTGAAGTTACACTTATAACCATACTAAATCTGTGCAATGTTAAGCAATGTTAAAATTACAAGATGATATGAATAATTGCATGTAATGGGTTAATCCCATTTCATGCCTGCACAGCTATGACCTGCCACTAGAGGGCTGGCAAGCAGGGATATGGCTAGGAACCAGGACACCTGACCTCTACCCCTGTCTTGGGTGGAGGAGAGGGCCTGGGATTGTGCATCCTGGGATGCTGGAGGATTGCAAATTGCTTGTTTTATCTCCATAAAGCAGACTGAAGTTACCCTAACATCAGCAGGTAGCGTAGCTCAGAGTTAACCCTTACCTGAAGTAGCTTCAGGATGCTTGGAGGGCACTTAGCACGAATTAACCAGCCTTACCTTGTGGATGCTTGCGATTTAAGTGCCTTTAGTATAGTCTAAGTATAACTTTGCCTTAATTTTAAGTTAAGTGGTTCTTCAAATTGGAACAAGCTGCCTGTTGGGGTAAGTGGGTTGAAGGTCCACTGCTGCTGAGGCTCAAGCAATCAACACGGTGAGGAGCTTCAGTTAACAACAAACCACAAACCCATTCCCACTGCTAATCCAATCACTCTATATAACCCAAGGGTTATGAGTCAGTGTGGCTGCTCACACCCGCAAAGTTAACTGGAACAGAGTAACTTGACATAACTGTCAAAGCAAAGAACTGAGTTAAGAAAATCTGCAACAAATGGTATAATAAACAAATGGAAAGACTAGGAGGGGGAATACAGTAGGAGGAAATGGGGCTAGACAGACTCGCTGGGCACATGTACTCTCTCTCCATGACACCCACAGGAGTTTCACAATAAAACATGCCCTTGGGCTATGTTAAATGCAATTGTAAGGTGGCTACGGGCCCTAATTTCCTGGCTTTGGTCTGTGCAGAGCAGAAGACCAACAATGCAGAGCATTTTCTTCAGGGTGCAGAACAGAGGCAGTGGATGAGATTTCACCTACCTGTGTAGATAGATGGTTTGAAGTCAGTCAGAATTGCATTTAAATACTAAATATAATTAAAAGAAACAGGACAAATATCCAAGTAAAACATTTTTGAAAGCCCTTCGTGTCATCTACCTAGCTGTGAGCAGTTGATTAGTGTGCTTGGGAGAGGGGATTGCAGTAGAGGAAAAGGAGGAGTGAAGGGCTGAAGCACTCACCAGGTGGAATAGTTGAGGGAAAGAATGATGCCCTGTACTGTGAGTTATTGCAGAATAGTTCCCAGATGAGTCAAAGTTTCAGTCCATCTCTTGTGTTCTGTCTTCCTTCCTACCTGTCTTGAACAACAGACAAAACACGAGGTGAAGAGTTGCCAGGATGTACACTCAGAAAGCTGTTGCATTGGCCAAGTGGGAAATACCAACAGTTTTCATAGCCAGAAAGTAAAAGAATTTGCAGATATTCTAGAAGAAGATGTGGCAGGATTTAGAGACAACCTAAAGGGACAGGGACGAACCAGAGAGAGTGGATAGAAAGATAATGTCCACAGTTCAGCTTTACCAAGAAGCAGCAAGAAAGAAGGCGGTTGAGCTGTCACTTTGAATCCACGTGTTCAACCTCCAATAATAAATGCATTAGACAGACAGGAATTAAGGAGAGAAAAATCACATAAATGCAAACAGCTTGCTGAAGACATGACATTCAAAACGAAAAATATACACTCATGTAAGCAGCTTACAAGAGTGAGCTCTATCAGCTGGGTGCCCCCCACAAACACTATTAAATCCACATGAGTCAGTACAAGGAAACTGTCAGGAAGAGGCTGTGATTAACCAGGAGTTGGGTTAGGGAAATTCCTTATGAATTGTCATAAAAAGAATTAAAGCTCAACAACACCATCATAGCTACTTTGTCTTTACTCCCCCTCTAGAGTGCAGCTCTATGCTACTGCTGTTACAGGGACAATATTCTGCGTGTTTCCCCCAAATTAAGTGATGAAATACATCTTATTCTTTTGATATTTGAATCTATTATTAATCATCTATATACTACAAAAAGATTTTTTACATGAGTTATATGTCTCATAATCCTGGCCAATTGGCAGTGCTATGTGAGTTGTCCCCTCCAGACCAAAAAAAAATGTTCAAAAAGATAGAGTGCTTACTTACATCAAAATAACATGTCGGTTATATGAAAAATTTCTAAATAAGAATTAATAAGTTAATGGTAGAACTTTATTACTCTCTGACATAGACAATACAGAACAGTCAATCAGTCACATTCTTATTCAGTAATATGAATAAACCACTCCATTGTATTTTCATTGAGGAATACATTAGGATGCTCTTTAGGATAACATGTTATAAATGGATTGCTGGTAATAACTGTGGACCCTCCTTCAGGTCAGTACTTAAGTAGGTGATTTAACTCTAGTGAAGTCTACTGGACTTATAACCATGTTTAAGTGCCACCAGATTTCAGTATGTGCATAAGTGCTTTCTTTAGTCAGTGCCATAGATTAGGTGTTTACAGTATAAATTGTCGTCCCACCCCCCCACATCCAGGTACTTTGATGTAGCTCATAACTCACTTTCCAGGGTCAGCCATGGGAAAAGGATAAATGTTCCTGGAAAGATTGAGGAAAATGTGATCCAGACACTTCTTAATATGAGGAGAATGAAAACAAATTACACTGTTCTATTATAAAAGTAATGCTTGTGACCTTTTTTTAAACAAATCTAACACAGAACCAAGGGTAGAAACCTGAAATTTGGCAGAGAAATTGTCCTTAGGGGAGGAAAAAGGTACTTTCAATATCCCAGTAAAAATCCACTTTGATTAGAGAATTACCTGGATTTGGAAATCAAAAACTGGATCTGATACATATAGGGTTTTTATAACAATAATAGGTAATAGGTTCTCTCAGTGGAAAGTGGATCACATTGTATAAATATATGGAATTTCAATAGCTAATAAATAACTTTTTAAAAATGCAGTAAATCACGTACTAAATAAGAAAGAAGAATCAAAGTCACCTATAATAATGTGTAGGTGTTTTGCTGCCTGAAGGGAGGAACCCACAAGAATGATTTTGATAAGGCCCTTACACTCCTAATTCTCTACATTCTTGATTCACTTATGCACTTCTGAAAATAGTCCTTAGTCCTATGATAGTCTTTCAGTAAGGTGTCTTGAATTTTAGGCACATTCTAACTTTATGTATTTATCCCTTGAGGAGGATAAACAGGTTAGTAATCAGTACTGTAACAAGGGGGTGGGGGCGAGCAGAGCGACCACCCTGGGCACTGAAGCGAAGTGGCACCAATAGGTGCTGCCCAGCTGGGGCAGGGCCCAGGACAGAGCCGCAAGTGGCTCATTTGGGGAGGGGGCAGGGACAGGGAGAGGGCGGCTCCCGCTGCTGTGTGCGCTCCCGGGCAAGCATGGGAGGGATGTGTGCCCCCTGGATCTGTGCACAGGGTGAAGGTGGGCTGCCGCTGTGGGCTTTGCCCCAGGTGCCAAACATCCTTGCCATGGTACTGTTAGTAATTAACTTGAGCTTTATGACCTCCAGCTGGATAACCAGTTCTCTGTATTTTTAGTTGCAGTGAATTTTGGAATTGTGCACAGTTATTTCAATTGAATCATTCTCCTTCTGTGGGAAATCTGGAGTCTCTTGGTAGAAATTTTAAGTGACAACATACTGGTGAAACCCTAACCCAAGCCCCTTCAGTACTTCAGCAAGTCTTGCCAGTCTAGCCTTGGTCCAATTAACATTACTATAAGGTGGTTTTTATTCATAACAATTTCCACTGATAAACAGTGAGCTCTGAGAAGTATTTACTTCGCTGAATGGAAATTTGTGATCGAGTACACTGGAAAAACACAAGGACCGCAACAAAAATTAGGATACACCATTCTCTATTATAATATTATTTGTAAGCACAAGGGAGGAGGCTGGCAGGATGGGATTGTTTGTTTATAATATTACAGAAAATGTATTCCAGGAGATACAAAAAAGACATGCTTCCCATTTGTACCATCTGCTGCATACTGCCAGATACAGGAGCCAGGCAGAATCCCTAACTTTCTTGGCGCTGATGTGGTTGTGGGAAATAAAGCACCTGGTGGTAAAAGAGTCTGGAAACAAAGAATCTGGATTCCCCCTTGTCAAAGATAACAGTAGAAAAGAAAAGGAATTTGGAATATCATCATCCAGTTGTCATCCTCTACCTATGACGTTCCCTTGAAACTAAAGTTACCCAGCACAAGAGTAACTTTGATAGAAATGCAAGTGTCCATTCTAACAAGCAACCATATAAGGTTGGTGAAAATGTACAGCGAATCAGTCATCTCCCCAAGTCTGGAACAAGTGATTTTTGCATTGATCTTTCCATGAAGTTTCCCACCAGTTGTCCAGAAAATGCATGATTGCTGCTGACCCCATTATTGTCTGCCTTTGTTGCCCATCCTTTAGGGGGGGAAATGCCATGTCTTTTAAGAAAAAAAAAGACACTTTATGATGCTAGATACAGAAGAACAGTATGTGATTTCAAGCAAGGTAGAAAAGGCTATTGTATTATTTTTGTTGCTTATAAAGCAACATAAGTGCACACAACACTTTAGAAAGCTCACATCTTTAATGCCTTTAGTCTACAAATGGATTCAGCCACACAGACTTTCACATGCACAGTTGACTTTGATATCAGCACATATGGGAAAAAAGGCCCATGCTGGTGGATCCCTTTGTAGGATGGGGGACCTAAAATAAGTTATGAATAATATGAGATGATAATTCAGAGAAGAAAAGACAATACAGTCTTGCATCATCTGGAAAGCCAGTATTTATTAGAAAAGGAAACAAAGCATTGTTATTATTCACATATAATTCTATGTTTTTTATTTCAGTGAGCGAAGAGGCACAGGCCTGTGAGAGGTTTAGTCAGATCTTTCCCATTTTCTGTGGCTTCTTTGCTTCTCACTCCTTATCACAAATTATGTGCACCAGTGGTCAGTGGATTACACATCTGTCACCAGGCAATTTCCTAGTTTGCTAGCTATACCCTTTACTGCTCCTCCAAACCAAGTGTAACAAGGAAAATTGCAGCACTCACTGGGAACAGTTTAGCAGCAGACCACACTACATAATAAACATCCTGCTGCCAGCATGGCAGAACCAGCATGGAGTGGAATGCATCTTCAAGGCTGTAGCATTTCACTTACTGGATTAACTTTGTAAAGAAAGGGACGGGGGGAAGCAACACAATGGAGTACGTCAAATGCAGCATTATGCCATAAAGGGTTGGACAATACCAACACTTACTACAGATGCCATGCCCTTGTGTAAGAAGCAGAATGGAACTAAGGAAATGAGCTGGAGCTACTAAAATATGAAGAAAGGAAAGAAGAGACCAGGGTAGGAGAAAGCAGATGGGTTTAATCACGTCCATGGACTCAGCATATTTTTTGCTGCTCCATTACTTCTTGTTCATCCTTTGTCATGTGGCTTATCTTTTAGATCCAGGGACCTCTGGGGCAATGAAAGTAGTGGTGGTGTAGAAGCAGAGCACAAATTAGAAGAGCAGAATGTCTGTATGGGCAGAGAACTTTCTCCACAAGCATCCCATGGTAAGAGAACAAGAGTGCAGGAATTGGATTGTTACAGACACAAAGCTCCCTAGTCAGTGCACATAGGCTTGACATATCAGTCATTTAAAAATAAGGTTATCAAAAACCTCTAACATTGTACTTTTATGCTCAGATGATTATATGAGCATATCTCTGCCGCTCAGAACTATGAAAGAATCCAATGCCGGATGGATATAAACAATAGCAAACCAGATTTCGATCAAACCTCAGAAGAAATGTCCTAAATGTGAGAGCAGTGGGGCAACGGAATAAACTGATAAGGGAAGTTGTGAAATTGCTTTCACTGGAGATTTCAAGAGGAGGCTGGCTAGGCATCTGTCTGGGATGATTTAGGAATAATGAATACTGCAGCCTTGCAGAGGCCTGGACCACATGATCCCTTCCTGCTCTGTGATTCTATGAAAAATATGTAGGTGTTTTATTACAAGGTGCGCAGCTTGTAATAAAACAGGGTAAGGTACACAAATGAAGATGCTGCATGACTATTCCACTCCTCAAAAAGAGCATTTGCTTCATCTCTAATCTGACTAGACTGCCTATAAATTGAGAGGGCCAGAGACCACACTGGCTTCCAAGAGTTTGTGGCACCAAAATCAATTCATATGTACCCTAAGCTTCATATAAGTCTGACAGTCAATCCTTTTCATTAAATTTTACAGCCACCTGACAGCCAATATGTACTAGTTATGTGTACTTATTTCCCTCGTATAATGGTTAAAGCTAAAAAGGGCAACTGCAATCACACAGTGATCTCAGAAATCCTAGGGACTTCCTGTTATTTAGAATGGGAAATAATGCATGGTGTCTTACTACTACCTTGCAAGTATGCGCAAGCACTGACTTTAATGACAAGAACTGGAAATACTAGTATTCAGGCTGAATATTAATACCCTTTTGTCTTGGAACTTTAGAGGGGCTTTTTCTTTTTCCTTTTTGTATATTAAGTGCTTCCATAAGCTTGTTAACAAATCTCCTAAAAACCTAAAGGTGATCTATGACCAGATGAAAGCTAGAAAAAAAAAATTCATTCATTCATTGACATGATCAGAAGACATCATTTTTAATGTTGAATAAAACAATACTTCACCCATTTATGGAGTAGAATACAACAAGTCTATTATTGATGTCCTTAGTTTGCCTCAGTTTCCTTGAGGAATGTTTGACTTAATAAAAGAATTTTCTCAGAGAAACCATGAGATTCTGAATTAGGATTGCAAAACTGAATTTATGAAATAACATCAACAGTAAATAATAATATACCTCAAACCAGAATTCATCACACGCACCTGTGTTAGGGGGAATGGAAGTCGGCTTCATCACGCAAAGAGCATGAATCACCATCAAGATGCAGATTCAGTGAGATACAAAAAGATTACTTTACATAACCTATGGATAGTAGTTGAATTAATGTAACAAGCCTCAACACAGTGTACAACTAGCAAGTATCCTGAAGAGCACTTTTTTTTTTGTCCTTTTACATGTGATTAGATATTTTAGCTTATAGCTGTAGACATATTGAAAGTTTATTCAAAGGTTTCAGTCTCAAGGTTAGACTTATAGCCTAGGGCAGGGATTTTCAAACTTTTTTGAGCAGTGTACCCCCAGCGGCTGGTTAAGGAGCTGGGGGGGGGAGAGGGTAGCAGCAGCTGGTCGCATGGGAGGGGGAGGGTGGCAGCCGCACATGGAGCAGCAGCACAGGGTGGTAGGTGGCAGTGGTGGCCACCATGTGCAAGCTTCTCCCCCGTTTGGCCCACAGAGGGGCACCGCTGCCCTTGCCTCACTCCAGCCCTGTTCCTGTGAGGCAGTGGTGTGGGATGGTGGCACTCCATCTGTGCCCACCCGTGCATACCCCATGGGAACTTTCAAAGTACCCCTGGGGGTACGCATACCCCCAGTTGACCTAAGGTAAAATTCTGTTCCATTCAAGTCAATGATAAAACTCAGGCTGACTTCATTGAGGTCAAGATGTCAACCTAAATTTTTAAAGGTATTCTGCTTGCCTGGAAGAGGACTGGATGGCTTTAACAACGTGAGATATAGAACCTTTCACATCTAGATAACTAGCTGTAACTAGCCTAGATTAGAAGTGAGAAAAAGTGATAAACAAATGATTTAATGCTCTCAGTCTATCAGCAGACTCTGGGGGTATATACAGATGTTCAGGGAGATTAGGGGGAGGTTAGATCAGGTTAAAAATGGCCACCTAACTTAAGTTAGTTCACCCAGGTTTGGACCTTACACTTAGATCCCTAGTTAGGTGAATCTAAATGCAAACTGTACAGAAGTTCAGGCAGGTTAGATCAGTCTAAACATGGGCAACCCAATCTAAATTAACTGTACCTTGGAAATAGTCTTACTTAGATGGGGTCTGGTGAGACCAATTTAATTGAACTTCTGTACAGTTCACAGCATAGCTGCAGAGCTGGGAAAGCCCAGCTGCTGGCTCCAGCCCCAAGGCTGTGCTTTTCCTCCCTGCCCCCTGGCACCAGACTATTTTTAGTCCCCCCCTTTTTCCCCCCCAAGATGGACAACACCCCCCATAAACCAGCCACCCTCCACCCCAGAGCCCAACAACCCCCCAGCCCAACCCACAAGCAACTCCTGGTGCCAGTTTTACTAGTTTTCACTGGTTCCAAGGGCCAAGGAAGTAAGTCAGAGTGGGAGAAGTGGTGGGTGGGATGGGAGGGTTGGTTTGGTGGGGGAGTTGTTCTTCTGAGGGGAGTCAGGGCACTAAAAATAGCCTCTGTTCCCCAGGGGGATGGCAGAGAGATCCTTCCATTCCCCCTGTGGGCCACCTTCTTTCCTGCCCCCCTCCCCCATAGGACCTGCCTACCCTCCAAGCCCTATGTGGACCCTGCTTACACCCCAATCCTCCTAATCTCTCACATGGACTCCATTTGTCCCTCAAATCCCCCCTTAAGCCTGCTTGCCCCCAAAGGCCTCCCCCCCCACTACTCCCCCATCTTGACCTATCTTAGATGGGGTGGTCATTTTTAACTCAATCTATCTTCCCCCTGACCTCCCCAGATGGCTGTATGAACCTTTGTAGATCTCCATCTATATCACTGATTGGCAGTCCCAACAGAGACACCACAGACTAAACAAACACACAAAAAAAAGATTTTTCTCTCATACCTAGATTTGTTCTTCTAGCTGAGGATTTCAACTTCAGCAATTTCTGGAACAGATCTAAAGAGACTAGTCTCTGGAACTGTTGTTCTGGCTCCTGTCCCAAGCCCTTTCACCGTTAATTTTAAACAACAAAGTCTGGAGGAAGTTAGTGCAGCCTAAATCAGTGGAAAAACATTTATGTTCTCTTTAGAAAAGTGTGGGACTGGTTTTTTTTCCCCATTGTTTAGCTTTATTCCACAGCTTGTAAGTGGCCATCTCTCCAATGCATGCAGCAGACAGAATTTCAAAAGAGGTCATTTCCCAAGTAGGCACCAGAATGGAATAGCTGCATTTTCTATATGGTGCAGCACACAATAGTTGAGCTCTTCTGAAAATTTTAAGGCATATATTTAGAAGCAGTTTTCTTTAAAAAGCTGAACTGAAAGTACTGTTTTCCCTGAATACAAACAACTCTAGGAAAAAGGAAGTCAGCCAAAACAAGACCAATCCAACTCCAACAAGTTAGATACCTTCTGTGTAGCCAATACAAAAATATTTCAGCTTTTTATCAGGGAAGATAACTGTCTCTGATAGAAATAGATGGTCCATCTTACTTTTCTTCACTACACAATGCAGTACTTAGTTTTCACTTACTCATCATGCAGTCTTCTATTTATTCTGTCATTTAATAAAAATGCATATTTATCACAGAAGCTCCTGTATCATATACATTATATGTGATTTCTGACATCAAGCATCTTTATAAGGGAACAGGCATATAAAATATTAGGGAAACTAAAATTGTGAGAGCATTTTGTATTTTTTTGTGTATTTTACAATTATTGGAGGGGAGATGTACATAAACTTAAATCTTAAAGCTCATTTTATAAGCTTTTGTATTTAACACAACATAGTGTCCTTGGGTTTCTTCTTTGCCCTTTTAAAAATTGTATTTATTTAAAAATTGTTTATAAATGAGAAGTTTCATTTGGCATCTCTTTTCTGTTAAACCATCTTACTGCTGATTTGAGACAGAAGGAAAGCAAAAAAAAAAGAAAAAGAAAAAGAAAAAAGAAAAGCAAATAAAATGCTGCTTTATTCCATAAGCATCTGGGTCAAAGTCAGCTGTCAGCCACGTGATCCGTCTTTTTCTTTAAATGTTGACTGATGGATGGTGCAACCTCTGCTTATGTAGGTTTTCTGTACAAAATCCTCATTCACCCAAACTCCATCATCCACACCTGTCAGTCTAAGCCTTCAATTTGTTTGTTGGTTTTTTTAATTTACACATGCATAATATACAAGCCATAAGTACTACATAAAGCATCAGGGTAAAAGACAGCAAACATGTTTTGCCTACATAAGCATTTTTAAGTGAACTGTTTTTTATTTTTACAAGGAAAAGTTTCACTAAAAAATTGGAAACAGCTAAAATGTTATGGTTTACACTATTTGGTTTTTTATAGCTTCTAATGCTATCTAGCATGCTGAGAAATTACTGGAGAGGAACAAGAACTCTTCCAATAAGCAACACAAATCTGATACAGATGGCAATTCAACAAAAGCCTCAGTGGGCGCAGCAACTAATATGATGTTATATAATATTTCAAGGCTGGAACATTTACACCTAGATCGTCAAATGTATTTTCATTGGAAGAAGATGTTTCAAATCATCTTTGAGGCTCTGGGCCTTACCACCAGATCCCAAGTCAATGCTGGACTCAATGTAGCATTACTCAACATTCCAGCCCATGAAAACCTATACAAATCCTTAACCCTGAGCACCTGAGCTCAATGGTTCAATGCATGTGCTTAAAATTAAACATGTGCATAAATCTTTGCAAGCTTAGGGCTTTCATTTTTCTTAAACGTACCATGATGCCAAGATTGTATCACAAAGCATTGTTGAATCATATATAAAATTCTGCAAAATTTGTTAGGCATTCTTTTCCTTTATAATGTATGGTGATTCATTAATACTTGTTTGTGGATAATGATTTGCAGATTGTGCATATTCCATTCTCATCTTTGTATATAGAAGAAAAACTTGGAACACAGTACAGATAGCTTGCGGTTCATTCTGCATATAGATTGATAGGGCGGAGAGAATTTAGCAGTGGGATGGGTAAGACACATTTTTGTAACATGATTTTTTTTAATATGGATAGGCCAACATGCTAATTTTTTTTTTTGCCTCTTTGATGGCTCATTTCCACTGAGTAAATGCATGACTGTCTGGTGAATATTCAGCCTCCAGTCAACAATTCTGCCTTTGCTGAGTCCTCAGTGAAAATTATTAAGCACGTAAGAAAAATCTGTCCCTCCAGGGTGAAAAAGAGGGGTGCAAAGAGAATGGAAAGGGCCCACAGTCACCTAGGGGGTGCATCCAGACAAGCACACACGTGTTGTATGCAGCACCGCAGACCCATCTGCAGTGTCGCACACAATGCACGTGCAGGCATTTCCCACACAGTTAATTTGCAGCACAGGGAATTTTTTTGGCACCATAAAATCCTGGGGTCAAAAAATCCCACACCTAAAAAAAAGCAGAGTGGCTCATGTGGTAGCAGTGTGTGTTGCCGGAAATGGGAGCCTGGCCAGCCGGAGCCACACTGGCTGTCCGCCAGGCTACGCTTCTTGCTGCCAGATTGCCTCAGCTGCAGTCCCCGGAGGCCCCCAGGACTCCAGGTAAGGCTGTTGGGGCCAGCACAGATACTGGCCCCAGCCTCTCTTACCCCACCCAGGGCAACTTGCCATGCTCTGGAGCACACATGCACAGGCATTCTCTGGGGACAAGTAGCAGCAGTACAACTGTGTGCCACTGCTATTTGCCCCTAGGGAAACATACATGCATGCTTGTCTGGACATGCTCCAAGAGTCCATGGTAAAACGATGCAGACCTCTTGTGTAGAACATTTTGGGGAGCAGATCTGTTGAAAACCCTTAAATACTCCTGACCTGCACACACTATGGTTACCTATGGTAATTTTGGAGCTTTGTAAGGTAAATGATTGCCTGCAAATGCAGAGGACTGGACTCCTTCCAGGCTATGTTGTTATGCTCCTACATGTGGTCCAGGTGCATCTGCCCTACATAGAACCTAGAGCAGGGGTGGACAGTGATCTGGGCCTGAGGGCTGCATAGGGAGTGTCGGTGGGCTGTTGCAGGCTGGGTCAGTTCTCCACTCCCCCTGTAACAGCTCACCAAAACTTGCTATGTGGCCCAGGAGCATGACAGGAGGGCGGGGCTAGGGCTGGGATCACGGAGTGATGACAGCGTGGGACTGGGGCAGGGCAGAGCTGTGATCCACTGCTCACATGCCTCTGCAACAGGCACCAATTCTGCAGGCAGGAACATGCAGGGAGCGGATCGTGGCTCTGCCCCTGCCCCAGCCCCACACTGTCACTGCCCATATGGAGACTGGCTGGGATGGGACCCACATGGGCAGGGCACATAGTCAAGCACACAGGATGGAACCATGGATGGGCAGGGATCTTGGGATGGTGACAATGAAGGGCAGGGGCCCAGGAAAGAGCCGTGATCCACTCGCCATATGCTCCTGCCTGTGAAACCTGTGCCTGTCCAGGAAACCAATCCTGACCCTGGGCTGCCACCGGCCCACGATCCTACTCTATGATCCTGGCCCCGCCACCCCTCCTGCTCCCAAACACCACCCCTCAGCCAACTGCAGCCCCATCCCATCTGCCCTGCCAGCATGGGCCCTGCCCCCAGTGATGGGTGCAGGGACGACAGGGCGGGGTGCCCAGGTAGTGGGGCCGGGGTCGGCAGCAGCAGCAGCTGAAAGAAGCCACCACTGCCAGGGCTGCCCAGAAGCAAATCCAGCTGCCCCAGCCCCACTGTATGCCCGGGGGCTGTGGGACTTGCCACATGTGCCACAGCCCAGGATGCCCCCTGTGCCTGGGCTGGGTGGGACCAAGGGACCTGCCACGGTTCAGACAAAATTACTTGATGGCTGGATCTAGCCCATGGGCGATATTTTGCCCACTCCTGACCTAGAGAGATTTCTGCCCCAGGTCTTTACCTGAGAATGACACAATGCACCAGAGTGTGAGCTGTGCCCTCTCTTATCTTTAAATATTCTTGAGCCAGGGAGGTCAGGCTCACCATCTGTGAACAATACTATAAATAATATGTTATTTGCTGGCTGATCAATGCTTCAAAGCTGTTATGGATTAGTCAGTAATGACAGCCTGAAAATACAATGACCATTTTTTACAACTCCCCCTGCAGTTTCAACAGTTTGATGTTTCCTTTATGTCCAGCCCTAAGTTGTGTGTGGTGTCGCAGTACACCAACAAACCAGGCCCTTCTGGGTACTTCCCAGTCCAGAGATTCCTGATTTTCATGTAGTGAGCGCTCCACAGCAGACAGAAAGAGCACATGCTGGTAACTCCTGCTTTATCCTTGTAGCCCTGAGCTGCAGTACAGTTAATCATCCTGTAGTTATACCCCTACATAACCAGTCTGCATGTAGATGCTATGAGGGGCTTCTACAAGCACAGTGGAAATAGCAAGCTCAAGAACTTTAGCTGACAACTATAACAAGTCTGTCCTGAATATAAACAAGTTGCATTACCAAAGTCTTACAAATTTGCCTGAGTTTGAGTAAAAGTTACAACCTTGACCCTTAGATAACCTTTTTTACAAAATTCTGACTCTGCAACAAAGCTTGTAGGTGCTAGAGCCTATTAGATGATTTTATTCAAGAATATGAGCAAAACAATGTCATTTTTCCTGTGCTTTTAAGTGAATATATCTAAAATCATTCAACCCAAGATGAAATCATCAGCTGAGTGATGAAGTTTGCCAAATCTATAAGTAGAAACACCAATCCAGAATGTTCAAATTATGGGTTAGTTCACAAAAAACCATGATATTGGCTTTAAAATCATGGGATTATTTTAAAAAACAATAAATATGGGGGCCACTGCTTGCCCTTCTGAGGTCATTTGGCTTTCTGATTGTACTTGCATTGCATTTTCAAGCTTTTTCTCTGTACCACAAGAGCTAGAAACTTTCTTTTTATATAAAAAAGCAAGCAAGCTGAGATTCCCATATATTCAGTTGTCTCCAGGAGCTCGAGTCAAGTATTAGATGTTGTGCAAGTCACTTTGAGAGTGATAGTAAAAGTGTATAAATAACTGAAAATAGGATCTTTATAATGGAAAGTCCCAGGCAACCTTATAACAGGTCTCACTACCTGCGGTGTTTCATAATCACAGATATAAACAAAACTAAGTGAAAGAGCCCGGCTGTCCATTTCCAGTGATTTTACCTAAACTGGGCAAAAGACAGGGTCGAATTGTACCTTACAGACTAACTAAGTTAGAGATGCATAAGCATCTGATGAAGTAAGCTGTACCTTACAAAAGCTCATGCATCTTTGATTTAGTCTAAAAGGCTAGGGACAGAAATTACACAGAAACCAGTATAAGCAAATGGTTCAAATCTGTAACACAACAGAAGTTCAGTGCACATAAGCTTTTAAAATGACTGAAACTGGTTTAAGATAAACCTGGATGAATGCAGTATCAGACTTAACTGACTTAGGTTAAATTAGTTTTTTGAACTTTTGTCCCAGATCCCCTCCAGATTCCAATTAACTCACAGTCCCCCAGGCACCCCAGAATGCTTTGAACCTCTCCCACAAACCCTTCCCCTCTCACACACAGTGGGTGAGCTAGCCTTGGCCCAAACCATCTGCTTCAGCTGAGCAGAAAGGCATGCTGTAGCATCTCCTGGCTTCTGGCCTGGGCCACTGCAGACATCTGACTGTATTTCCAGAATCAAGTGAATGTCTGTTCACTTGCTTTTCAGTTCAATCTACGCATCTTAGACTAACTTGCAAAAATTGAATCGATTCAGCCTCCGGCTTTTTAAATGTCTGTATTTAACCTAACAGAGTACAACTCTACCCTGACTTCTGCTGGCTACCTAGCTCTCCTTACCTAAATTGTAAATACTATGTTTGAAAGTCATTCATTTTCCTTTTCAAATAACATGTCACTCTGAGGAGATGCACTTTGTAAAAAGGAATTTGTAAAAGGGATTCTTTAAGTTATCTGAAAGGAAGAAGTGTTTTTATATGTTCAGTATAAAGAAAAGTGCAATTATTTGTCTGAAGATGTCTTTGGAAATGTTTCCAAGTCTGAGCCAGCATTAAAATTGTGCCAGACCTTGATTTGGTCATGCCCTCGTAGATCAGGATAGCATCCAGTGCTAGCTTTACCATTAGTGGAATCTTTATTATTAGCAAATATAAATGAACCCACTCCAACTTTTTTTTTTATTATTATTATTTAAGCTCAGTCCTGCATTAAATCTAACTCCTTCTTAGAATGGAATTTGGTCCAATGAGCCCAGGCCCTTAAGATTAGCTCTGAATTAATTTCCACAGAAAAGCTAGACTGTTTACGATATAATTTCAGTGCTCCCATTCAACACTGGCCAAATATTTGGTGCTGAGACAGTGTTTCATACAGCAAAGACCTGGTTTTCACTGTTATTTTCTCTCTCTCCCTCTCTCTAACATTGTTTGTTTTCTTAGCTTGCTGTTTCTTATTAGAGGCCAAGGCCCAGAACCTGCAAGCTGTTCTATGCAGGCAGTGAAGTCAATGAGAATCCACATGAGTGCAGGGGTTGACTTTCAGGGAGCATACTGTGGCAGTAGCACCTAAGTTTGTAATGCTGTTAGGACAGGCAATCTTTGTTATTACATGTTGATACTGTACCTACCATGATGGAAACCCAACTGAGGCCTCTTAACAGAACTACACTATTAAATAAGGAGTATTTAAAAGAGAAAGGAGTCCAAGGCCACTTCTAAATGGAAACCCATTTTAAGTTATCTCCCACTGGGAGCATCTACATGTACAATTAAGTTGACACAATAAACTCCGGTGCTTATTGCAACAAGGGTGCATGCCCAGGCGCTCTGCATGCTGAGCCGGGTCTGAACAGCCGCTGTTGGAGGAGGTCTAGGGAGTCAACCTGCCAGCCTGGGGCTGCTCTGACCCACCTCATCATGCTGCACAGGGGCTGGCTGGGGCAAGAGGGTGCTCCAGTATGGGGCTAGCTGGCAGGCAGCCTCTGAACTTATGCACGCTCATGCCCCAGCCAGCCCCATCAGAGTCTACACTTGTAAAAAACTCTGCAGCAAGGTAGTACATGTTCTTACAAGTATTTTAGTAGCATTTACAAGTATTTAGTAGCAGATAGCGTTTACAAGTACTATCCTGCTGCTGAGTTTAATTAGTTTACTTCAGCCTAATAGCACTGCATGTATAGACAAGAGACATTTACTGCATAGCTAATTAGCCAGCTCTGCAGTAAATGTCTCGTGTATATGCGTCTATTCGGATGCTTAAATTTCCCTTTTGAGCAAGCCTTTACAATATTCCAGCTCCCACAATACTTTGCAGCAGAGGAAAGCAGGCTAGTGTGATTATTTGTATTTATACTGCAGTAGCAGCCAGAGAACCCAGGCAGGCTGAGGGCCCCCTGGTGTTAGCTACTACATTTCTCTCTGAAAAGAAGCTGTCCTCTTTATATCTTTTTATTTTTAACTTTTCCCTCCACTCCCTCATTGCCAGAAGGGAAAACAATTAGAAAAAATATATAATTTTCTGACTGTATGGCTGAACAGCAATTCTCCCCATCTTCCTCTTAAATAAATTCCCAGCCTGCTGTCTCTTCAGTCTCTTGAACCATGTCAGCTCCTGAGTAAAACTCAGGGAAAGAAGGGCTGCTAACATCTGCTGTGCCCCTTTTTCTCCAGAAGAACCAAACACCTCACTGACACCCTCCTTCTCTCAGGGATCACCTTTGCTATTATTACACAACCTTGCTTCTGCTATTTTTCCCAGAAAAAGGAACATATTTTGTAGCGTGCGCCAATATAAATTCAACATATAATAGATTAAAAGAAGCAGAAATAAAAAGGTAATGAGTAAGAACATTATTCCCCCGATTCTCCTTCCTAGAAGTTTTGAGTAGAATTTCCTGTACCCTGATTCCTTTCCATACCACCTTTTAAAAGTCACCTGAGGTCTGGGAAATGAATTCCAAAAATTCTTCTGCCGTAACCCTAAACTTCCTGGAGCACACGTTGAATGGAATTGATATACCTGAAACCAGGAGCTTAGCCAATAACTTGATGAGTAAAGATAAAACAGTAAACCAAGCTATATGGATTTAACAAGTGATACGAAAAGGGAAATAGCAAGAATTCAAAATCTTTTTTTCTTTAAGAGAATGCTTGAAAGCAAGTATCAGATACCTGTTGTGACATACTAAAGAGGAAATCGTCTCACTGGATCCACAGGGCAGTTCTGAGATAAGCAGCTGGAATGATAACTTATCTCTGTTGCAATGTAGGAAGTATAGATACTTCAGATGCTAATGGTGTGTCCCCAGGGAAACAGACATAGAGCAGATCTAGGTTAGGTTATAACAGAAATGTGTTTATTCAGTTATGAAACTCACAGAGAAGCTGGCTCTGTTGTTAGTAGCACCTTAATGCCCAGAGGAACTGCCTTTATCCTAGAAAACAAATTGAAAAAGGTGCACAGGGCGGTCATATGGGGTCAGAGTCTAAAATATACCAACATTCCCAAACAGTAAACACAAATGCACTTTCCCTGCAGCTAGCAGGCTGCAAAGAAGGATTTCCAAAGTCTGGACATGCACACCACTTCTTCCTGAACCCGGCAGCAGATCTCCAGTGCTGATACAGTGCTGCCAATCCCAAAGCATTTAATAAAACCTCCAAAAAAATCAGTCAGGGCTTAAAAATCACAAGATTATTTTAAATAAATAAATGCCCCCACATTCATGTCTGCCTTTGAAAACGTTACAAAATCCACAGGAGCCAGATCAGATTACTTGTGGACACTGCCTAACAGTGCAAGTTTTACAAGATCCCGTAAAAATAGGTTGACAGCAGTGAAAGTAGCTTCCACGTGTTCACAAAAGGCAAACCCAGGGGAAATCACAGTTTTCTTCCTAATGCTTTTTACTCAAAAATAACCAGGCCCGCTGTCCAGCCAGTAAAAACTCAGTGGCACATGACAAGTGGGAACATGATGAAGGGACAAACAGAAACTCTAGTCTGTTTATTAACCCATGTTGAATACCAAGTATGAGGGGAAACCACATTATACCGAAGTTCTAGGCAGAGAGAGCCCAATGCCTACCTGTCACTTTCAGTGCCTAAGTAAAAAATGTAGGTCCTCAAAACCTGATGCTTAGCCCTCCAGATAGGTGTCTGGAGGGCTAACCTAGATGCCCAGCATCCTCAACTATTAGACAGAAGTTTAGGCACCTGACAAAAGTTATATAAAGTTTATGCCACTTCTAGTATCCACAGACTAGGCATTCCCTCTTCCTATCTTGCCTGTAAGGTCTTAGAGCACACAGAAAGGGTCAGTAAAATGGAAATTGTAGGGGTGATGTCTCCCCTTCTAACTAATAGCTGAGGATGTTGGGCATCTACATTTAATTCCTTCCTCTGCCTGAGAATTGAAGCAACTCCAGGCTTCAAGTTACTCTGGACTGGTGAACCCAGCATGAAGTAATTAAACAGTAACTGCACCAAGAAGATCACACTTGACCCTAATGCCTAGTGGTCAGGGTATTCATTTGGTAGAGGAAAGACCTGGGCTCCAGTCCCTAGTCCAATGAATGTTTAAGTATTTTATATGAAGTGTTCATTGGTGCAGAATGAATTCATTGGTGCAGAACCCAGATCAGCCCAGGTAACGGCCCTATCCACTTAGCTAGAATTATGCTCTCTCTGGCCCAATGAGCATTTAATTATACCATGAAAACTGCAGCAGTTTCAAAAGAAAATATTGAGAAAGTGCCACACTAGAATAACCTATAGCTTGGTGCTTGAAGCCCTCTCAAGGGAGATAAGAGTTCAGACACCATCAGGCAGAGGAAGGAATTGATTGCCTCCCACATCCTGCAACCACTGAACTGCCAGATAAAAGGCAGAAGGCACCGTCAGTTGTATTTTTTGAGAAAGGGCTGGTGCCAGTGCCTAACCACATGAAGTGGGGCAGGGTTGTGCGGGAAATGCCTCCTTCCAGTCCTGATAAAGCGTGTAAAGGGAAGTCTATACCACTTCCACCATGCTTGCAGGAGGACAAGTAGGCACAGCACACTCCAGACCAAGGAGAAAGTGATACAGGGACAGAGAGCAGCAGGGCTTAAGACATATCCCTTTCCTTGGCTATCTTAAGCAATTCAGCTGGATTTTACATATCTTATGTTTAAGTGAATTCTCCTCATTCATTGCATGCGAGCCTAGGCTCCTAACTCAAAACTGTAAAGTCCACTAAAAAGCAATATTGCCACATCTAGTCCCTACCCCCACCCCCGCCCTGCCCTTTTAGGGACCCTGTCTAGAAGAAGTTTCTTGTTCTACTTTTGGTTAGTCTAGGAAACATCAGTAAAGTAAAAGGAATATGGTACTCCTGTTCTGTTCCTGCCCAGTGCAGCCCAGATAGCATTCCACTGTGATTAGGAAAATTCATATCAGGTATGTCTTGCATTGACCTCATAGCAAAGATACTGTGCCATCCTTTCTGCTTGTTTTTACAGCCTGATCTTCTGGTGACAATAAATATAAACTGATACCAGGTCCAAAAATAGAGTTAAAATATTTTTTCGAAAACCATGGAGCAGTGGTTGATATTAATTACCTCGCTGTGATTCCGTCATAAATAGTCTCCCAATACTACTGATTCCCATTTAGGATATATTACATACAACCTAGGATAGTGTTAATCTTGCAAGTCAGATGCTCAGAGGTCAGAAAATGCCAAAATTAAGCTTGTCTGAGCCACCTTAATTTAGCCCCTTTGTATGTGTGCATTTTGAGACAGTTTTTAATTACATGATCTCATACTATATTTTCCACGGGACCTCTCCTTCACTCTGTATGCAAGATGGAAAGTGCTCAATTAACACACTGCTCTTCAATATTTTATTTTTTCCTTTTTGTTCACTGTGCAATCCCATGCCTTATTTACCAGATCCTATTCAAACCGTGCTCTGACAGCCTGCAAGATGCACTGGGCCAAAGAAAGACAGCATGGATCTGCAGCAGTGATATAACAGGCAGGAGTTGGCACCCAGGGCAAACCTGTGAAAGAGCGGGAGGGGAGACACATGCAGGCTCTGAGAGCAGTGGGGGCAGGCATGGCAGGACCCAAAAGCAGGGTGGCGAAGACACAGCAGTCTTACCCATGTTGGGAACTCCTATATAGTCCCCAGCTGAGCTGCAGCTGCCATCCCTTATGCTCTGCTCACCCTGGCAGTTGCCCTTAAAGCAGCAGCTGCAGCCAGGACCATTTTGGACTTTCTGGCACGGGTATCCTGACATGGCTTGGATTCTGCAGGGGATGGAGGGAAATTTAGATGCCCCTCCTAAGCTGGCACCTGGGACACTTGCCCCTCTCACCCTCTCCTAGTTATAGTACTGCTCCGTAGCCTCTCGGTTAGGGAATCCCTGGGAAGGGGTGGTCATGGTTTACTTCAAACACAATGGAAAACCACAAGGCTACAAAGTTGCTTCTCTCTTTCTCTCTCTCTCTCTCCCCCCTCTCTCCTTGAGTGGAGAGTACCATTTCCTGGCAGCCCATCACCTGAAGTTAGGTAATTGTAATACTCAGAGACAGGAGAAGTGAGTTTGAATCCTCTCAGGTTGAAGAGGGAATTGAACCCAGGAATCCAACTTCTGGATAAGCACTGTAACTACTATTACTTACAAGGCTGGTAGGCGAGGGCACCACAACTTTAAAAAATGAAAGTGACTGCAACTACAGTTTTTGAGAAGCTCAGTCCTGGCACCCACTGTGTTTCAGGCTTGCTCCAAGAATGCCTCCTTATTGATCCCCTGTGGGGATTTAGGCAGAAGAATGCCTGGTTTCTGGATCTTAATCAGGCAGGAAATACTCAGACTAGGGATGTTCTCCAGACATACAGTGAAATTTGAAGTCAAACAGAGAATAGACAGAGAGCTTATGAACCTCCAGGGTTAGGTGACATCTTTGTGGGGCTTTTTAGAAAGCGGTTGTGGACTTAAGTAGTACTGTTCCACTTAAATTATGCTTCAAGCACTTAAATTCTTTACTGGACACTATCCTAAAGAATTTAGCATTACAACAACATGATCTTTATCCTTTTGTGATATATAACATTGGAAAACATCCCCTGGGATAGTCCATCACAGAATAATCTGTTGACATTTCAGAATCTCTCTTATGACCTGGTCCTTCCAACACAGATATAAATACACTTATAATAATTGTATTCCCCATTAGAAAGCTATTTTGTACACATTTGGGTTAGAGAATAACTAAGGGGCCAGTTCAGTGTTTGGCAGTTGAAACAAGGCGCCTTGAACCAATTTAAGCTTAAAAGCACTCTCAGTTGGGGGGCTATCTATTGATTAAACATGTTGGAGTCATAGAGAATTGAAAATTCTCCCACAACCAAATGCACACTGTGTGAAGGGTGTTATAGGAAGAGGAAGAATTCAAATTGACTTCTGCTGTCCCAGATCCTTTTGCTGCAGTCCACAAAATCTGGACACAGAACTTTCCAACGACCTAATTTACCTTCTAAATGCATACCATTTTATTATCAAATATCGTTTTACCTTACTTTTTCTCTAAATTAATATATTTCATACCTTACTTTTTCTCTAAATGAATATATAAATATAAATATATATCTTGCTTTAGCATCTAACTAGAGTGATAAG
>NW_017729026.1:41547354-41549178 GCF_001723915.1 Gavialis gangeticus | reverse complement strand
TATTTTGTACACATTTGGGTTAGAGAATAACTAAGGGGCCAGTTCAGTGTTTGGCAGTTGAAACAAGGCGCCTTGAACCAATTTAAGCTTAAAAGCACTCTCAGTTGGGGGGCTATCTATTGATTAAACATGTTGGAGTCATAGAGAATTGAAAATTCTCCCACAACCAAATGCACACTGTGTGAAGGGTGTTATAGGAAGAGGAAGAATTCAAATTGACTTCTGCTGTCCCAGATCCTTTTGCTGCAGTCCACAAAATCTGGACACAGAACTTTCCAACGACCTAATTTACCTTCTAAATGCATACCATTTTATTATCAAATATCGTTTTACCTTACTTTTTCTCTAAATTAATATATTTCATACCTTACTTTTTCTCTAAATGAATATATAAATATAAATATATATCTTGCTTTAGCATCTAACTAGAGTGATAAGCAGTTATTTATTCTTGAAGGTGTGTCTATTTTGTGCCCCTTTTGTAGAACTATACATTTTTTTTATGGTGCATGAGCTGTTTTATGTAAAGACACTGGACATTTTTAAGTACAGAGTAGACAACCATTTGCCCAGTATAGTATAGGCAAGATGATCCTGCCTTGAGCAGAGATTTGGACTAAATGACCTCTTGAGGTCCATTTAGATCCATTTTCCTGTGACTCTTAAAACAAATTGCCTTTCAAGGGCTCTGTGGGGAGGTCTACATTGCCTCCGACCATGCTAAGGAGCACTGCAGTGAAACTAAGCACCTCTGTTCCACACATGCTACACCCTCAAAAATACAAGGTAGCTGCTACTTGTCACATGCTTTACTGCTGCTCTTACCTTCTCCCTCTCAGATGTGCTAATTGGCACATACCCTGTGTGCAGCTAAGTAGCTACACAGCATTTTTCAGCCTTTGGCACACAAGGAAAGGGAGCAAGTGGGCAGGATATTCTTTATGGTAACACTCCTGGATATAGCTTAAGTTAGAGACGCAAAGGAATCGCTGCTGTTCCAGGCTAAATCTAACCCCTTGGCAGTTTACAGAAGTCCAACTCATTTTATTTGCAGGAACTCTTCAGCCAGTTCTTTAATGCTCAACATCATCTCCAAACTAAAGATAAATTTAGGTCTAGAAAAGCCCAGGGAGGATGGGAATCAGCAAGTGGGCCATCCTGTATTAATTTAAAACCATCTTTAAAACTGTCTCCACTTCTAAGAAGAAGACACAGAAGAAAAGGGGCTCACCATCATATCCAAATCCAGAAAAAACATCATTCTCACAGTACTTGCAAAAAGAGGTAGAACTTAAACACATCAGCAGTCCTCTTCCACCTCCTTAACTAAATTAGATTTGATTCACTGTTATTAATTGCATTTTGGGTTAATCCATGTTTTTGTCCTGCTTGCCACCTTTTTGTTTTGGACTGCTGCAGAGATAGTTGAAGTGGCTGTGCCCAGTGTGTGGTTGGAGGAGTTGCTCAAGTTCTCAGGCCACTTGCATTTAACTTTCTAACCACTCTCTCTCTTTCTTTATCTCCCTTCCTCACTTGCTTTGCTGACTGGACTTCATTTCTATTTCTTCAAGCCTTTTTTTAAACAAAGCATCCAGACACAGGATCACTGGTTCTTGAGAGCTGACTATTTCCTGGGTCTCTGTGATAGCCATAAATTTATGAGCAAAGAGAAAGACAGCCTAGAGCCTCATTGGTGGGTTCTCCTGTAGGAAGCCCACAGGGAGGCATTGCCTACAGTCTCTGCCTTCTCAGGGCCAATTCAGTCCTACCTGTCTGCTTAGCAAATGTTTTCTCATATCAGTTCAATCCATTGAGTGAGAAAGA
>NW_017729026.1:41545959-41547343 GCF_001723915.1 Gavialis gangeticus | reverse complement strand
AGACACAGGATCACTGGTTCTTGAGAGCTGACTATTTCCTGGGTCTCTGTGATAGCCATAAATTTATGAGCAAAGAGAAAGACAGCCTAGAGCCTCATTGGTGGGTTCTCCTGTAGGAAGCCCACAGGGAGGCATTGCCTACAGTCTCTGCCTTCTCAGGGCCAATTCAGTCCTACCTGTCTGCTTAGCAAATGTTTTCTCATATCAGTTCAATCCATTGAGTGAGAAAGAGCAGCAAAGGGATGCGAGGGTAGGCAATCCTTGACCCGGGTGCTAGAGTGTGTACCTGCACCTTGGGGTGGATGGTGGGGAAGAGGACAGGGCTGCACTGCCACAACATGGATCAGGCCCCTCGCAGCTCTCCCACCATCCATATCTGGCATGCAGCACCTTAAAAGCCAAGGTTGCAGGTGTTTTCAGCACTTTGCCAAAAAATATTACTGACTTCTGTGTTAGGGAAACAGTGGCTGCCTATACACAAGACACTGACTGCGTAGTAGCCCGTGAATACTTCGCAGTAGCGTTGCATGGCAGGAAGCATGACACAACGCTATTGTGCAGCAGTCACAAGCCACTGTGCAGTCAGCATCACAAAAAAGCTGTTTCTTGGCATGACTGTGCAATCACACCAGTTCCTGCACAGTCATCTAGTACTTGCAGTCAGTGTCTCATGTAGATGCAGCCACTGAAGCATTTGCAAGGAGCAAGAGCCTGGATTTAACCTGATAGCAGAAGGCCAGGATCAAGGGATGTGCCAGAACAGCAATGCTCAACCCGTGGGTCAAAAGTGGGTGGCAAGAATATATGAAAGGGTCAGGAACAAACTTGAAAAATAGATTCTCCTTTAAAGGAGAAAAACAGGGGAAGCTGTGACTTTACCCTTGCAGGCTGGCAGAGTTTCCCCCTCATGCTCCACACACAGCCCCCCACTGGGGGGCACTGGCTGGGGACTAGTGCCCATCAATGTTTCCAAATGGGTCCTGGTCCAAACAAGGTTGAGAACCACTGTGATACGCACTCGGGCTCCGGGCTTGCCCCACATGGTTTCTATGCCACGGCCCGAGAGGGCTGCGGGGTGCTGGGCAGAGGGGAGGGCAGAGAGCCGCCGCTGTTCAGGAGGTGGGCACTGCCTGGCTGCCTCGGGCTCGGCCTTTGAAGCCCCGATGGCAGGGAAGGAAGGGGCCAGCCCCGGAAGGAGTCCCGCCCCAGCAAGTGGAGGGGCCGGGCGGGGTGAGGATGTCGCCTGCAGGCGGCAGGGACGGCTGCCCGAGCGGGGCCTGCGGGCCGGCGGGAGGGGCAGATGCGGGGCACAAGCGGAGCTCAGCAGGAGCTTGCCCGCCCCCACCCCCCAGCCACTGGCCCCGCTCCTTTCGCTCCCCTGCAG
>NW_017729026.1:41544999-41545401 GCF_001723915.1 Gavialis gangeticus | reverse complement strand
GGCGGGGCGGGGGGACCCGCAGCCGCCTCCACTCACCAGCGCGCCGGGCTCGGGGGTTGTTTGGCGGAGATGGACTCTGTGTTGTCTGGCGGCGCTGGGCTCGGAGCTCGCGAGGGGAGGGGGCATATCCGTGGGCCGTCAAATCCCCCCCCCACCACCACCAGCACTGGGGCATCGCGGCCAGCCCGTGGAGCCGGGAGTGGGACGAAGTGCGGACATCAGCATCGCTCCTGGTTTTTCAGGACGGGATGTGGGGGGGGGTAGTAGCGTCTGATTCTTTTTTTAAGGAGAAATCCTGCAAAATCCAGGCAGATCCGGCTGGTCTCTCTCTCTCTCTCTCTCTACCCCGAGCGGGGGGTGGGGGAAGGAAGAGGGAGGGTGCGGGGCCAGCAGCACCCGCGG
>NW_017729026.1:41542734-41544656 GCF_001723915.1 Gavialis gangeticus | reverse complement strand
GCCTCGCGCGCACGTGCTCCGGCGGTGGCGGCAGGCGCCGCGCGGAATTAGTTAAAGCAATTCAGGGCGAGGAGCGCCTTGACCCAAACTTCTTCCCCGGCCGCTCTTTCACCCTGGCAAACCCCAAACTCCGGGGAGGAAGCGGGGGGAGGTCGGGGAGCGCTCAGCTCCGGCTGCCGCTGCACCGCGCCAAGGCAACAACCACCCCGCTCTCCCTCTTCTGCATTTTAATACCGAAATCTGGAAATGGAAATTGTTTGATGTATGAGGAGACGTTATCTAATTAGGGCGTAAGAAATTTAATCTTTCCAGCAGGCAGGTCATATAATTAATGTTAATTTAACGCTCAAATTCTCAGTCATTAATTTTTATTCTCTTAAATGTAGTTTGGCAGGCCCCCCTGATCCATGGCAATGGATTTTACTGGATGTAAGAGCACACTTGGTCTTTGGAGTGAATTATTGCAGACCTTCCTATCCCAATAACAAGATCACATCATGTATGCATTATTAAGCCATGTAATTGAATGGTCCATAGTTTGCATATCAGACTATTAAAATAATGTGTTTTGCTTTTCTTCCAACACGTAACGTGAAAGCCTCTGCGAATATTTGGCGATTCTGATCATTATCGCCAAATTACTCCAAATGCTCTCTTCATTAACGTGATTTCTTTCAAGCATTTTTTAAAAAAAGGTGAATAATGCCTTAAGTGAGGGCTTGGAAAGTTGGGGCTTTTTTTTTTCCTATTTTTTTTTTTAAATAAAACTTGTCAAGCCTAGCTCGAAAACGAGACGACACCACTACAACCAGACACGAGGAGAACGGTCCTTTATTCGCTCTGTGTGTGTGTTTCCCCCCTCTCGGTTCAGGAAGCTCACTCCTAAGTTGCACTCCGCGGGGAGCAGAAGGGCATGCCATGTAAGGAGCTGTGCATTTCGGATGCTACAGGACAGATGGAAAGGGGGGAAAGTTGCAGGGACCCCCTCCCTCCCCTCCCCTCCCCTCCCCCCCATTTCCAGGGAAGAGATGGGGACAGAGGCAGACAGAGAGATTGATTTGAAAAGATACTGACCTCTCTCCTCCAGCGCCAGTATAACTTGTCCGGGAAAAACAAGCCGTGCGATCCCCCCTCCCGCCCGACCCCCTGTCGGACCTGTCATTTGCACGAACTGCCGGGCCGATCTCGGCAGGTGAATGCTCCTCCATTAACTGAGCCGCTAACTTTCTTCTCGCCCCATGCCCTTCACTCAAGCTGAAGCCTCCCAGCCCCGTCCTCGCCGCCGTCCCTCCCCGCGCCCTCCGCAAAGTTCAGGAGCCACCGCGCCAGCCTCAGCCGCCGCCGCCGCCGCCGCCGCCGCGAGGAACCGCCGCTGCAAAATAAGAGTCTCTCGGAAAATGCGAGGGCTGCTCATTTGCCTCCGAGAAGTTATTTCCCTCTGAAGTGTTGAAATTGAAGGGGGGGGGGGGGCAGCTCGGAGCAGGAGCAGTGACACGGGGGGTCACTGCGGGGTGTGAAGCCACCGTGATCAAATGGCGAGGAGCTGGACGGAGCAGGTGCCACGGGGCCGGGCCCTGCCGGCGGGAGCTGGGGTTGAGGCCGCAGGGGAAGACGGGGCAGGAGCAGGGCAGCCCCGAGCCAGGGCTCTTTTATTTTGGCCGGGAGTGGCCGGCGGCGCTGGCGGCCGGGGGGAGCAGAGCGAGGCGAGCTGCGGGACTCCTTCCCCCTCCTCACTATAGCAACCAAGGCCAGCCTGACAAAAATGCCCCCTCTGTGGACAATGGCCCGGCCTCCTTGTTTGCTCCGCTCTTCTTCTTCCTCCTTCCGAGCCAGAGAAAGTTGGCAGCTCCCCGCTCCCGCGCGGCCAGGCGGCCGCGGCTCCTCCCCGCCGCCCGGGGCACCCACTCCCGGGCTCGAGGGCG
>NW_017729026.1:41538402-41542589 GCF_001723915.1 Gavialis gangeticus | reverse complement strand
TCGAGGGCGGGAAAGGCCCGCACCAGCCCCCGCTCGGGGGGAAGGGGCCCGCCGGGGCGAGCCGGCCGCAGAGGCAGGATCGGGCCCCCAGTCTCCACTGAGTCAGCTCCCGGGGGCTGCCAGGCTTTCCCGGTGGGCACCAGGCTTGCACATGCAGAGCAAGGTGCCGAGCCTGCCTGCTCCTCCCCGACTCCTGCCCGCGGCTCCCGCTTTGTGCCAGAGCCATCGTGTCCAGTCCCCTGGAGTGCGGGGCACGCTCAAGTTTTCAAGGCTCGCCTCTCTTATTGTAGGGAAATCCGGCGCTGCTTCTGCCTCCCGCCCTGTGCCAGTGCCTATAGCAGGAGCCACAGAGATCACTGCTCTTTCTGAGCAGCAGCTGGATTTGTGTTCCTCTTTTATCCGCCTAGAAAACGTAACGTGGGGGAGAGAAAGCAGCGTCTCCCCGGACAAAGCCCAGTTAGGCTGGGACAGCGGCGATGGGCTCCCCGTGCCCCTTCATCGGAGCTGATCTGGGAACCCGACAAGAGCAATTATGTTGTGTGTCAGAGGGGCAGCTTTTAGGGCTGGGGACTTCTTTTAAAGACATTTGTGGGTCCTATACATCACTCGACAGTTTAGTTTTTCAAAGGTCCCAGATGAAATCTCTTGAATGTATCAAAGAAGTTGGATCCCCTCCTGTCTACCACCAATTCACCTGCTTGAAAGCCCAAAGAGCCCCCCTTTAAGCTCCATTGTCGAGAGGTCATTTAGCAGCAAGCCTTTTGAAAACTAAATTGCGTGAAAGCAAACTCTCCCCCACCAACTGCATCTTGTTCTGTCGAGATTTCAATATAAACACCCTGTATTAACTCCGAGTTGAATTTATCTCACAGACTGACGGAATTTGTCTCTTTTTCTCCCGTTCCCCCTCCCCCCCCGGCCTTATATTCACCACTCAAAATTTAGCAGCCTTCCTTTGATAAATTACTCAAAGTAATCCCTGCAACAGCTAAGTCTGACTGGTTGACGTTGTGTTAGAAGTCTTCATAGCGGTATCTGTCTATAAAATATTCACTTGAGGACTACAAAGGGTGGATCATTTTTAATGACAAGATTCAGAACTGGAGGATGAAGGGAAGAGATTAATATCCGTGAATTCAAATAATTTAATTTCAAATACTGAACTTAGAGCATTATATCCCAGTAGTTTAAACAGTGATGCAGATAAAATAGAATCATCCCCTATGAATAAAAAGTGGCGCAAAGAATAGAGCTTCCGGGACTGTTGGAAATGAACATTGATAGAAACTTTTTTTTATATATATTCTGTACCTTTCTATCTTCCAAGGGAATCGATATTCTAGCAGGTCAAATACATATTCTTTTGTTTGTACATGGAGAAACCCATTTACACGAGGGGTTTTAATTTCAGGGGGTAATGCGATCCTATGCAATCAAAGTGATCAATTTCTGTCCATTTTGTTTAGATTTCTTAGTTAAATGCGTGTGTTATAGCTACCCCGAGGAGAAGCAACTTGAAAGTGGAGCTTTTTGAGTCATCTTATAAATACATCCCTGAGGCTGCAGTTCTTGCAGCTTTAAGGCAGTTTTCATTAAAGCAGCCAGCTGCCTCTTTGTGTAGATTGGATTTTTTAAAGCAATCACTTGTGAAGCCTCGGCCTCAGCTCTGCTCCTCTGCAGGCCCTTCGAGTTGAAGTTCCATTCATGTCTTGGGTCTCTCCACTAAATCAGGCTCCTCGGAGCAAGCCTTGCAAAGAGCTCCCGAAAACGCAGGGCTGAATAGTTCAGACAGAAAGGTTAAAAAGGAAAGAGAGATCAAAACAGTCCCATCTCACAATGGGTAAGTTAAATGCATCCCAGCGATGTGCCCACGTCTCCCAAGCTGGCCTTTCAAGGGAGCTCCATGGCATACAGCTGTTTTTACTGCACCGGAGCATACTCGTGCTAAATTCCCTGGTGCCTTTTGCCCTTCTTGATGCTTCCCCCCAGCAGTGCACGCAAACGGGAGCTGCTGGAAAAAGGGATTTCTTTCCCTCTTAGTTGAGTGAGTTCGTTTCACGCCAGTGAGTGCCGAGTTTCAAACAGGCGTTTCACCTCTAAACAGAAGGACCCTTCTTCATTTTAAAAGCAATCTTTAAACCCTGAGCACTAGGGAGGTTTATGAGGAGTCGTTGGGAATAAGAGCTCCGTATTCGTACTTGGGAGTGTGTAGTTGCGGCTTTCTCTCTGCAAGGCTCGGGTTTGCTAAGGGTTTACAGCTCAGGGCTTCTTTGGTTTTTTTGGGGGGGTGATTGTTGGGGTTTTTTGTGTGCAAGTAACAAGCTGCTTCAGGCTTTTTAACAAGAAAGGGCTGGAGTCCACTCACTGGATCACCAGGAAATGCACTAGTTTGTCTTGGCTGTAAGCGTCCCAGCAGGGTGAGTAGCAGGCACCCGGCCCCTTCCCTGCTGCAGCCACCTTATGTGTATGCAGCACCTCGCCTCCCAGGGAGGAGAAAGCTCCATTTAAGAGGCGCGCTATGTATTTGCTAGAGAATATTCTCGGAGAGCTGTACTGGAATGAAGGAGATATCAAGGAGGCCTGTCAGTTCAAAGCTTTCGGGGTTGTTTGAAAATCTTCCTCACGTCAAAGTAAGCAGCCCTAGTATTTGAACAGCTGCTTTGAACAGTGAAAAGGGCTGAGCTGAATCAAAACACTGCAGTGTCTGCCCAAGACACCGCATCACCTTCAACCTGCTTTTATACGGGCAGAGAAAGGGAAGAAAGGCTCCTGGGACCTCTAATCCGGCAGGGTCAGCTCCGGAAGAAAGGGGACACATGACTGTCTCTTTCACATCCCGAGCGCCCTGGACCTAAATCAGCCCCAATTTGGGGGGCTTAAACTGAAACGAGGACCGGTTACAGGACCCAGAGAGGAGCAGACAGACATCAAGAGCTCTCCCGTCTCAGGAGCATTCCGGCAGCGGGCTTCTCCGCGGGGGGAGCCGGGAGTGAAGGATGCTTAAGAAACAGTATTAATGACAAGGGTAACAATAATGATGATGGGGAGGAGGAGGAGGAGCCTGCAGCGCCTCTGAATTCACCATGGCCACTCCTGGCTCTCTTCAGCTGTGAATGTATAGACGTTAGTTTAATTGGGGGAGGGGATGCAGGAGGGGGAAAGGGGGCTTGGATTTTTTTTCTCTCTTTTTTTTTTTAGCTTTACACCGTGTTCCTACTTTTGTAATCGTGTGATTAACAGTAGCCTTTGATATCTACCAGTGATTTATTAGGGGTATTAAATAGGCAGAACAATGATTGTATACCCACCCTCTTCAGCTCTGTGTGCGCGTGTGTGTAGCCTGAAGCTCCATCAGGCTGATTTCAGACTTCCTCGCAAGCAGCAAATCCCACCGCCTGTGCCCGACCTCTGCTTAGCGGCTTGTGTGTTTGCTCACCTGGAGGTAGGTTTCACAGCCAGGAGATATCACTCGGGCTACTCCCTGCCGGGGAGATTTCTCCTTGCCCTGCCGCTCTCCACGCTGAACACGTGTAAGCACCCCGAGACACACACGCACACACGTACACACTTCAGATCTAGCCCGCCAGGGACGCCGCCCAGTGCCCCGAAGCACTTTCATGCGAGGCGCCCGAGGCCAGAGCCGGTCCCCAAGCGTGGGCGGGCGGGCGGCGGAGCGGGGGGCCCACGGCTGCCTCCAGGGAAGTTTGCGGCCGCCTTGGCTGGGGCTGTCCTGTCCGTGCGGCTCCGCGGGGCAAATGACAGGAGGGTTTCAGCGGCAGGAGGGAGATGCCCCCCCCCGCCCCGATGGGAAGCGCGATTTCTACCCGAGGAACAAAAGGCAGAGCCCGGGTTAGAGGCACCCGCTGCCTCCTCCCGGCCGCCTGCAGCCCGGGCCCCGGCGGGGCAGGGACGTTTGCCAGCAGCTTCCTCACTTCGGCGGCTGCTCCCGCTCCCTCCTGTCCCGCTGCCCCTCTCCCGGCTCTGATCCCGCGAAGCCGGGCGGGCAAGCGCTGCTGCCCGGCGCCGTCTCCCAGGGCTGGATCCAGTGTGTGGCTGGGGTAGGCGGGTGTTTGTGTAGAGGGGAAACGTGCGTGTGTGTGTGTGTGTGTGTGTGTGTGTGTGAGCGTGGCGGGGGGGGCGGGTGTTTGTGTAGAGGTGTGTGGGGAGGCGGGGTGTTTGTGTAGCGG
>NW_017729026.1:41538031-41538247 GCF_001723915.1 Gavialis gangeticus | reverse complement strand
CCCCACAGAGGGCTATTTCCAGCCAAACCCCCTTTTTCCAGCGCTCTGGGCGGGGGCTGCTGATTTATAAACAACTCTCCCCAGAAAGCGGCCGCTTGTTAGGACCAATCAATTCCCCAGCCCGCGCCATTGTGTTATTTAGATGAAGATACTTTGAGTCTGCTGCTAACAACTCCCCCCCCCCAACCACACACACACACACACACACACACGCAC
>NW_017729026.1:41537173-41537889 GCF_001723915.1 Gavialis gangeticus | reverse complement strand
CACACACACACACACACACACACGCACACGCACACGCACACGCACACACAGAGGCAAAGTTGTCTCTCCAGCCGGGCCGGGCGGCTCCTCCTCTCCGCGCCGGGAAGCAACTTTTTCCTTCATCTTTGTTGTCGGGGCCGGAGCCCGGCGCGGCGGAGGCTGCTTTGCAGCACCCGGCCCCTCTGCGGGGTGTCGCGGCCAGCCCGCCTGAGCCTGGCGCTGGGCTCCGGGTAGCACCTGCTGCCTGCCCGGGCTGGGCCGCTGCCTCCCGGCGCGGGGACGGAGAAAGAGGAAGCGGGTTTTCCAGGCATCCCTGGGTGCACAGCCGGGCCCCAACTCCCTGCATCCCCCACCCCCGCGCTGGGCCTGAAGTTGCGATTAAAAGATCGGGGGGCAGGGGGTGCCCCGCGTGTGTGCGCGCGTGTCGGGGCGGGACGCTGAGTGCGGGGGGGGGGTCTCTTGGCCGCGCTGCGCCCCGCGGAGGGCACCCCCGGCTCCCCACTCCTCCTCCTCTCCCGGGGCCGCTTCCATCCCCAGCCCGAGCCGCGAGCAACAGGAGGAGCGGGCGGGCGGGACCGACGCTGACCCATTGTGCACGCGGGGCCGGGCCGGGCCGGGCCGGGCTGCACAGGACAGGGCAGGGCCCGGCTCCAGCGCGGAGGGCGGGGAGAGAGCCCCCCCCACCTTCCGCCCCCAGCTCAGAGTTCGGTGACAGA
>NW_017729026.1:41536952-41537162 GCF_001723915.1 Gavialis gangeticus | reverse complement strand
CGGCGCGGGGAGCCATGGCGACCACAGCCTCTAACCACTACAGCCTTCTGGGCTCGGGCGCCGCGCTGGTGCATGCCGAGCCGCCGGGGGCCATGCAGCCGGGCGCCGGCTACCGGGAGGCGCAGGCGCTGGTGCAGGCGGACTACGCTCTGCAGAGCAACGGGCACCCGCTCAGCCACGCGCACCAGTGGATCACGGCGCTGTCCCACG
>NW_017729026.1:41532029-41536649 GCF_001723915.1 Gavialis gangeticus | reverse complement strand
CCGCCGCACCTGGGCCCCCCGCACCAGGGGCACCCGGGGGCCTGGGGCGCCACCACGGCCGCCCACCTGCCGTCCATGGGCGGCGGGCAGCAGCAGCAGTCGCTCATCTACTCGCAGCCGGGGGGCTTCACGGTGAACGGCATGCTGAGCCCCCCGCCCGGCGGCCAGAGCCTGGTGCACCCGGGGCTGGTGCGGGGGGACACGCCGGAGCTGGGCGAGCACCCGGGCCACCACCACCACCACCACCAGCACCACCCGCACCACCAGCAGCAGCACCACGGCGGCGTCAACAGCCACGACCCGCACTCGGACGAGGACACGCCGACCTCGGACGACCTGGAGCAGTTCGCCAAGCAGTTCAAGCAGCGCCGGATCAAACTGGGATTTACCCAAGCGGACGTGGGCTTGGCGCTGGGCACGCTGTACGGGAACGTCTTTTCGCAGACCACCATCTGCAGGTTCGAGGCCCTGCAGCTCAGCTTCAAGAACATGTGCAAGCTGAAGCCTTTGTTGAACAAGTGGCTGGAGGAGGCGGACTCGTCCTCGGGCAGCCCCACCAGCATAGACAAGATCGCGGCGCAGGGCCGCAAGCGGAAAAAGCGCACCTCCATCGAGGTGAGCGTCAAGGGCGCCCTGGAGAGCCACTTCCTCAAGTGCCCCAAGCCCTCCGCCCAGGAGATCACCTCGCTGGCGGACAGCCTACAGCTGGAGAAGGAGGTGGTGAGAGTGTGGTTTTGTAACAGGAGACAGAAAGAGAAACGCATGACTCCCCCGGGAGGGACTCTGCCGGGAGCCGAGGATGTCTATGGGGCAAGTAGGGACACGCCACCGCACCATGGGGTGCAGACCCCCGTGCAGTGAACTCGCAGCGGGGGGAGGGCCCGGGGGGCTGCCCCCTCCTCCTCCTCCTCCAACTTTTGATTCTTCTCGTTTTTAATTTTATTTTATTTCCCCCTCTCTTAAACACACGCAAACACACACACACACACACACACACCGCTGAGCAGCTGCGCTGGACTATATATCCTCTGAGCGGTAGCAGGTGTAATGATGTGTTTTGACCTTTACAGGCGAGTGCCCATGCAATGGAGTGGGAGTGAGTATCGCGCGCACAGCCACCAGGCAGGCAGCTAGCTACACACAGCCCGCCAGGCACTGAGAAGTGTTTTGCAAAAGCTGAATTAATTGCAAGCGAGAGAGAGAGAGAGAGAGAGAGAGAGAGAGAGAGAGGAGATAGATATATTTAAAAACAAAAACAAAAAGAAAAGATCTGCCAGAAAGCGCCAGGAATCGGCCCCAAGCCCTGCTAAGCACAAAGGCAGCTTTAATTTGGGAGCGATGCTCAGTATTTGGCACATGGCTACTGTGTTTATTTCCTGTGCATCCCTCTTAGGAGTAAAATAACGCTAGTCATAATAAAAAGAAACCCCTTTGGAGGTAGACAGTATTTAACCGGATACATTTGCACTGCAAGAAAATGGAAGTTTACAGAAACAAATTCATTTCTGTTCTTTTCTTTCCCCCCCCGCCTTGTTTTTGAAAATGACTTGCATTTTCCACGGTGAGCGTTAGCCAACCCTTGACCAGTCGACAATTATATTACTGTGTTACAGCCCTTGCTTTCTTTATGTGTATATATGAATTTCTGTTATAAACCAGTCTTCTTCAATATGTGTAATGTTTATTTTCTCCTTTTACCATAGCAGATATATGTATATGTAGTATACATTATATATACATATATGTATGTGTATATATATCTGCATATATATAGATAGATATAGATATATAGATATATCTATATGGGGCAAGTAGGGACACGCCACCGCGTATGTATCCTCTCTCTTATAGAAATATATCTATATATGTATATATATGTATGTATACACACGTACAAAGACAAACAACTTCCACTTTCAAGCGATGTGACTCTCGCAGATGCTTAATGCCCGGCTTGAAGGGCGAGAGTCCAGTTTGGAGAAGGGAGAATAATGCCAGCCCACAAAGTAAACTTCATTTTCAGGCAGTGTTTCTTAGGCTTGGGGAAGGCAAAGAGAACTCAATAGAGACCGAGTGCTTCATTTTAGCAAGCCAGGCCCATTGTGAAAGAGCTACGGGGGGAAGTGTGGAGGTAAAAATACCATCCCCGGAGTTTTCCAACAGAAAGAAAGTGGCACTTTGGCGAGGACCAGGGGGGTAGAGGAGCAGTTAGCTGTAGCAACCCCATCCGCCGAGTCCTGTGTGTGCCTTCAGCGTTCATCATTGCATCGCACGGGAGCATTGGGCTGATGTCAGCCTCTAAACTTTGTTTCATTGAGCTGCTCCATCATCAAGCTAGAAACCGAGGACCTGCACTCTGTGTGCCTGTGTGTGTTTATATGTAGCTATAAACACACAGGACACGGTTCTGCCTGCCTAAGTGTACAGCATTTCATTTTCCGCTGCTTTCCATATTTATTTTTCTATTCACTTTTAGCACCTCGCGCCCTCTGCTCAGTTTGCAGGATAATACATTGCACGAATAGACCAGCTTAATTTAGCCAGCCTTGGCTCGCTCACTGGGGAGTGAAATGAAGGAAAACAAAAACCCAAACAACAGAGAAAAAGGGAGATTTTCAATGCTTTCTTTTTTGGCCCCTTTCTTGAGAGATTTAAAATGCATTTCTCAACACAATCTCGGTAGGAAACTGTTAACTTGCCCAAAACACAAAGCTCTAAAGGGCAACATTGGAGAGAGAAGTTGAAACAATGTGTGCATGTCTGTGTGTGTGTGTGAATGTATACACCATCACACACACACACACACACGAGGGACTTTAAAGTGTGATAGTTACACATTCGCAAATGAATTCTTTAGTCAGCACAAAAGGGCGCTGTAGTGGGGGGGGACATCGTTTATAATCCAAAAAGTTTGCTTAGTTGAATTTTCGACCATTATGAGGAAAACATGGACAGATTCTCTCGCTGATCGATCCTATAAACAGTGCATCCAGTCCTTAAGGCTTTACAATGTGTTTCTTACTGTCTTCTAAAGCGCCTGTGACAGCTGATTCTCTTTTTCTTTCCTTTTCTTTTTACCCCTTCCCTTGTTAAGACAAACGCTGATTTCTAAAACGCATATTCTTTGCCTTTTTTTTTACTTTCTATTTTTCCAACGATTGTCACAATGATATGGGCACTGAGTTTTGTTTTTTGTTTTGGGTTTTTGTTTTTTTGGATGTATTGAGCTGCTTGCTATTTTATGTGTTGAGGACCAGTTCCTAGGAAAGCGATTCAGATCAGGGCAGATCCAGTGGTAAAGGGAGGAAATGAACTTTCAGACACTTATTAATATGTGTGTAAGGTCAGAAAACGGGGTTCAGAGGATGCCTGAGAAGATCCTCTAGCTCTAAATAGGTTTACTTAAAAAAAAAGTTACCACGCAAACCTTACCACTATGTATATATGTTTAATATTTGTCCTTTGAAATGCAGAAATAGTTTAACTGTTTTCTTTGTCTATTTTTTCTTTTTTTTTTAAATGCTACCCAGGGAAATATTTTCATATCATTTTTAAGTGGCCTGCCTCAATGTATATTTATTTCTTTTAAAGCAAACAGGTTCTGGAAACTGTTTTTTCTGTAGCTTTAAATGAGTAGGTGAACAAAATCTATATGGGATGTAATTTTTTTTTTGGTTCAATCTCTTTAAAAATACTTTGTTTTGGTACATTTGGATGTGCTTGTGGGGAAAAATAAAAACGCAGAGATCCTTATATATTTATGTTAAAGTAATATTTTATTATCTACATAAAACAGAAATGCACAATACCTTCATAGTTTGTTCTAATTATTGAAAAACCTTTATTTTATTTGGAAAGCTAGCACTGATTTGCATAGTTCTTACAATTTGGAGGGGAAACCCCACCCTAGTACTTCTCCTGAGTGGAGCTCTGTGTAAAACACCGCCATCCCTTCCTTTATATTTCATGGAGTTTTGGAATAAATTTTCATGCCTCTACCGACGGGTTCGAGCCTGTAACTTCCAAAGTCTTTTAGTGCAACCCCAGGTGCCGTTTCCATTTTGTCTTTTCAAACATTTAACCGCATCAGGACGGTGGTTTTTTTATTATTATTATTTTTACAAAGCGTTGAATCCTGTGTCCTTCCTTGGATGCTTATATGCAGAAATCTGTTCTTGAAGTGAGTCCTCTCTATGTCCGTTGACAGCGTGGACGGAAAATTGACTTCTCTCTCTAGTCAGCCCTTTTTTGTTCATTTCAGATCTGACTCTTTGAAATAAGGCGGAGCTTAATTATAGGGAATGCTTGTTAAAAATAAGAGTGGAAGCAAAAGGCTGTCTAATGGTGGTAGACACACGCCGAGAGCTCGCGAGGCTGTCCTGTGCAAGCTGGAATGGATTTTGAGGGTGGATTTTTAGTTGGTTTCAGTGGTTATAAAGGACGGGTATTGCATAAAGGAGCCAGCAAATTCGTAGTAGCTTCAAACGCACGCGCGCGCGCACACACACACACACACACACACACACACAGATGCACACTCAGCCCCGCGCCCGCACCCTGGCAGGCTGTGTTTCTAACAAACCGCACACTTCCGAAGGCAAGAGCCCAGCCCAGCATCTC
>NW_017729026.1:41525837-41527029 GCF_001723915.1 Gavialis gangeticus | reverse complement strand
GCACACTCAGCCCCGCGCCCGCACCCTGGCAGGCTGTGTTTCTAACAAACCGCACACTTCCGAAGGCAAGAGCCCAGCCCAGCATCTCGCTGCTGAATGAAATGCAGGGCTTTGGGAGACGAGCATATCGGAGGGGGAAATCAAACTGAGCAGTGTTAACACATGTGCTCATGTGTTAAAATCGTTTTTGGCTTGCTCGGTTTAATACGCACAATATACCCCGCCTCCCCCCGCGGAAGGATAGTGCCTGGGCTTATTAGATTTAATCATCTTTTCTAACTCCTAGTCAATATTACACTCATCCCAAACAGATTCGGCTAAATGATCTTATCAATAGGCTGGAAGGAAAAGTGACAGAAAGAAGAAGTGTTTTGTGACCGCAGACATGCTGATGGGTAAAATGTTTAAGCTGGGTATAGATTTAAAGTCCTCGGTCAATATCCCACCGGCTTGTCTGCAGAAACCGAGCAGCAACTGCCCTCTGCAGGACAGAGCAGCGGACTCAGAGGAAATCTTTTGCCTCTGCTAACAGGGCCCTGCTAACTGGAAACAATCACGTGTTGGCTGGCCAAGATGAGACTTTGATGGATACCTGCCCTCCTGTCTGAGCAAGTGTCTGCCCGGCCCAGCCCCTTCGCTCTCTGCTTGGAGACGCTCCGGGTTAAACGCAGCCTGCCCCGAGGTTTCTTTCCCCCCCACCACGCCGGAGCGCGGCGCTGGGACGAGCTTTGCAAATCCTTCTTTTGCCTTTTGTTTGTTGGCTGGCGCGCTCGGCTAGCCCTGCTGACCCAAGCCGGGACCCGGGGTTGTTGCTGTGCTTGCTGGCGGGCTCGGTTTGTGTTGGCGGTGCCTTGCTTTCCCCTCGAGGCAACGTTCAAGCATCGATCTGCATCGGTCTGTCGGTGCTGAGATGAAAACAAAAGGGGGGCGAGCGGGCCGGGGCCGCGGGCTGCCCCGCCGCCTGGAGGAGGGCGCTGTCTCCGGGGGGGCGGCGGGCTCGGCGCTCTAGACATGAGATGGCAGCAACAAAAGCCTGAGCGCCTCGGCCCGCTCCCTCTAACGGAGGCCCAGGCTCGCGGGCAGGGAAGGCGCTGGTCTCGTCCGTGTC
Organism: Gavialis gangeticus; assembly: GCF_001723915.1. Taxonomy (NCBI): domain Eukaryota; kingdom Metazoa; phylum Chordata; order Crocodylia; family Gavialidae; genus Gavialis; species Gavialis gangeticus. Next base: position 41,525,921 of record NW_017729026.1, on the reverse strand, counting down.
GGGGAAGGCCCCGCGCGGCCTCGGCTGGGGCCCAGGCCGCACCTCGGGTCCCCTGGCAGCGCGACCCCCGGGCTGCTGCCGCTG
>NW_017729026.1:41522990-41525620 GCF_001723915.1 Gavialis gangeticus | reverse complement strand
CGTGTGGCGGCTCCAAACTCCACGCAGCTCCCCCGGCCCCGCGCAGCCCCGCGCCCCTTCCTACCCAGAGCCCTCGGCCTGGGGGGTTAGCCTATATCTATCTATCCAGCGTATATGTGTGGATACGCACGCACCTATGTATATGTGTGTGTGTATGTGCACGGAGAGACATATACACACATAGACAGTGTGTATATACATAGTGTGTGTGTAAATATATATACGTATGTCTAAGGTTTTTATCAATGCAGGGCGGGATCTCCTATCCTGTATCGACACACACACACGTATGTGTGTATGCTCTGCACACAAGCGTGTGTGTGTGTGTATGTGTGTGTGTATTCTGTATGTGTATGTCTAAAGTTTTTTATCAACGCAGAGCCGGGTCTCCTAGCCAGTGTGTGTGTGTGTGTGTGTGTATGGGCACACACATCCATGCATAGACATATATACATGTATGTGTATATGCACACAAGGTTCTTTAGGTAAATCTGATATCCTTTTTTTAGCCCAACTGAAATAGTTGGAAACCCTCTTAGCAAGCTAAGATAGGATATATACGCATGGGATACATTAACATGGGATGTGGGTATATGTCTAAAGTTCTTTTATTAATTCAGGGCAGGATCTCCTATCCAGTGTGTATACGCATAGTGTATATACACACACTGGATAGATATCTATATCTATATATGCAGATATATCTATATCTATATATGTAGATATATCTATATCTATATATATATGTATCTATCGATGTAGATATATATATGCCTAAAGTTTTTTTTTTTAATCAATGCAGGGGGGATCTCCTACCCAGTGTGTGTATAGACATAGGCGTGCACACATGCATGGGTGTATGCTATACACACGTGTGTGTGTGTATACATGTATACATATATTTAGAATGTATGTCTAAAGTTCTTTTTTTTTTTTATCAATGCAGGGCGGGATCTCCTATCCAGTGTATGCGTTTGTATAGGTATACTCACACACCCACCGACACCTAAGTGTGTATGCACTCACGTGTTTGTGGGGGAGGTGTATGTCTAAAGTTCTTTGCGGACGCAGGCGGGATGTCCGCCCCCATCTTTGGAAAAGTTTATTCCGACCACGTCTCTCCGACAGCTTTTATGGCTCTTTGTTCCGGCGCGAAGGGGAGCTGTGCCTGTGGCAGTGCCGGCGCAAGGCGGCGGGACGGGGCGCACACGAGTTCGGGGCCGCGCCGGGAGGGAGGCGGCCGGGGCAGGGCCCGGGCGGAGCGCGCGGCTGCCTTTCCTCTGCGCTGGGGCGGCCTTGGGGGAAGGCGGCTTTCTCCCCCAACATAGCCGGGGCCTTTCCAGCAGCCGCGGTCCAGAGAGGAGGAGACGATTGCTGGCGGGGCCCGGCCGCCTTGCAGGTGTCTGGCAGATTCAGTCCCGCGCTGCCCCGGGCCCTGCCTGCCCGGCTCGGGCCGTGGGGCAGAAGGGCCTGCGCGGGGCTGGAACGGAGCAGCCCGGGGGGCAAACAACTTTGCCCCCCGCCCGGCCTGGGCAGCCCCGGGTCAGAGCCGGCGTTTCGGGGGGAAATAGTTTCCAGGGGGAAGGAGAAAAATACCGCCCCCCCCTCCCGCCCCGTGAGGTGGGAATACGAAGGAGCAGGGCGCAGGCGGCTGGCGGAGCGCGGGTCCCGGCCAGTCCCCTGCACACCTCGCGTGTGCCTCAGGCGGGTTCACGCGGCGCGGGGCATTGCCAGGGCCACGCACAGCACGTGGAGTCGAGCCCCCTTCCCCTTGTCCCCCCCGTGCGGTGCCTCTAGACTTGGAGGCACGGGCTCAGCACGCGCGGGTTTGGCGGCCCGCACTCAGGCGCAGGCTGGACTTGCACCTGCGGCTCCCGTTTGGCTTCCCCGCTTGCGAGGCTCCCGCCAGGGCTGCTCAACTCCCCGGAAAGTTTGGATGCGGCCGGCTGGTTTCCAGGTGTGCTGCCCGAAGCAGCTGCCCGCTTGCCCCCATGTCCGGCCACCCCGGCCCCGTTCGTCCTCGCCCTTTGCTGAAAACGAAACAAGCGGGGAGATGGGCAGGGACGGCGCCAGCCTAGCTGCTGACTTCAAAACCTGCGCAAAACGTTGTTTCACGCCCCCCCCCAGGCCACACACATACATAAACACACATATGTATACACGCACATACACAAGCGCCACACATATACATACATGCAAACACATACACACATTCACACACCCACACACACATTCATACACACATATACACACAAACACACATACGCATACACTCATGCATACATATACATACACACAACCACACATACGCATACACTCATGCATACCACACACACATGCACACGCACACGCACACCCCGGACCCATGCGGTTATTTTCTGCTGGGCGACAAGAACTTCTTAGGCACAAAGCCCGGCCCGGCCGGGGCCGCAGGCGAGGCGGCAGCGGCGACCGGGGCAGTACAGCCGATTTGCGCGCCTTGCCCGCTCGGCGAAGGCCGGGCCGGTGCCGAGGCAGGCGCAGACCCCGCGGACACGCCGGGCCGCCGGGAAGAGGAGGCGGCGGAGAGCTCGCCCCGCCGCGATCCCGCAGCCCCGGACTGCAGCGCCCGCAAAGGGCCAGATCGGCTC
>NW_017729026.1:41521057-41522687 GCF_001723915.1 Gavialis gangeticus | reverse complement strand
GCGTTGCGGGGGCGCTGCAGGGGTCACGGGGGACCCGGCGTGCGGCCGGGTCGGTAGCGCCCGCTGTATTCATGGCGCAACGATATGATGGTCTCGCGTGTAGTTAAACAAAAAACAGATCGGGGGAGAAGTGAACAGGCCGCCAGGCCGGAGTCCACGGGACCCGCAGGGAAGAGTCCTTGTCTTCCCTAAAAAAAAAACCCAAACCAAAAAAACCAAAGGCTAGCAGCGCTGGCACTGGTATTGAGGGGAAGAAGCCGCTGTGCACAAGGGGCCGGGCGCTCCCCCCCACCCCCGCCCCCTGTCCCAGAACTTGTAAGAGCCTCGTCTGAAAGTTAGGACTTGTTTTAGCCTGCCTGACTCATTCATTAATTCTTTTTTCCCTCCTTGATTCATTCATGTCTGCAGTCATTCATTGCCAAGTCCATGGAGGCATCAGCTCCTTGGTCAGTAGGGGAGACACACAAACAAGGATGGTGCTATTTATTTCCCTCTGCCTGTGGTTTTCTAAGACATTCAAGCCGGCACAATCATTAAACTAATTTGTATTTGATTGTTTGGGCGGACGGGGGTGAGTTTTATTGCACTACGCATTCAAGCACGCACGCATCGCTGATTACCAGTATACATTAAATAAAGTTGTTTGTACACATTGTCTTACCACATATAGGCAGTCTTATTATTCTAATTACTCTAATTAGTGCATTGAAATGTTTTCTCCTTGATTTGAGGAGACAGTGATTAGTTCTATTACTTCTTTTAACTCTTATTTCATGGAAAACTGTTGATGCGTGTTCCAATTACTTCATTTTTCTCTTGAATTTAACGCTAGCCAAAAATAAAAGGGCGGGGGGAGAAATTCACTTGAACGGCATCAGCCCCGGTGGGCAGTTTTGAACCCCCCACCCCTTCTGCACGAAGCCGCCTTTTCCAGATTGGTTTTGTCCCAGGCGTTTCTATTTTCCAAACTCTGAAATAACCGGGAGCTCGGCACAAATAGGGATTTTCTTCTCCTTCGTCTTCTTCTCCAGTGACTTTGGCGTGCCGTGGTGGGTGAGAGAGATATGGATGCATATACGTGTATAGGTGTGTATCTATATAGAGATATACCTATCTATACCTCTCTGTCTATATATATATAGCTCTAGATCTATATCTATGAGTTGAGAGCAGCCTTCATTTAGCGCATGGAAAATAAGATGCCCAGAAAATAGACCACACGCGCGCGCGCGCACACACAGAGGGTTATGTGAGGTCTATTTTCTGAGCAGCTAGTACATATGTGTGTATACATATATATAATCGTGTGTATACATATATATGCATATTTGTATATATGTATCTACACACACATACACATATATATGCATACGCGTGCATGCATGTATAAGTACGCGTATATATGTGTTTATGCGTGGATACGGACACACATTACATGTGCCTATATATACATACACGTGCAGGCGCGGCTCTCACACACTTACAGCAGGGCTGTGCGAGGTCTACTCTTTCCGCAGCGCTGCCGGCGGCTCTCCGTGGAGAAGCCCTGCTCAGCCCCGGGCCCGAGCTGGGGCCGGTACCTCAAGCCTCCCCCGGCAGAGTCTGCTTGTGCGCCCCGCGGACGGGCCGG
>NW_017729026.1:41509317-41520801 GCF_001723915.1 Gavialis gangeticus | reverse complement strand
CTCCGCCCTGCGCCCGAGCCCGCGGGAACCAGCCGGGAGCAGGGCCGCTGGACCCTCGCACAGGCAGCCTGAGCCGAGCCCTCCGCTGCCCGGCTCCCGGCCTCGGTCCTCTTCTGCGGAGCGGGGTCTGCGGCCCGGGGGCGCCTCCGCTGCTGCCTCCCCGCGCAGCCCTCCGCAGGGCTCGGCCGCGGCCCCCCGTCCTCATGCGCTCACACACGCACGCACGCACGGACACACACACGTTCCAGGACGCAACACGCCGGTGCCAGAGCGCAGTGAATATTTCATGCGCCCTTTGCCGGCAGGCCGGGCGGAGAGAGCGCGCCTCCCGCCTTATTCAGCAACGGGAAGGCCCGGGCTGGGGGAAAGGTTACCTTTGCCCTGGCTTTGATCCCAAGTCCTTCACTGGCGCTGGTCAGTTCCCCCAGGGCGGGGCTAGGCACTAGTTGTGGGTGATCATCACACCCACGCACCTCTCCTACAGGCCAGGGGGAACGGGCAAAGGTGATGTTTTTCTAGGGCTCCTGGAAGGGCTCCAGCCAAGCGGGGCCAGGCCCCAGCAGGCTCCTTGCAAGCCAGGGACGGAGGGTAACGGGCGCTGTGCAGGCCCCAGGCAGCAGCCCGCTCCCCTCCAGCGAGTGCTGACTCTTAGCAACCTGCCCACACAAGTTGTCAGGGAAAGAGCCCAGGACTGGGCTCCTCAGCCAGGGCCACCCAGCTTTAATCTGTTCCTCAGCACACAGGCATGCTTGCCCCTCCACAGTGCTGGGGCTGCCTCCTGAATAGCCACTTGCATTACTTCCAAGCGGCCCTCCACAGACCCTGCCTGGCACAGCTGCCCTGCAGCCACCCCCTTGGAACCCTACCGGGCAGGTCCGTCACAGGTGAGCTCCGTAATTTTCCAGGGAGACCAAGTGCCTGCTCCGCTGTGGAAACCAAGGCCAAGCATACAGCCAGCAACTGGGAGGGGACATGAGCCCAATGTGTCCTTTTGCAATCCATGGAAGTGTGCTCCTCAGCCAGCTGGGTGTCTCTCCCCTCCAACCACCACAGACCACCCAATTGAGCCAGCCGCAGTCAACGTCCTTGCAAGACGCTTTGATCCCTGAATAGCAGGAGCCCCCATGCAAAAGAGGTGAACAATTTCCTTTCTGTCTAGATAACAGAACAAGAGATCGACTTGCACCAAGCAGGTTCCTATAAGGTGGCTGCTTTCAGATTGCCAGCTCTTCACAGCAGCTTTCCTGTGTTGTCTTTTTTAGGGATGGTCCAGGTGTAAGTTAGACTCACTCCACCAATAAGTACCCCTTCTAGAAGTACCAGAAGGTGGGGAACCAAACATTTTTGCTGGAAGTAAACAGCCTGGATGCTACTTTTTACTGAAAACAAAAAGCAAGTGCAGACTGCCAATGAGGATGAGCACATTTAGGGCAGCCCCATGTGACAATATCTCAGCTCTTCCACCTGTTTCAGGTCAAGAAGCTTCATCCACTCTATCCACAGAGGTAGTTTAAAGACTGTGGAAGGAACAAGAAAGAGGATTCTTCAAGATGCCCTGAAATGTGACTGGCTCACTTTACACAAACAGCTTATGTGCAATCTGCTGGCAGTTCCTACCCCAGCTGCAGAAACTAAACCCAGCTGCTTGTTCCTATCAACTCCAGCAATCAGTTTAGATTGCTTTCTGTTCTCAAACTTATTGGCACTTGGAAAAGGACTAGAAACTCAATTTAAAGAGTCTCCTTTACATTTCTATTCATTAAAGGGGTTTTTTTTGTAAGTCCCAGCACTGAGTCACTAAGTGCTTACCATATCAGAGGAGTGCATGGTTGAAGGTTGTAGGAAAGGGGAAAAAAATTAGTTCTGAGTGGCTTACTTTTGTTGGGCGATAAATAACTAGATAAAGGTACAGCCTTATAGTCAATGCTTAAGTTTTATTAGCAAGAACTTACATTCTGGAACTGGGATGCTGAGACTTTTGGTAACTAAATAAGTACAGTACAACAGACCTTCCAGTAAGTGCTGAGTTTTCATGGTCCTTGCTAGGGGATACAAGTCCTAACTCTTCATTAAATAAACCTGAATCTTCAGGCAATATGTTCCTGAGCTAGCAAGGAGAATCACCCCTTCTTCTGCTAAGCAATGATTGCTCATCTGCTCAATGTGTGGGATTTCCATAAGGTACTCCGAGGAAATACCTCTGTTCCTACTGAAGCCAAGCTACCCTTAAGTAGAACAGAAATAGAGTAGGGCCATCACTGAGTGACTATCAAAAATACCCTGTAATGGTCAAACTGATTTTGACTTCAAAAAGGGCAGGATTTTTCTCCATAACTGTTGGTGTTGAATAAATGGCTGTCCTCTTTTATCCAGCTATACTCAGCACAAAGCCCACTGGATTCAAAACAAAACCAAACCCCATACTCTTAAAGCATAAATCTCTTTCAGCAGTTTTCAACTCTTCATGGCAAGCAACTTTCATTGGTTAATAGGCCCTTTTTACATGTTCACATCTCACATTCTTATTTCACTACTTTTAGTAAATTTTATTACTTTTGCTATGTAAAGGCTGTTTATTTTACTCTCATGTTAAATATTAGAAAACCCCCAACACTTTTTAGTTTGCTATGACAATTTGCTGCACCAAAGAGGTAGGTGACACATTGCATCTCAATGCCTTCTAACTCAATCCGAAGAGATGTTTCAAAATGAAAAAAAGCCGTAAGAGTGAAAATATGCAAGTATTGTACAAAGTAATTACATTAAATTAAATAGAAAAGTGCTGTTATATTCAATAAAAATGAGTGGAAACAAGTTGTTGAAAAACAGAGCTGGCAGTGACCTCAGTCCAACTCCCTACTTGAGACAGGATTATTGCTGCCATCTTATCCAAGTATTTGTCTAGCCTGCTCTTAACTTCCAAGGATGGTGTTGCTATATCTTCTCTAGGTAATCTGTCCCAGCACTGAATGGTTAGAGATATTTTAAACGTTAGTCTTGGCTAATAAAGAAAGAGTAAACAGTTGAGTTATTGATCTTCTGCCAAGGGACTACAGTTAAAAACTATATGGGCCCTAAATTCACTGTATTTTGTGGAAGTAGCAAGGTTCTCAGTAGACAAGAGACCACTACAATTGTATGCCATTTTGAAAAAGGAAAAAGGGGGGTTAAAACGTTTCAGAAAGAGTGGGTGCACTAAAAGTACAGCAGAATTTACAGCATGTATCCCCCTTGGGTTTTCACAGATTAAAGAACAATCCACTCTTAAGCTTTTCGGCCCCTACAGTTTTGACAAATAGAGTCATTGTTAATCTATACATATGCATGCATAGCCCTTCATAATCATTTTGTCTATTTGCTTTATTTCCATTGTCTAACACAGACCAGAGTTGTTAGTTTTTACAACAATAGTGGTTAGATCTATCTGATTTTCAATTGCAGAATGCTTAGAAAAATACAGTTTAGGCCCAGATTCAGTAAAACACATAAGTACATGCAGTCAATGGGACTTAAGCATGTACTTCAGTACCATTTTCCCAAGGTGCTTACACTCACACACACACACGTTTTATAAGTGTATTGTAATAGAGCCTGCACAAATGGCCCATGACTAGGTGCTGTACAAAACCACAGCAAAAAAAGACATTCTCTGTCCAAAGATGTTATTTACTACAGACAGGAGTTACAGTTAGGTAAACATGTTTAAATTGATGACATTTAGGCATGGGTTTTAAGGTGCATTGCTGAATCACATCCTAAATATCTATAAAGATGAAAGGTACTATAGAATCTATGACTATCGCTATACTGAGAGCATAGTAGACTATTCATAACCATAATTAATATTATAAGTACACAAGGAAAACAAAACATTCCTGATAAAATGCTAGGGTCCCAGCCCCTCAGCCAACACAGCAGAGAAGGTCTGCATTTGCCCCATTTCCCATTCCTGGCACAGTCACAAGATACAGCCTAGCAATTCCATTTACCTGAGGAAGTGCTACACCTTTGCTTTTATACACAGTTTGTGTTCTCCTAAGATCCAGAAGAAAGCATCTATTCTTTCAGCTGTAAGACAGGAGCAATGTAACCAATACTTATTCTTTGAGTAACGAGTACAGGGAAATATAGAGGGAGAGGGAGTGCCAACAACTGCAAGTTTCCAAAATGGAGTTGCTTGACTCCCCCAGGTTTAAACAGCCAGCCTTAGAGACGCTTCTGTGGAAGAACTCTGTAAAAAGACAAAGTTGCCCTGAGGAAAATTAGTTGGGACTGGGGAGGCTAATTTCCGTTTTACTGCTTTCCATTTTGCTCCATATAGGTTCTCACAAACTGTGTTCTGAAACATTCAAATGAAGACACATTATTTTCAGCATACATTAGTAACTTGCATTAGGTTATATTGGGTGATACTACAATTAAAAATATGAATAGAATATGTCTCACCCATAAAATGCATGTGTCGATGAATGCAATCTACCCATCAGTGCATGGGCCTAAACTTTAAACAAGCAGCCATAAATCCACATAGTGGAGTTGGTATTCAGAGTCCTGATAGAATTGGAAGAGGTGTAAACTGCTTTCAGCTAGATTGTGCCTTAATGACTGAGGAGAATGAAAGAGTTTTTCTTTTGTTTTAGTTGTGCATGAGACTGGTGTCTTACTATCAGGTGATGGAACATGAAGAACTATGCAGTTCTTCAGCAGAATAGTAATTTCTCTCAAACTCTGTCCCATTTCTGGGGATCTACCATTTTGATTGAGGGAGACAAACATATAAAAGGCTGTGCTTTCTGGAGAGCATCAGAATGCCAGTGGATCAGCAGTTTAACTTGAAGCCTTCTGTAAGCCCCTATAAAGACTGAATTATTCAAAAGAAGGGGCAGAAATTCAGAGATCTGCAAATGCAGCTCCAAAGATTTAATCAGTACCTAACTTTATGATATTTCAAATCCCTTTCCAAATTCCTTTCCTTGGCTAATGCAGGTAGTCTAATAATAATTATATCGTGCTCTTGCATAGCACCATCCACCTGAGGACTTCACAAATAAGCCTGAAGACATTAATGGCAGCAAATATTACCCCATAGAATCATAGAAAATTAGAGTTGGAAAGGACCTCAGGAGGTCATCTAGTTGTTCACCTGCCTGTTCAAAGCAGAACTATCCCCAACTATATCATTGCATCCAAGGTTTTGTCTAGCTGGGTCTCAAAACCCCCGACATCCTCTCTCCAGTGCTTCACTACCCTCTTAGTGATACTTTTTTCCTACTATCTAACCTCGACCTCCCTTGCTGCAAGTTGAAAACATTGCTCCTTGTTCTGTTATCTACCATCACTGAGAACAGCCTAGCTCCATCCACTTTGGAGGCACCCTTCAGGTATATGAAGGCTGATGTCAAATGCCCCTTCAGTCTTCTCTTCTCAAGACTACATAAGCCCAGTTCCCTCAACTTCGCTTCATAAGTCATGTGGCCCAGGCTCCTAATCATTTTCACTGCCCTGCACTGGAGTCTCTCCAATTTGTCCACATGCCTTCTGTAGTGGGGGGCCCAAAATTGGACACAGTACTCCAGATGTGGCTCCATATGTGCTGAATAGAGGGAAATAATCACTTCCCTCAATCTGCTGGCAACACTTCTACCGCAGCCCAGTATGCTGTTAGCCTTCTTTGCAACAAGGACACACTGCTGGCTCATATTCAGCTTATTGTCCACTGTAACCCCCAGGTCCTTTTTTGCAGACCTGCTGCTTAGTCAGTCAGTCCCCAACTTGTACTGGTGCACAGGATTGCTCCATCCTAAATGCAGGACTTTGCATGTCTCCTTATTGAACATCATGGCATTTATTTTGGTCCAGTCCTCCAATTTGTTGAGATCTCTCTGAATCCTAGCCCTACCCTCCAGTGCATCTATTACTTCCATCCAGCTTGGTGTAATCTGCAAATTTACTGAGGGTTCACTTCATCCCATCTTCCAGGTCGTTGATGAAGATATTGAACCAAACTGACCCTAGGCCCAACCCCTAGGGCACTCCACTTGAAACTGCCTGCCAACTAGACATCAAGCCATTGATTACTGCAGTCTCAGCCCAATGATCCAGCCAGTCGTCTATCCACCTAACAGTCCACTCATCCAATCTAAGCTGGAGGGAATGTGCTCTCAGGGAGGCCAGAAGAAATGCTTCAGGGCTCCCTCAAGTCATTCTTGAAACATTTCAACATTGACTCAATGTCTTAGGAAGACCTCACTCATGATCGTTTCACCTGGTGAAGCCTCATCCATACTGAAGCTACCATCTATGAGCAGAGAAGAACTGCTGAGGCAGAGCATAAGCACAAACAGTGTGCATCTCACAATAGCAGCACATCTGCTATTGATCAAGTGACCCAAAGTAGCATCTCTTGTTCAGTGTGCCACAGACAGTTCAAAGTAAAAACTGGCTTGATCAGCCATTCACGTGTTCACAGAAATCAAACCAACAAGTGATGTCATGGGCATCTTTCACTTCGAATGATGAACAACAACTTCCTTAGGTTTCTTGCTAATGTTGTGGGGACCATATCAAAAGCCTTGCTAAAGTCAAAGTATATCACACCCACTGCTCTTTCTGCATCCACAGAGCCAGTCAACCCATCATAAGAGGCAATTAGGTTAGTCAGGCATGACTTGCCCCTGGTGAATCCATGTTGATTGTTCCTAATCACCTTCTTCTCCAAGTGCTTAGGAGTAAATTCCTTGAGGACCTGCTCCGTTATTTTTCCAGGGACAGAGGCAAGGCTGACCAGTTTGTAGCTCCTGGATCCTCCCCCTTCTCTTTTTTCAGGATGGACACTATATATGCCCTTTTCCAGTCATCCAGGACCTTTCCCAATCACTGTGCATTTTCAAAGATAATAACCAGTGGTTCTGTAATCACACTGGCCAACTCTGCAGCACTCTCAAGTGCTTTGTGTCTATTCCCATGGTCTTGTACATGCCCATCTTTTCGAAATAGTCCCTAACCTGTTCTTTCACTACTGTTGGCTGCTTACCTCCTCCCTAAACTGTGCTGCCAGGTGCAGTAGCCTGGGAGCTGACCTTGCCTATGAAGAGTAACATGAAAAAGGTATTCAATACTTTAGCCTTTTCAGCATAATCTATCACTAGGTTGCCTCCCCCATTTAGTAAGGGTCCCACACTTTCCCCAATCTTCCTCTTGTTGCTGATATACTTGTAGAAACCCTTCTGCTACACTTCACATCCCTTACTAGTTGCAACTCCAACTGCGCTTTGGCCTCACTGATTTCATCCCTGTATGCCCAAGCAATACTCTTATACTCCTACCTAGTCATTTGTCCAAGTTTCCACTTCTTGTAAGCTTCCTTTTTGTGTTTTAGCTCACTGAAGAGTTCCCAGCTAAGCCGGTCTTCTGCCATACTTGCTAGTCTTCCTGTATGTCGGGATGGTTCACTCCTGTGCCCTCAGTAAGGTTTCTTTAAAATACAACCAGCTCTCCTGGACTCCTCCCCCACCCTCCCTCAGACTGGCCTCCCAGGGGATCCTGCCCATCAGAGTCTTCTTTCCTGAAGTCCAGTGTCCTTACTCTTCTGCTCTCCTTCCTTCCTGTCCTTAGGCTTATGAACTCAATCTTCTCATAGTTGCTGCTGCCCAAGTTGCCAGCCATTACTTCATTCCCCACCAATTCTTCCCTGTTTGTGAGCAGCAGGTCAAAAGCACAGCCCTTAGTTGGCTTCTTCAATGCTTGCACCAGCACATTGTCCCCAACCCTCTCCAAAAACTTCCTGGATTGCCTGCACATGGGATTACCCTCCCAGCAGATGTCAGGGTGACTGAAGTCCCCCATGAGAACCACGGCCTGTGATCAGGATACTTTTGCTCACTGTCTGAAGAAAGCGTTATCCACTTCATCCCCCTGGTCTGGTGGTTAACCCCATTTTACAGGTAAGGAAACTGAGTATCAGATTCAGTGACTTGCCTAGGTTACATCGCAACTCAAGGGCAGAACCAGCAAAAGAATCCAGATATTCCAATTCCAGTCCTAATTTTAATCACCAAACCTTTTTTTTATTTAAGCCAAAGAAAATAAACTGATTTATCTGTGTTAGTGCTGAATACCTCATAAAAAAGAGATGGTGTTTGACAGAGTCACCCAGAGTTATACTACTATATTGCAATCAATACTATAGAAAACACAACATACAAATGCAGAAAATAGCCTATGCTGATCTTCAAAGATCTCAGTATATGGGTCAGATAACACTGTACACAATCATTTCATAAACGCCAGAGTGTAGTTATTAAAGAAAAACCACAATTTAATTCTAACTAGGGATAAAGTATCTTATGCACTAAAGTTTTTTTTTTCCTGCAAGTTAATTTTACCTATTTTCAAAATTTCATATTAAGCAGTCAGCTCTCTAACGTTTACTTCCATCTCCAACAGAAAACAGAACTGCTTTCAGCAATAGAGCTCCTCAAGCAGGCATTGAAAAGTGATAGGGGAAACCAGACCAAACAATTTGCAATACAGTGTCCTGAAGGAAGCCTAATTTCTGGACCAATCACACTTCCTTAAACTGCACTGGACACCAAAATAGAAACCACTCTCACTAGCACTTAAAACGGTTTGTAATAATTTTGAGCAACAACTCAAATTTCTAAACCAGACAAGGTGTTTTTCATTCTTCGAGAAGAGGGATTCTATGCTAAAAAGTCAATGAAAATCATAAATTAAGTCTGTATGTTTGCTAATGAATACAAATGTCAGAACAACAAGCAAAATATCTGCTTCAGAAATCTGCATGATGTCTTTCTGCCAAGCTCAATCCACTCTTCCAACACAGACATAGTGTCTGTTCACAATACAGTTTTTAAATTAGGACCTGTTCCAAGGCTCAGAGAAGTCAAAGGGATTGTTCCATGAATTACAATGCACTCTACCCCTTAGCCTGTAACCAGTTAGTGGCATAGTTGATTCTAAGATCTGCCCACACACAATATGGTTAACATTCACTTACTAAAAATGATAGCAACAATATTTTGCTACTATTGTACGGTAGGCCTGTGCAAAGCAGCAAGTATTCACTTTGGATTTGGATTTGGCCAATCTGGAGGCACAGTGATTCGATTTGGTGATTCAAATCATTGTCCCAATTCGATTTGGCCGATTCAGATTTGGAGACTTGGCCATAGACTATAATGGGGAATCACTAAAATACCTGTAACTTTGTCATTTTTTTTCAGATTTCGATGAAAACAGCAGGAATGGTAGCCCCTTCTGAGGGCATGAAGCCTGCCAAGTTCCAAAGAGATAGGTGTTGGTGTTTCTTTGAAAGTGCACCTCAAACTGTTGAAAGCAAAATTCATATCACTTAAGTGTGTTAAGGCAGACTGGGATGAATGCAGCAGGGATGGTAACCCCCCATGTGGGCATGAGGCCTGCCAGGTTTCAGGCAGAGCACTGCAGGGGTTTCTGTGAAAGTGCACCTCAAGGTTCTGAAAGCAAACAAAGAAAGCAAATAGGTGCGGAGTGAGGAGGGTGGCACTCACTCCATCTGCATGCAGAGCTTGGGGAACTCCAGCAGCGGGAAGTTCACCTTCAGGCACACCAGCTGTTCCACCAAACCAGGATCCAAGGAGGTGCAGTGGGATGTCACAACATCACCAGCAATGCTGAACACCCTCTCGCTTGGAACACTGGTCAGTGGACAGGAGAAGTGTTTCTGGGCAACTGTTGACAGATCCTGCCACACCTGGCTGCGGATTGCCCAGTAGGCCAAGGGGTCCCAGTGCAGCAGCTCCACATCCTCGGTGAGATAGGTAACCACCAAGGCCTCTGCACTATCTGCCTGATGGTGGGGTTTGGTGCCTCTGGACCCCAACACTGAATCCATGCCCTTGGCCCATATTGGCAGCAGCTGTGGTAGAAGAGATTGGCTCCTTGTTGGAGTGCTGGCATGGGAAAGTGGATCCCCCTCTTCCATGTCCCCCTGCTTCTGCCTTTCTGCCCCCCTGACTCTGTTCATCAACACCTCTGTCCAGTGATTGAGGGTTTGGCTGCTGCAGATGCTCCCCTTCACTCTTGGGTCACACATCCCTGCCAGCACATGGGCCGTACTGGACCACAATGTATCCAGCCATTTTTTGATGCTCCTTCAGCTGCTTTATCAGTGCCTGCACCTCTGGTGAAAGTGGCTTTCCCCAGCCCGGAAAATCAATACCCTGGGACTTTTTCACTTTCTTCTCAAGCTCCTTCACTATGGGGATCACCTGGCTAAGGAGGGCATCACAAGCACTGAGGCTCTTGGTGGCCTCGAGGAACGGCTTCAGGACCACCAAATCTGGGAGATGGTATCCCACTCAGTTTTAAAGGGGCTACTGATCCCAATCTCCCCAATCAAGGCCATCTCATGGCCTTCTGTTGCTCGACCAGCCTTTTGAGCATCAGGTATGTAGAGTTCCACAGAGTCTCCACATCCTGCATGATTTTGTGCTGCAGGATGCTCAACTCTGCCTGTTTGTCCAACAGCATCTTGCCCCCCCTTGATGCTGTGGTGGAAATAGCCCACCATCTTCCTGCACTTCAAAATTTGCTGGCTGGCAGTGACAACACCATCACCAGAAGCCCTGTCCCCCTCCAAGGAATCCCTGACTATGAGGTAGAACTTGTGTGCCACACAGAGGGTTCCACAAAGTTGGCATCATGCACTGCTTTCACCATATTGGCCCCATTGTCCATTGACCATGAACCTGCAGGTGAGCTCACCCTGCCCAATAAGCCACCCCTGCACCATGCAGTTCATCGCCACCATGATCTCCCTTGCCATGTGGTACACATCTATCACCACCGCTTGAAGGAAAGCCCACCGACAGCCTGACTGATTGCACTAGTGCCCTGTGAGGGAGAGGTAGGCCTTATCTCCACCCCAGCTACTCCAGATGTCTGAGGTGAAGTGCAAAGCTACCTGCGGCCCTGCCTCGAGCAGCTCCTCCCTCAAGTACTCCCTGCATGCCTCATACAGGAAGGGCATCACCATCCAGCTAAAGTTGGTGTGTGTGGGCACTTTCTATGACGGAGCCACAAGCACCATGAGTCGCCTGAACCCTGGACACTCATCATAGGAGATGGGCTGGCCATCCAGAGCAAGAATCTCCCCAATGCTCTGAGTGACCTCGCTTGCCTTTGGAACGTGCCCCCCTTTGTCTCTGCCTTTCCCCCACTGGTCCAGGGTGGCCTGCCTCTGCTTCTTGGGGATGGGGGCTTTGGAGTGATAGGGGGACTTCTTTTTGGACACGCTCTCACTGGTGCCAGGCTGAGGAGGAACAAGGGCAAGGGGGTGCTGCCTCCTAAGATGCAGCAGCATCTCCATGGTGGTGAAGTATTTCACGTTCTTGCCTTGGCTGACCTGCCTTCAGCAATGCTGGCAGGTAGCATACAGGATCATCTGCCACCTCAAAATGATCCCAAGGCATCACTGGGATG
>NW_017729026.1:41494387-41504317 GCF_001723915.1 Gavialis gangeticus | reverse complement strand
GTCGGACCACTCACGAAAGTTCCTTGCTGAGATACAGGACCTCCACTTAACCCAGGAGGTGCACAGTCCCACCAGGGGGAATGCTCTCCTGGACTTGATCCTGGCCACAGGTGACAACCTGGTGAGGGGACTGCAGGTTCTTGACCACCTGGGCGACAGTGATCATCGCCTGCTGGAATTCACCATCCAGCGCAAGGTGTCAAGGGCCTGCAGTAAGGCAGTAGCCCTTGACTTCAAGAGGGCCAACTTCAATGAGTTGAGGAGATTGGTAGGAGAGGCACTGGGGTCCTGGAGAGTAGGGGAACTGGGTGCCCAAGATAAGTGGTTGCTCCTTAAGGAGACGATACTCAGAGCCTAAGGGGTGACAATCCCAACGGAATCAAAGGGGGCAAGAATGCTCAAAAGACGTCCTTGCTCACCAAGGGTCTTTGGGAATGTCTGATTGCCAAAAAGGAGGTGTACACCCAGTGGAAGGGAGAGGCTATCACCAAAGAGGAGTATACCTCCATTGCTTGGGCTTGTAGGGGGGCTATTAGGAAAGCTAAGGCAGATATGGAACTATAGCTAGCATCAAGGATCAAGGACAACAAAAAGTCCTTTTTTAAATACACAGGGAGTGTGAAGAAGGCACCGGTAATGTGGGACTCCTGCAGGATACACAAGGCAATCTGGTAGTTGCACCAAAGAAAAAAGCAGACTTTTTAATAATTTCTTTGCCTCCATTTTTTTGTGCAGGGACTGGGACTCCCCCACCGAGATTCGGGACAGAACCAGGAGAGACTCTGCCAGGCCTGGGGTCAGGGAGGACTAAGTTAGAGAACTTCTGGAGAGGCTGGATGTGTTCAGATTAGCAGGTTCAGATGCTCTACACCACAGGGTGTTGAGGGAATTGGCAGGGGTTATCGCAGGGCCCCTGGCACGGCTTTATGAGCACTTGTGGTACCCTGGCCAGGTGCCAGACAACTGGAAGAGGGCCAATAGGGTCCCCATCTTCAAAAAAGGGAGGAGGGAGGACCTGGGCAACTATAGGTCCGTTAGTCTTACTTGGATCCTGGGAAAGCTCTTTGAGAAGGTTATCAAGGAGCACATCTGTGTAGGGCCAGCAGCGGGGACAATGCACAGGGGCAACCAGCATGGTTTCATTAGGGGCAGGTCCTGTCAGACCAACCTGACTGCCTTCTACAATCAGGTCACAAAATCATTGGATGCAGCTGTCACGGTGGATGTAGTCTTTCTGGATTGCAGGAAGGCCTTTGACACCGTCTCCCACCCCATTCCCATTAAAAAGCTAGGTGACTGTGACATTGATGCCTACACAGTCAGATGGACAGCAAATTGGCTGAGTGGTGGTGGAGGGGTCATAACCCCTGGAAGGATGTGAGTAGTGGAGTCCCCCAGGGCTCGGTCCTTGGGCCCACACTGTTCAATTTCTTTATTAGCGACTTGGATGAGGGGGTGAAAAGCACCCTGTTTATATTTGCAGATGACACCAAGATTTGGGGTGAGGTGGGCAAACTAGAAGGAATACAGCTGGACCTGGACAGGTTACAGGGGCGGGTGAATGAGAATAGGATGGGATTCAATACTGACAAGTGCAGAGTGCTGCATTTGGGCAGTAAGAACCAGCAGCATACCTACAGGCTGGGGAACTCCCTTCTCGAAAGCAAAGTGGCAGAAAGAGATCTTGGAGTCATTATTGACTCCAAGATGAACATGGGCTAACTGCACCTTATCGTGCATCCACAGATTCATCACAAGCAGGGCGAAGGAGGCGATCCTCCCCCTCTATGCGACACTGGTCAGGCTGCAGTTGGAATACTGTGTCCAGTTCTGGGCAATGCACTTCAGGAGGGATGTGGACAGTATTCAGAGGGTGCAGAGGAGGGCCACTTGCATGACCCAGGGACAACAGGGCAGACCCTAAGAGGAGAGGCTACGGGACCTGAACCTGTTCAGCCTCCACAAGAGAAGGCAGAGAGGGGCCATCTATAAACTTACCAGGGGGGACCAGAGGGGAATGGGAGAGACCCTGTTCACCCGAGCAGCTCTCGGAGTAACAAGGAACAATGGCCATAAGTTGTTAGAGAGTAGGTTCAGACTAGACATTAGAAGGCACTACTTCACAATCAGGGTGGCCAGGATCTGGAACCAACTTCCAAGGGAAGTGGTGCTGGCTCCTACCCTGGGGGTCTTTAAGAGAAGCCTTGATGATTACCTAGCTGGGGTCACTTAAGCCCAGTTTTCTCTGCTGCCCAGGGCAGGGGGTCAGGCTAGAAGATCTGCAAGGTCCCTTCTGACCCTACATCTATGAATCCCACACTACACTACCCATCCGCTTCTGGGTCGAGGGTGGGGATCCTGCCTTACCCCCCTCATCACCAGGCAGAGGCACAACAACAGGAGGAGCTGAGCCACCTGCCCCCACAACCTCCTCCAAAGTGCCTTCCAGAGACCGAGACCTGCATCTAGGGAACTCTGAGGGGTGTGGAGCACAAACTCAGATTCCTACTCCTTCCCCAGAATTTCCTTTGCTATGGCCCTCAGCTCCTCTGCTTCCAGATCCAGCTCCTCCTCTGGCACTGGAAGGCTCATGCTGGGAACTGAAATTGGGGTGCAGAATGTCATGCTGCTTCTGGTTAGCAGTGTTAATGCAGGTGCAGGCACTGCTATAACCTCCTTGCTCCCGCTAGCAGCAGCAGACTCATCACTGCTAAGGAAGAGGTGCGTCTATGTTTGGGGCAGGAGGAACTTGAAGCTTTCCCTCTACCCCCTCTCCCTCCTCTGCCAGAAGACCTGGCACCTGCCTTTCAAACACACTTCATAATGTTTGGTGTGCTGCAAAATGTGTGTGTGTGTATAATATATGTTGTGCTTTCCTGAACAGTGATGAGACACTGTCAGGGAAAACAGATTTTTTTTTGCAGGGGGAAAAGAATCAAGACAGACTAACAAGAACAAATAAGAGGATTTTAGGGGAAGAATAAGTTGAAAGGAATGGATAGGGATAAGAATAGGGATTGTAGGCAAGGGTAAGTAGGAAAGGATTGGCTATAACTTACAAGAAGAGGCACTGGCCAGCAAGAGACTAGCTAGCAAGCCAGAGCCTTTCAGATGCTCAGGGGCGGTGCGTAGGGGGTGCATGTGGGTGCACATACACCCCCTGCCGGTAGCAGTGCACCCCCTGCACTGCCGGTGGTGTCTGCAGGCAGTCCATGATTACCCCTGGCCGCCGCTGGCGGTGGCACCTGCTCACCAACCCATGGTTGGCGCTCCCCTATCCACTGCCGCCAGCAGTGCTGGCGGTGTCTGCAGGAGCTCCCCGCTCGCCACTGCTGGGCTCCCGCTGCCACCACAGCCGTGCCCCACCAGCTGCCGGGGGATGCACCATTCATGAAGATGCTGCTGCTTCAAGAGAGACACAGCTCACAAAAGGCACAGGTCACTTCAGA
Organism: Gavialis gangeticus; assembly: GCF_001723915.1. Classification (NCBI taxonomy): domain Eukaryota; kingdom Metazoa; phylum Chordata; order Crocodylia; family Gavialidae; genus Gavialis; species Gavialis gangeticus. Next base: position 41,500,868 of record NW_017729026.1, on the reverse strand, counting down.
CACAGCTTTATATGTTGTTTCTATATCCTTCCCCCGGAGCACTGTAATTGGAAGGAAACTCAGGAAAAGATCAGTCATTGGCCAGCTACAGATGTAAATGTCAGAGCAGTTTTTCCTCCACTCTGAGTCTTTTCCATATATGGAAGATTACACCATCCCCCTCCCTCTTCTCAGTTTCTATTTGCTACAAGCCTTCCAAATCTCTGACTCTCTCCGCAGCTCTCCAAATTGATTCAGAGGCTTCCGATTTGATTCGGACCTTTTAATGGGTCTCCCAATTTGATTCAGATTTGGAGATTCAGCCATCAAATTGGGCTGAATCTACTCTGCATCGAACTGCTACCAAAGCATTGCACAGTCCTACTGTAGGGCTAGGGTAGCACATAGTTGCTTGTCTCTTATTAAATCGTTCAGTACACAAGTTCTTTTGCAGAGTACATGGATTTCACCCCCTCTCCCCACACTAGCTTATCTACAATCCATTTGGTTGCTGCTTCTTCATCCTAACACTCTGAAATTTGGAGCATTCCAGAATTCATCACCCCAGCCTGTTTGAAGGGTGTGCACCACAAGCTCTAGCTGTATCTTACCTTTTTCAAGAAAGCACTAATAGAAGCACAGTAGGTCACAGGGTGGGATTGGATGTACCAGCACAGTTCAGTGGCACTTGTGAGGCAAAATGGTTGAAGTGTGAATACAACTCAAAGTGTGTTTGTGTAACTGAATCACATGAACAGGTCACCACTTCATTACCAAAACATGGTTGGTTGCACATGTAATTTGACCAATCTTAATGTTATTCCTACAGGAATTCTGTGATTCAAAACCAAATGGTCATAGTAGACTACAGTGGTCAAATGTTAAATTGTTTTTGAAAACAACGCAAAAGGCACAGACAGAAGTGCAGCTCCTATCTACGTCATGGCATTTCACAGAAAGCGCCATGAGTTAGGACTGAACCTCCTGACCCAACAGACGTTAGCTATTGGGTCAAAAGGGTGGGGAATCGAGCTGTAGTTTGGACCCAATTCAGGGGGAGAGGCCATGTCTCTGCAGCCTCTTCTCCTGTCCCCACTCTCTTGGCCCCCGGTGCTCTCTCAGGATGGGAGGGGGAGAAGGCAGGAGAGGGAGGGGGAGCTCCAATCCACCCCTCCCTCCTCCAGCACAGCTAGGCAAACCCCAGAACAGACCTCCCTCCCTTGCCTTCTCCACCTCCCATTCTGAGATAGCACCAGGGGCCGAGTTCTGCTTCAGCAGTCTAGCCACCATAGCAGACACAACTTAATGAAGGCGCACCACTTTGGAGCACCTTCATTTGACCTCTCATACAATGAGGGTTAATTTGTTGCATGACTGGAGCGTTCTGCAGCTGTGCTCTTCTGTTAGGGCATAGTTTTAGAGTGCTTTCAAGGGGCCAACTGCATGACAAATGTAATTTTTCTGTATGCCTAAAGCTTAGTAATTTGTTTTAACAGCTCTTGCAACAATGTTTTCTTCAACAGTTAACGATATTTAGTTGCTGTTCACTATGGAAAAATTAATCTTGCATTAAACTTATTTATTAAAAAAAAGCCTAGTTAATACATAACAAAGTTTGATGGTATACCTGCAATGTTATATATTAGATTCATCATGTTCTACATAGGATTGCCATTTCCATCTGCAAGTACAAGTTGAATTGTCTCAGAACACTAAGCTTTCATCCTTCCTTCTGAATTGACCTTTTAAGAGACCAGCAGTTAAATGCCATATTTTCCTCACATTCAACACACTTTTCCCTTAAAAAACAGCTGCTGGAAATTGCAGTGTGCAGATATGCAAGAAATATGGAAAATGTTTTTGCCCATTACTGACAAGAGTTAAACTAAAATCTGTACATGACTCACAGGGAACAGAACAATGAGCAGGCTTGGCTCCCTAGCTGCCGCTACTCAGTTACTACAGGCAAAGATTTTTTTCTCATCATTCTGCCTTCCAAAAACGAGGCATTTTATTCTTGGGCATATTATGAGTGAGAAAATATGGTATACAGTTACCATTCCTCTCACTTTTGTACTAAAGATCTTATAAATGCTGCCACCCTCTACAGTCATTAGATATTGTGCCATAAAAACATTTTAAGATCATGCTACATGAAGGAAGGCACACCCAATAATTTTGTATTTACACATGGTTTCTCAGCATTGTGAGAAGTGTGGTGACGGAGCAGTTAAAGGGTCTCACTGTGGCTTCAGGGCCATGAGTTCAAACCCTTCTCTAGATGAATGTCAAAGGCTATCCATAGTTGACAGGTAAAAATGCATACCTGGTCATTTGGGCTGAGGAGTCAAAGGTAGCCAGATGTGATTCTCATCACAATACTTTGTTACGTGCTGCTGACTATAGGGGTGAGCCATTAGCTATAGAAGAAACAGTGAGAAACCAGCGTCTCTGAAAATAGAAGAATGGGAAGGCAAGTTCTTAAGGACTAATCATTACTTAGACAAAGCACCTACTGAAATCATGGTGTTTTGTCCAAGATAAGCAGAAGCAGGATCCAATTTTGTACTTCTGTTTTATTATAATTAGGAACAGCAGAAGCAAGTTGGTGCTGTATGATAGTTTTGACATGTCTGAAATGATGCTGGCCTGAGGCAATATTGTGATACAAAAGCACACAAGTGAGTCTGAACATTTTTCTGCCATGTTGGAGATTAAAAACTGTTTTAAGAAAAGTTTCCTTGGAGACAAAGGAAAACAAAGCTTAGTAATTTAACAGCTCTTGCACCAATGTTTTCTTCAACAATTAACAGTATCACGTGGCTCAAATACTTCTAGGCACTCTTTGTCAGCTAAGTTTGGAAGACTGTAGGAAGCGACAGCATGCACAAGGTGGCCACTCCATTTCACAACTTTTGGGCAGTTTCAGAATTGGGTTGCCTGGGAGTGAATCTCAGCCCACAAAAATGGAACTACATCAAAATGTCTGCATTAGTTCTGGAAGTAACACTTTTGTGTTGTTGTTATCCATTCTGAAGGTTAGGGCCTTGGCTTAGCAAGAATTGAATCAGATCTCCCATAACAGGGGCAGGCAATTATTTTGGGCGGAAGGCCGCTTACCAAGTTTTGGGAAGCTGTCGAGGGCCACATGGGTAGCCCTGCTCCTTGACAGTTGCCCTGCCCCTGGTTGCCATATTGGGACCAGAAGTCTGACCTCCTAGCCCCTGACCTTTGTCACTGGAAGTCCCTCTCTTTGCCCTGGAAGTACTCCTTTTGGGAGGAAGGGTACTGTGATCTGGAAACTATGAAAAAGTTATATATATGTATACACCCACCCACACACAAAAACATCTACTATAGCCTATTTTAATTTTATTTAAAAATATCTGTCTACTGATTTCTGTGTTTACATAAAGTGCATCTAGAGATGGCTGCATAATAGGTTAAAATACAGTCCTACTGTGTGTTGTGTGGGCAGCAAGGGGGTATAAGTGGTGGTGTGGTTGGGAAAAGTGTGCGTGTATGTGTGCACGCACGTGTATGTGCACATGGAGTGGGGAGTGGGTATGGTGGCTGGGTGTGTGCTGAGAGAGCCGGGGCCAGGCTGCCAGCTCCATAGCGTGCAGCTCTAACACACTGCATGTGAGCCTCACGTGATGCAGCCCGGCAGACCCCATACTCAGGCTCTGTGCTTCTACAACCCCACGCTGGGTCTCTGCCAGTCCCAGGGCACTTGCACAGGCTCCATGTTTCTGCCTGCCACCACCTTTCCCTGCATTCCCTTGCAGGCTTACCTGCTGCTCCCCGCAGCCCCCGCCGGGGCCCACTGCCTGCCACAGCCCCGCTGTGATTCCGCCACTTGCCCCAACCCCGCCACTCACCATGGCTCCATCTGCCAGAGCCCCCCACAGCGATGCTGTCCACTGCGCCTGTGCTGCCACCCACTAGGGCTCTGCTGCCCGCTGGGTCCTGCCTCGGCCCAGCCATAGCTCTGGCACCCACCAGAGCCCACCTCCCACTGCAGCTCTGCCACCTCCTGGGGCCTGCCACCTCCCCTCTGCTCACTGGGGCCTGGCTGTGGCTCTGCTGCCTGCAGGGGTCTGCCGTGACCCCGCTGCCCACTGAGGCTCTGCCACCTATTGGGTCCCACTGCAGTTCTGCCACCCACTGGCTCCTGCCACTCACTGGGGCCCGGCTACAGCTTTGCCACCCACTGTAACCCCACCAACTGCCAAGGCCCGCAATGGCTCTGCTGCCTCTTGGGGCCCACCACAGCCTTGCCACCCGCTGGTGGCTCTGCCACCCATCGGGGCCCACTGTGCTGCCTGCTGGGACCTGCTGCGGCCCCGCTGCCCACCGTGGCTCCGCTGCCTGCTGCACACCACGTGGGTCCCGCCGCTGCCACTTCCTGCACTGCTCCCCACAGCCCCCCTGCCACTGCACCGCTCCATGCAGCCCCCACCACTCCCCGCAACCACCATTTCTGTCCAATCTTACCTTATGTTCCACTCAGATGGAGGGAGGGGGAACAGCTCCAGGGGCACGGGTCCAGAAGCCACAGAGGCTTCTGGTTGGGGGCTGAGGGTGGGAAGGGGGTGCGGGGCTGGGTGGAGCTGGGCTATCCTTGTTGCTTAGCCACAGGCTCCCGCTGGGTCCTGCTGCTGCTGTCCGCCTGCCATCTTTGACAGGTGGCCACAGGCAGATATAAATTCATTTTCTAAATTTTGTTAAGGTCCCGTGGGCTGGAGGGCTGTATTTTGCCCACCCCGTCCCATAAACTATCTGATTCAGATTAGTTTTCATCCCAGATCAATCTGGATCGGGCAAAGCAAGATCTTAAACATCCAAAGCAAGCGCCATAGCTATGATGTATGCACTCTATTTCATTAAAACTTTGTCAGAACTGATCTGTATCAATGAAGTGTCTTCACTTTGACAAAATGATATTTTTTAAAATGATGTTGAAAGTGCTCTAGTCAGTTCCAGTTGCTCTTTCCATCCTTATTTCAGCTGATGGTAATGAGAAACAGCTGAAGTATATAGACTGCATCTATCCAAAGCTTTTTTCTGCCAAGAATTTCACATCATTACTACCAGTTGTTCAGCTCTGGTAGACAGCTACAGACATTTAAGCTCTGTGTCATCCAGTAGTGCTCAGAGAAGCAGTACCGACAGACGTATAGACAGGAAGAAAGATCCAGCTAAAAGTCCCACTGGGCAAGCGTGGTTAGGGCACAGCACTTTCTTAGCCAATGGCATGCAAGAAAGTGATGTGGCTGCCATCATATATGGCTATCTTTGATTCCACAGCCTGAATGACCAAGTACCCATTTACAGTTAAAAAGTGTTGTGAGGGAGACTTACTGCATGGCAAGCTGACCCACTGTAACTATGTTGTCTGCCTACTGTGTCTTGTGGCAAGTGGAATCTAAACTGGAATGAGTAGTTTATCCCTAAATAAAACACAAATGAACTAATCACAGAATACTGGCTTGATGCACACTGACTCGCTCACACCTTTTAGCTTCATATAATAATTTAATTTGCATATACCTTATGATACACAATTTAAAACATCATTGCTCTAACTAGCATATCTCATAATTGCCACGACCAATGGAAGTAGAACCAGAGATAGCAAGAAGGGGACAACCGTTACGGAAAAAAAAGCCATGTATAGACAAGGGTTTGTGAGGATTACAGGCCTGATTCTGAAAGGTGTCAGGCAACTCTTGTGAAGTACCAAGTACCCTCAGATCTCACCTGAGTTAATGGTTAGTCTACCTAATGACATTTTTATTATGTCTGAACATGACTAAGTTAAATGACATGACAGTTTGTGTAGAGCAGGGAAAAAAAGTGCATTCAGCACTATGAACATAATTTTCCTGGTCTCCTGTGATCACTATAACTCAAATTTTTACAATTCACACATTTCACATATTTTGTAGCAGAGATAAGGCTTTGGAGCATAAAGGGCACTTAATGGTTCTAGCAATAGTCCAGCATTGGAATGCTCAACCTTTGGCCAGCACACCAAATGCAACCCATAGAACAATACGTATCCAGCCCATGGGGCTCTCCACAGATCAGGACATTTGGTGGCAGGGGAGTGGTAGCAATAAATACAGCCACCATCCCTCCCCTGCTGCTAAACTCTAAAACCCTGAGGCCTGTGCAGCAGGCTGGGGCCAGATCATGCCCCTGCTCCCCACTCCCCTGCTGCTGGATGAAGCCAACCTACACCCTCTCACCCCCCAGGCTGGATGAAGCCACCCCACACCCCCTGTGGTGCTACATTGGGACAGGGTCAAGCCCCTTCCTCCCCAGCTGCAGGGCTAGGTCACAAGCCCCCTTCTGCCTGTGGGGCCAGGCTGGGGTTGGGCCATGACCCCTCCTCCCTGAGGGGCTAGGTTGTGGCTGGGCCATGCCATCTTCGCCCCCCCCCCCCCCGCCGGGTTGGGGCGGGGGCCCCCCCCCTTCCCCCCCCCCCCCCCCCCCC
>NW_017729026.1:41484334-41494338 GCF_001723915.1 Gavialis gangeticus | reverse complement strand
CCACTCTCCCCCCCCCCCCCCCCAGGCTGTGTTGAGGCTGAGCCATGCCCCTTTCCCTCACCCCCTCTCCTACAAGGCTGGACCACACCCTCTCCCTCCCCGCCAAGTGACAGTAGCAGCTGCGTAGTTGAAGAAACATTTATGAAGAGAGTTGAAGTAAAGGTTAAAATTCCAGAAGAGCTGAAACCATGGCTTGTTGATGACTGGGATTTGATCACAAGGCAAAAATAGCTCTTTTATCTTCCTGCCAAGAAGAATGTTGATTCAATTTTAGAGGATTACGTGAACTAGGATTAAAGCTAGGATGCCTCCTGCCTCACTCTGCACAGCTGGACAGGGCCCTGCTATGACTGCCCCATGCCAGATCGGGACCATCAGCCACATCTGGCTTGCAGATGGCCTTGGTACTGCTCATCTGGTTCACTGGCCCAAAAGGTTGAGCACCAGTGGCCAAAAAGTTCTAGCCCATCTTGCAGGATCTGACCAGGCGCATATAAAATAATAGTAAACAACAAATGGAAAAAAGTGCTTAATTTTTCTAAAGGTTAAATTCTCTATAATGAAATTAATAATGATAATCAGCTTTCACACCTTGATAAAAGCCCAGAACTAGCCAAATGTTTGCAATGTTTTTTCTGGGATTAGTATTACTATGATAGTGATGAAGAAAACAAAGTTAGAATGGTTATCACTATGTTTCTTTTCTGCTAGATTGCTAAAAATATTCCAAGCAAATTTACTGGTAACGATTTACTTTGACATATATTGAATATCATATTATAACATAACTGGGTGGGGGAGAAATCAAAATTGCTAACACAAGTTTAAGCACTCATTTATCCAATGAAGATATAAAAATGTATTATGTAATCTACGTATCCAATCAAATATTATTTCTAATTATTGGATACATCTAGTAAACTGCTTCTGAAGAAACTATAAACCAACACCAATCTGGCAAATAGCTCTGAATTAAAAAGTACAAGAAAATCATGATCTAGCTCAGATAATTCATGAATAAAAAGATTCAAAATTTAACAAATCATTTATCCATTTTTAAATAACTACTGACTGTGGACTATGCTGGACATAGTATAGCGACTTTATAAGCATTCCTCTCTCCGCAGTCTCAAAAGTTAAAGAAGTTTATAAAAACTTCAGTCTATATAATAGAGTTTATATAAAATTAAAATTGAGTTTACAGAACATTCTTAAACTATTAAATCTATTGTCAGCATAACAAAATTAAATGTTAACCCTAACTATGCCAATATAGTGGAGATGCAAACTATAATATTTATTACATTTTATTTTTATAAAACCTTTGACAATATTTTTTCATGGAAGAATGCTTCTTACAGCTATACTGTAATCCTCACATAGTTGTCAAAATTACTGTAAGAATAAAACAGATGTATGCGGAGAGATGGGGTAACTTCCATCTGTTTTCTCTTCTTTTGTACTTATATTGTGAGGTCTTTGGAGCAGGGCATATTTTTTATTCTGTGCACAGCACCTTGTAAAATGAAGTAATGGTCTATGACTAGGGCTCACAGGCACTTTGGTAATATCAATAATAATAATAATAATAATAATAATAATAATAATAATAATAATAATAAAGTATTTCCTTGGGAAAGGCAACTTAGATCTCAAGCAATTCTCAATATAAATACCTCTGGAATAACCACTTTTTAAAGTGAACAGTGACAGAAACATCTTCAAACTATTCTTCTGAAGGCATATTTTATGTTTTATTTCTCTGGTTTTTAAATAAATGTGCAAAAGGTCAATGAATGTAGGCAAATCATTTTCCTGTTTTTATTTATTCTTCCTTTTTTGCAACACAAGGAAAAGGAAACAAATTGATTGTGTAAAGTAAACACTATGGGTAAAATAAATGTTTATTTATACATTATTTCTATAACCTGATATCAACAAATATTGAAATTCAGTTATAAAAACTGTCAGTAATACAAAGAAATTGAAATTAATTAAATATAATTGTACAATTCAGATTAAATGATCTAACATTTTGTCAGAATAAGCTTTATTTATGAAGAAAACAATCAGTGTGTACACATGTAATTCACTTCTTTTGAAGAAGAAAGCAAATTGGTTTCAAGTTAGTAGCCTAAGGCATTAGCTGACTTTCCAAAAAGATATTAAGCCATTTATAAATATGGACCCAACCTCCTGAACTTTTACTCATCTGAGTAATATTTAAATGCATCAGAAGTGCTTATATGAAAAACAAGAGTAAGGATCACTCTCATGAGCAAAGGCTGGAGATTGGGCCTGAACTGTGGGAATATAAGAAATTCAATAGTATGTATACAACTGCCTTCTTGGCAGAGTGCGTTTTATACTTTGAGACCTTTGGGTTAATAAATATAAAACTTAGAGCCAAATAAAACGATAACAAACTATCATAATATAGTGCCTCTGACTCAGTGAAATGGAACACAAATGAAGAATATAATTGTTTAAATATAGGCAAGTGTTTGCATACTAAAATATAAAACACAGACCTCAGAGTGAAACATTAAAGCCAACATACAGAAGATGTTCAGATTATTCCAGGTACCATTAAAAGCAGACCCCCAACTAAAAACAGGCTGTAAAGGCTGAATGTGCACCTCCTAGTTGATGGCCAATTTAGTAATTAGCCCGTTCAAACATAGGCATTTGCCCTTGGAAGGAAAAATAAGCACAAAGACTGCTGAATTAGTGCCAAAGGGAACAATTCTGGGATGTAAAACTGTTCTTAAAGTAAACACAGAAATGCTTGATTATATACCTTTGAATGTTTACTGCATTTGGACCCATATGTCATCCTTATAAGCGGATGTTAGCTTCATGTGCCCATGGAACCAAAAGCAGATAGTAGGAGTTCAAATACATCTCTGAAGTGCTCCTCCATTTTTTTGTACATGGCTTCTATCATGATTTATTTAAGTTTCTAATAGCAGTGCCAATCTTAGGCATCTATTTTCCCATGGGCATTCAAGGGATTTTTCAGACATGCTGCTCTGAATGCACCTGCTTTCTTCTGATCTGGGCAGCTCAGCAGGGCCTAGCTATATAAGGATGGGAAAGGACCTTAGAAACCCAGGCTTGGCAGAATGGAGCCAAGGATTCATGGGCAAATATATTAGTTTCCAGAAACAGAGTGAGTTTGGCCTTACTGGTGCCACTGAGCTTGACAGAAGGCAATGAAAAGAAGGATTTGAGGGATTTTAGCTGCTGAACTCCCATTAATGCTAGCAGATGAGTGTGGGACATTGTTCACACATCCTCCATAGTTTTTTTGTAAGCTGGCTACAAATTTCCTGGGGAACAATAATTGACTAGTTACTGAAGTTCTACAAAAGGTAAAAACTGATTTTGTTAAAGCATTCTTGAGCTTCATTTTTCATGTGAAAAAGTCACATTCAACCTGCCACAGAACATGAAGCACTAACGCTGTTCTGCTTAGGAGCACTTCTCCCTAAGTGCTTTAGTTTTTTATTTTCTTTCCCTTGATTAAGAAAGGGTGTCATTTGCAGCTGCTGGTTACCGGTTCTAATGTGTACAGCAGGGGTATTTATATTTAAGGACTACTCCTTATGCCCAGATCCATATATGCAGGCATATGCGGTTTGTGGTACCACAAACCTCTTTGCAGTGCTACAAACTGCACGTTGCATGTTGAACGGTGTGCTCTGCAACTGATAAACAGCACTTGGACAAAGGATTTCCTGGTCACAAACCCACCCCCCCTGCAAAAAAGTGGCACAAAGCATGCTAAAGTGCTGTGCGTGGGACAAATGCGGAGATGAATTGCCTGATCCTCCATCTCCATGCACTGTGCAACCCCGATCGAGGCAATCTGTGCCCCAGTCAGCTGTTCCCTGGCTGGCTGGGGCACCTTGAGACGGGGGAGCAGGCGGCCCTTGTTTCCACGTGCCCCAGTGCAAGGACTCTGCAGGCTCAGGCACGTGGAGACATGGGAGCATCCAACCCATGGAGCTGCCTGCTCCCCCATCTCAAGGCACACTGAGTCCAAGCCAGCCAGGGAATGGCGTGGGGGCTTTGCTCCCCAGTTAGCTGGGGCACAGAGTGCCTCAGCATGGGGGCTGCCTTCTGACTAGTCCCGTATTGCCCTAGCCAGCCCCCCCGCAGCACATGGAGCAGCCGGACAATGTGTCCTGCTGTAAACCACACAAGCAGGGGCATGCACTGCAGCACAAACTAGCAGCACAAATTTGTGCTGCTGCAGACACATGCCCATGCTCACGTAGATAGAGCATGTGAGTCTTTTTATAGAAGAGGGAAGAAGTTATATGGGAGCTGTATACTGAAACAAAATTCAAACCCTAATGCTGCAACAGAAAATGGACCACATCATTAAATCACACATATATATTCATTTGTAGTGGACTTAGTGCTCAGTTCAGGTATTGACTTTGGAAGGCCAGGAGGTGACATTTCTCTTTATCCACAAACATGATAAACACAGGCAGAGAAGTACCTCCCATTCCACTGGCAACTTTTTGTGCCTCAAACTGTGCCAGAAGGACTGCTTCTAGACGTGGTTTCAATCTCTGCATCCATTTGCCTATCAACAACATCAATACAAATATCCACTAATGCCAAATGTGACAGCAGCTTTGCCACAACTGAATGCTAAGAAAATAGACTAAGACCAAAAGATCCATTCTGCACATGTGACTTAGAGGACATCTGATAACAGACGCTTGTCTAAACTTGAAAGTTAAACTGGATTAAAGAAGAGTGCAACAGTTATCCCTGGATACCTCACTTTGTGGACACTTATTCCAGTTTAGTTAAAGCTTCTTTCATTAACTATTTCTGAACATCTATTTCAGTATAACTCCAACTGTAAACAAGCCCCTACTTTCATCCGCAACCATAACAGTTATTTTGAATGTACCTGAATTTACTTTAAAATACAGCAGACAGTGTAAAAGTTCATTTTACTTAGTTGAAGGGAATTAAAACTAGACAGGCAGAGGCATCAATATAGAGAACAGCTGAAGGAAGAGAAAGTAGACTTGACATTATTGTACTATTAACTGAGGGCTATTCTATTTTAGTGATGCCAGGGGCTGCACACCACGCAGGCAGCACACTGCTTTGAGATTCCTTTCCTCCCCCCAGTCTCTGTTTGCTACACCAGGGATGTGCAGTTCCCCATCCCCTCCTCCTGTTTTGGAACTGCCAGTGGTCCACAACTCCCTGCCCCCAAGGGAATGGCATTGGTGCATGGTGCCTCTGCCACATGGACAACATAAGGACCCCGCCACATGGCAGCAGGAGTGGCAGCTACTGGGGCCCATGGACCACTGGCAGCCCATGAACTGCGAGTTGGACCATCTTGATTTAAATCCATGAACTTTTCTGTACCTAAAATCTATACTAAGAGTATTCTTTCTTAAAACACACTATTGCAAAGAAGGGGACCAAGATGACTCCTTTCTTCTTTTTCATCTAAACTTGAATTCAAACTCTGCAACATCACTGTCAGCTGACTATCAACAAATATAACCAGCTTTGTAATGTAATAAATGACTGGTTTCAGGTGAAATTAAAAAATAGGCAAAGATGAGCCTTCAGCAATTTATTCCAATGCTTTATACAAACATATCTAGTAATAAAATGTAGGGAAACAAATACTGAAAATATAACATGAAACAAAATTGCTTCAAAATAGAATGCATTGCAAAATTTTCCCTGATGCATTGGTGGAAATAGGTTAAAGGTAAAATATACACACATACATGCACAAAAGGATTTCAATATTCAGTCTTGGGTCTAAGTTTCCCATTAAAGTAGTGATATTATGAACCTACTGTGCAACAATTTCATTCAATATGTAATTACACTAAACATATTTCATGCACTATGCCAGTAGAAAAATAATTATTAATACTATCATATGCCAACAACTAAATACTGCTTCCCACTCAAGCAGGAGAGAACAAGTGATCCTGAGGTTTGTAATCTGTGTTTAGAGTTTAAAGTTTTCTACATGGGTACCACTACCATTGTCTGTGTCTACATGGTCAGCACAGGAACAAAGACATTGAAAAAGAAACACATATATTAATGTAGTTTTAAACAAAGGAGGCATTTTTCAAAAGGAAGGTGGCCTTAGAGGAGGATTCTCCAGATTTTAAATCTTTATTAGTTTCGAGCATCAAAAATATGCTAAGAGCTTTACAAAAATATAAAGAGATATGGTAACTGCTCCGAACAGTATCAAATTAGAGAGTTGAAAATGTTGACTTCCTCAAGCTAGACTAATTTTCTTCCCAAGCAGCATAAAATGGTTAGCTTATGCTTCTCTGATTTAATCTATAAGATGTAAATTTCCTAATGTCTGACATTGCATACACGTAAACCAGTGGTTCTCAACCTTTTCAGAGTCAGAGTACCTCTCCATCACTTTTTTGAATGTGTTGGTAACCCCCACTGAGAACCACTTTTGGTGGTGTCTCAACTTACCAGTGCTTCAGCACAAACTGCCCTATAGCTTAGGAAGGGCTGTGGCATGTTCCTCTGGCATTAGAGCTCTCCAATAATTCTTAAGCAGGACAGGACAACTAGCTTGGGCTGTAACCCTTCCTGGTCCAGCCTCCCCACACTCCTCCTGGAAACAGAAATGTGCAGGTGGAACTGTCCTGTGCACCTCTGTTTCTCAGAGAAGCATAGGGTGGGTGCCGACTGGGACAGGCTATAGCCTAAGCCAGCTCTCCTGTCCTACTTAAAGAGTTTGAAGAAAGCCCTAATGCAGCAGGATTGTGTGCGTGCTGTAGCCCTCTACATGGTGCAGTTTCACCTCGTTGCCTATGGTAGCAGCACTTGCATCACAGCACTCCTAGGGTGCCACAGCACCCCAGTTGAGAACCAGTGACATACAGCATAGTGCAAATTCTACCAAGGGAAAATTCAGCTCTCAAACCTGCATTCTCTGATTTCAACTCTTACCTTCATTCACTTTCTAACCTTAGGTCCTTACACAAAACATATGCATATATATGTTTAATTTATATTACTATGCAAAATATACAAAACAGAATATTGGAATCTAGAGGTATAATACATTTCAAATATTACCTCATGCAGTTTATTTGCAGTCCAAAAAGTACTTAGTGCAGACTATCCAAGTAAAAGATGCCTTGTGCATAGCCTTAAAAATGCACAACAAAAATAGAGATGTGTAGAGTTAGGGAAAAAAAAAAATCAACTTTTTTTTTTTTTTTACATGAACCAAACTGAATAATTAAATTTGAAATGGAAAGTTAAAAGATGTACAGAATTATTGACAAAACATCTCTGAACTGCTGTATTAGGTGGATGAAGTCTCAATACTACCAAGTGACTGATGACTATAACTGGATTCCTGCACAAAGCATCAAATAAAATTCTGGTGAAGACCACAATTACAGAATACAAGTAGCGTCTTACTTCACTGGACACAGACAGTGAAGGAATTTGACACCCACCTTTTCTAGCAGCTATGGAAGCCCTCTATTTTGCTCATTTTATTAATTCCCTTAGTATCCCACCACAACACTGCAATGCAACTAAAAAAAATGCCAGATGGGATTTCCAGATAGGCTTTCACCTTTGTAGGAATCTAATTTAGAAAGTGAATTTTTCACTTGTATGCAAAGGACTCCCATCAGTTTAGGATGCCTACTCTTAGCAGTGCCCATAATCATCATTGGTTATGAATATTGTAAGAGAGAACTAAGACACACCATTTTGAATACACGTGTTAACACTATTCATAAGCAGCAAATGTAGGTATCTCCAGATTGCTGCTTACTGAGCTGTTAATGCTGCTCTCTTCTTCAAATAAGGGATTGAAAGCATCTTTTTCTGAATATAAGTACAGTAACTAAATTTGTTCTATGTGGGAGTATGTTCCTGATAAGCTATTGTTGGAGGTTTCAGCATGGATCAGTTATCTCAAAATTATAGACCTTACTGTCCTTCTCATTCAGGTCTTTAACATGCTCTAGAGGAACTTGGAGTGGGGGTGAGAGCCAGACCTATTCCTTCACACCTCTTGATGTGGCCTCTCACTGATGCAGACTTAACAGAAAAACAAAGGGTACTCTAAATGTCCTAAAGAATAAAGAAGGCGTCTTCAAGCCACTACTGTTACCCTTTTCCAGGCTGCTGAACTAAGGAGTAAGTTGCACAGAGGGGAAAAAAACTTAGTTATAATCCTATAGGTCCTTTAAGGTAGGGAATCAATTCGGGCATCAGCAGCTCAAATGGGAGCTGTTAGAATTAGGGATCATACACTCCTGCATCACTGTTTTTGCCTTTCAAAAGGTCTGGTGGAAAGGAAGTTCTACTGCTAGGTCGGTCATCTTGATCAATCTAGTAGTAGAACTCCCTTTCCACCAACAAGTCAGACTGGGTGAAAGGAATACAGTGCAAACTAGCTACAAATAGGGGTTAGAGGCAACTGCAGCCAAGAAGTCAGGAGCAGCTCCTTCCAGGCTAGTAGGTTCCTTCTTGTAGAAAGAAACAAGCTTTATTCAAGAGTCTTCCCAATGTAATAGGGGTAGAATAGTCTTCCCTTATAAGCAAAGTCCATGGGCATATTTACTAGGGCTGTGCAAAGCTTTGGTAGCTGATTTGATTCGGAGGAGATTCAGCCTGATTTGGCAGCTGAATCTCCAAATCAAATTGGGAGACCCATTAAAAGGTCTGAATCAAATCAGAAGCCTCCGAATCGACTCAAGAGAGATTTGGAGATTCAGAAGGCTTGCAGCAAGGCCTCATGCCCTCATGAGGGGCTACCATCCTTCCTGTTTTCATCCCTCTCCGCCTTAACCCACAAGCGATACGAGTTTTGCTTTCAACAATTTGAGGTGCACTTTCACAGAAACCCCTGCACCTTGATAGGACCCCTATCTCCTTCAAACTTGACAGACTTCATGCCCTTAGAAGGGGCTACCATCCCTGCTGTTTTCATCCAAATCTGTAAAAGAATGACAAAGTTATAGGTATTTTAGTGATTCTCCATTATAGTATATGGCCAAATCTCTGAATCTGAATCAGGACAGTGATTAGAATCACCGAACTGAATCATTGTCCCTCCAAATCAGCCAAATCCAAAGCAAATACTTGCTGCTTCACACAGGCCTAATACTTACATATGTAAGCGCTGCAGCGCTGGGCACTTTGAAAAGCGCCTGATGCTGCAATGCTTGCAGTTGTAGAAGTGGCGAAATGTGCATCAGCGCTGAGAAAATGGTGGTGGCATGCTTTTGAACTAAAACTCATCGGAGGTGTTTTAGTTCAAAAACGCACCACTGCCATTTTTTGTATGCTGACATTCATTTTGCTGCTTATACAACTGCACACAGCACCACGCAGTTTGCATCAGCTCATGTGTGGAGCAGACTCAATTAATCAAGTCTGCTCCAAAGCAGAAGATCTCCGGTGTGTTGTGGGACAAAAAGGTATTTGTATAAATGCCCTTACTGAAGTCACTTCGCAGAAACTACTGCAGCCTCAGGATGGCAGAAACGAACTGCTTCCGTTCTGCTCCTCAGCAGGACAGAGTGTATTAGAGCAGCGAATCATCACAGTCAAGGATCCAATGTCTGTATCTTGTTTTCTTCCTTAGCTTTTCTTACTACAGTGTGATAAGCACTCCTCTTGTTCCCTACAAACTGGAACTAAAGTAGCTCTCTTTCAGTTTTCTATGGTCCTTCTGCATGAGCTGACACTGAGATAATCACTAATTACGACTTAATGAGGTCACATATGTTAGGACAGTAACCTGTTTTAGAGGTAATTACAAATATCTTTGAACCCTTAGGGCACATCCAGACAAGTGTGCACGTGCCTCTTGCAACATCCCAAACCCCTTTGAGATGCTGCAAGAGGACATGCCAGAACAAAAAAATCATTCCCCCCACATTAGAGCAGGGGCAAAATTAGATACCTGGATAACCAGGGGTCAACCCCCC
>NW_017729026.1:41474466-41479334 GCF_001723915.1 Gavialis gangeticus | reverse complement strand
GGCAAAATTAGATACCTGGATAACCAGGGGTCAACCCCCCCCCCCAAAAACCTTGGCGATAAAAGCATGGCAGGGCACGGTCCCCGACCATGCCACAAGGCAACTGGAGGCTCGGTCTTGCAGAGACGCTCTAGTAGCCAGCCAGAGCATCTCTATGGCCCTTGCCCTAGTGCTGAAGCACACTACCTGCCCGTGCAGGGCAAGCAGCAGTGCAGGCTGCAGGAGGGACCTGGACCCAGCTCTGTGCCAGGTAAGTAGGGGGGTTGGGATGGCTGGAGGGGGGAGAAGACCATGGGGCCCCCCGGCCTGGCCCCAGCCTCTCGCTCACTCCATTGTTTCCTCAGCTCCCCAATTGCTTCCCCAGCTCTCCCGTTTCCCCTGCTCACCAGCTCTCCCCTGCTCCCTGATCATTTCCCGTGCTCTCCCCAACTCTTCCCTCATTTCCTCTGCTCCCCAATCATTTCCCCTGCTCTCTCATTTCCCCTGTTCTCCCCAGCTCCCTGATTGCTTCTCCACCCCTGCTTAGCTCAAGCTTACCGGCAGTGGCAGCGGCAATCAGGGTGCTTGGAGCCTTGTGGCACAGCCCCCCTATGCTGTGTGGGGCAGCAAGGATTGGCACCAGCTGCCTGACACTGCACTGCTGCATCACATGGGTGCGGCCTGGCTCGGCAGGGCACCGTGTGGTGCCACATGCTATCTGGCAGCTCAGGGTTGCTCCAGCTGTCACCTGGGGCCAGCGCCGCTCAGTCCCAATGGGCCCGAGCTGCTCGACAGCATGCAGCACCCTGCTGAGCTGGGATGCACCTGTGCCACGTTGGGGGGGGTGTGCCATGAGGCCCCAGTGGCCGCTGCTGCAGCCGTTGAGTGCGGGGACACTGGGGTCAGGCAGGGCAGTGATCAGGGGCTGGGATTGGGCAGGGAAATGATTGGGGGCCATGTGGGCCCTGCAGGGGAAGGTTGATAGCCCCTGCAGAGGGGCTGTGGGCCCCTGTTGGGGGGCTGTAGCCCTATGGAGTGAGTTGCGACCTGCAGGTGGCAGGGAACCCACCCCTCCTGAGCAGCTCCCCTACATATGGCCCCCCATACCCACAATCCATCCACATACCCCACACTCCCAAGCCACCCTCACAAATCCCTCACCCACATACCTGGCCCTGTGGGTCAGGAGTGAGGGGACTGGGGTCGGGGGCAGGATAAATATTTAGAATTTATTTTATTATGATGATAAAGGCACTGGTAGGCTTCCAAACTGCTTTAAAATTGTAAGTATATCAATAAAACATTGCCCAGCTCATCTGATCTCTCTCTCGCTCTCTCTATATATACACATACACACACACGTATGTCTAGTGGTCTTTTGTTTACTTTTGTGGAAGAACATGGATTTGCGGGTATTTTAAAGAGTGACTTTGGAAATTTTTTTTACCCAAATATATTGGGATTTTGCAGTTTTTTAAATAGGCAACATCAGAATTCCTGCTAGTGAGGCAAGTGGCAGAACCCAGGCAGAGGAACCAGCTATGACAGGAGGACATGCTTTGGCAGTTCAAAGCAGGCCACCACACTGAGAACATCTTCCGGGCGATAGCTGCCCAGATGGTCAGGTGGTGGCACACGTGGCAGTAGTGCTGCACAAAGGCCAACTGTGCTGCCACAGCCCACTAGCAGCTGGCCCAGAAGTGCAGATGCCTCTAACGGCCATGCTGCCCCCATCTGGGTCTGGCAGGCATGCAGCCTCGGGGCCACAGCCAGGCAGCAGCCCCCACTGCCAGACTGCTACAGTGGGTAGAGGGTGCAGGGAACTCTCAGGGCTGGTTCAGCAGTCCAGCTGGCACAAGGGGTAGTGTCCCCAGGTACCAATTGGCTGGGCCCCAGAAGCTCCTGAGAGCGAGTACCCTGAGCTACTTGGCAGGGCAGCCTTTTATTCTGCTGGGGCCAGCACAGGTCAGCTTTGTACACTCTAGCTCCCCCTGGCTGTAGATCCAGGAGGAGCCAGGCAGGATTATTCTGCCCGAAGTGGCAAAATTTGCCCCACACCAAAGTGCATGTCCAGGAATGGGTGCTGAGGCAAAAAGCCCCGGCTCAAATTCGTGCTGCATCTATTTGAGCTGCTGCAAGTGCACATGCCTGCATGTGTGGACACACCCTTAGAGTTGCAAGTAAACACATGTGCACTCTCTCTCTCTGTCTCTGAAACAAGTTTTTTTCTTAGCTTATGCACGAACCATTTCCCATTCTTATACTCCAATCATAAAGAAAAATATCAATTCCTCTGGCAAATAAGTGGAGATTTAGAAACAGAAATCAAAGATGGCCAAAATAAACATGCTCTCTTCTCTTAGACATCAGTATCTGTGGTTATGAGAACTTTTACCTATATATTAACATTTTTGTTTTTATTGTTTTTAGAGTACAACAAAATGCCAGAATTTCAGAAATGATTGCTCTTTTTAAAAAGTTGATAGTAATTTCAATATTGAAAATATTAAACTGCAGTAACATATTTCTTTAAAAAAATGGAAAATATAAAATGTATGCTATGGGATATGTACTTTTAATTATTTCTGTCTCTAAGGGTGCTGTTGGATGTGAGATTGGAGCTGGGGACTGATTCTAATTGCACCATTACTTTAACAAGACTCTTGCAACCCAAATGTGGCTTGCCAAGTTCCCGTCAGGGGCAGCCAAGGGATTATGTCCCCCCACCGTGGAGATTAATGTTGCACACATGGCATCCCAGCCTGCCACAGACCAGCCCAGCATGCTAACTTCCTTGCCCTGCAGCTTCCACAGAAGCTTGCCCTTCAGGAGCTGCAGGGTAAGGCTCTCATGGTAAGTGCCAGGTTGCAGGAACTGTGGGGCAAGGGTCTTTAGAGCAGGTGGCTGGGTGCATGGGTTGCAAGAGAGCTTCGCTCGCCATGACCTGGCATATTAACTGCTTTTTTCTGCAGCTCCTGTAGTGGCTTCTGGGCAAGGCATCAAATGTGCTGGGTCACCTGAAAAAATCCCAGGCACACAGACTGCAAGCCCAGGAGGGACCCACTTGCAAGCCATGTACCCAGCACCCCTTGTCAGCCTTGGGACCAGGGCTGTCCTGGTCCCAATGCAGACCCCAGTTCCAATGCTAACCATCACACGATTGTCAGCATCAGGACTGGCTGCCCCTGGCTGAGTTCTGAACCTAAGACTGCACCTGTCCCAACGTTGATGCTGCTTATGGATAAATCTGTAACTGATTGTTGGCATCAGGATGGGGCAGTACCAGGTAGGATATGCCACACATTCAATTTATGGAACCACACAAACCAGCTGCAAAGATGCTCTACATTACATGTAGAACATCTTTGTGGATAGTTTTCCATTTAATAGAATACTCATTGGCTGAATGCATGGCATGTTGATATTTATGGCATGATTAAAATGTTAACCACATCATAAATGAAACATCTGCTATGAGACATTAAAAAAAAAAGAGTGTAATGCATTATATACTGCTGACAACTAAAACACTAGGGCACAGGTACTTTAAAACATATTGGGCATTTGTACACATTTGCACTGCAGCATTGGGTGCTTTTAAAAGTGCCTGGTGCTGCAGAGCATACAGTTGTATAAGTGGCAAAATGCATGCAAGTACTAAGAAAATGGCAGCGGTGCGTTTTTAAACTAAAACATATCTAAGTTGTTTTATTTCAAAAGCACTCTACCACCATTTTCTGCATGTTGATGCACATTTTGCCACTTACACAACTGCACAACACAGCACAGTCAGTTTGTGTGTGGAGCAGGCTCAAATAATCGAGTCTGCTTCAATCCAGTGTATCTCCGGCACATGGTCGGATGAAAAGGTATGTGTATAAATACCCACAGGCTGCTTACAAACATGGGGGGAAAAGCACTTTACTTTCAGCTTGGCGTGCCCCTGCACCGAGCACAGCAGAACCATGGCATTACTTTGACTCTGCTCGCCCAATGTCTGTATAGTGTGCTTCAGCAGGGCTTTTTGGCACTTTTAACTAATAATTGATTGAATCAGCTATTAGATAAAAGTGCCAAAAACACCGCTGGAGCACCCAATCTATACAGATGGTGTTGAGCCAGGTTAAAATACCACGATTCCTCTTCCAGTAAATTAAGAGATCCCAACACTAAGCACCTTCATTATGAAAATGTTTAATATGTACAGATGCATTAAAATAAGAATACTTTTATTTCCTAAATAATAGAGCTGGAATATAAGCTAAAGGCTAAGTTTACTTTGTGGTTGCAAGAAAACTAAGATATATATAGTATAGTATTATATTAAGCCCTATATAATTGAAGATGGACAGACTAAGCCCATATATATATAAAGGGCTTAGCCCATCCGTCTACCTGTTCGTAATGCTCTTTAAGGGTGCCGGGAGCCCGGCGTGATGGGGAGGGCAGAGGGGGGGACCAGCTGAGGAAAAATGGAAGCCAGGCTCCTGGCTACTGTGAGAAAACAATTAGATGCACAACACCATCAAGAAAGGAGCCTCACAGTAGCCAAGAGCCCAGTTCCCTCTTTTCCTCAGCTGGCCCCTCCCTCTGCCCCCCCTGCCGTGCCAGGCTCCTGGCACCTTTAAAGAGCATTACGGACAGACAGACACACAGACAGATGAATTAAGCCCTGAGGACCAAGCTACACGAAGAAGGTGGCTGGACTTAAAGTGACATCAAGAGAGCTGTGCAAATGTGTCCCAAGAGGAGGCTATTATGAGGAGACAATTAGATGCACAACACCATCAAGAACACTGTGCAAATGAATCACAAGAGGAGGCTGCTGTGAGAAAACCATTAAATACACGAGTAATCAAGAAAGTCATGCAAATCAGTCCCAAGAAGAT
>NW_017729026.1:41461572-41474385 GCF_001723915.1 Gavialis gangeticus | reverse complement strand
AAGTCATGCAAATCAGTCCCAAGAAGATACCGCTGTGGGAAGACAATTAGATGCACAATGCCATCAAGGAAGTCACCATTCATCTGTCATTCTTGACGAGCAATTCACTAGTAAGACATATGTATATACCATAGTTTGTAATAATGTCACATTTTATCATATTTTAGTAAATTTAGAAATACTACAAGAGGCCTACACACAGAGTTTTATATGCTGGCAAGAATGATGTACATTATCTTCCTTCAAGTCACAAGATAACCTATGTTTCTGCAAAGTAATGGAGTTAATGTTTCTGATTAGGACAGGGTTAACTTAAAAAAAAATCACATCTACTGCTATAATGATCCTGTGAGCCAAAGATTCAAAATATATTCCTTATGTTTTTCAGTTTACTTTGTACATTTGAGAGAGCTTTGCATATAATCACTTCATTGCACGTGTCTTTAACTTGGCAATGGAGCATAGAAATAAATTTTTCAACATGAAAGTAAAACTAAAAAAGTCCAAACATTGCTGGGGAAGCTCAAGTGTAGCCACAGGACTTGAAAATATTTTTAAAATACTTTTGTTTCAAGATGACAATATGTCTTTAACACTATTGGTGTCTGGATAATTTTTTAGGTCGCTTAGGGCTGTGTAGCACAGTACAATGTGCCAGAGTTCCATGACATCCTATGAAGGTGAAAACAAGCATGGAAAATCCCAGTACTGGTTTAGAAGGGTTGTTTCTTTCTGAAAATACCCAATTATCTGTAAAATGCTTCAGATTTCCAATCCCAAAGCACTTGGAGATCATGGCTCTTGCGAATGTACTCTTTTAAGCCTCCATTCAGCAAGATTAATTACATACAGACTTAAGAAACACTTATCTTGGTTGGTTTAAACAGGGATGATTCTGCCTTGAGCAGGGGGTTGGACTAGATGAATCCTGAGGTCCCTTTCAGCCCTACTTTTCTAAGATTCTAAGAAACTTATTCACATGCATTACTAAGTAGGTGAGTAGTTGCATTCTCTTCAGCAGAATTATCCAATCGTTTGATTAAAATTCTGATGCATTTAAGTTCCTGACTAATCAAAGCTTTAAGAAGTATTAGCAAAAGTTTATCTTTTGTTTAAAATGTAAACTCTTTAAAGACAAGCACTCCATATTTGCTTTAGAATTTTGTTACTTGTTATAGACCACATGATTTGCAGTGTATTATAAAGGACAAAGAAAGAAAGAAGAGATGGAGTTTCTCTTAGAAGTGATACATCTGTCACGCAACTGAGGGCCTGTCCACAACACTGAGTGCACATCTATTTTGGAATAATTAAGAATGCCTATTTTTAATTGGCTTCATCCATCTGGATTAAGCCAGGAAAAAGCACTCTTTTTTTCCCCCCCAATAAATGTGTCCCCACATGGGGTTAGGTTCAGAATGGTTCCTAGACTTGATATTTACACTCTACCTTATTCTGTAGTGACTTTCATTTGGAGACAAGCCCTGAGGCACTTGCTCAAAGCAGCACGGGAAAGGCTGCACAACCAAAGGCCACAGCTTACACCATTTCATGGATAAAGAGGAATTCAGTCTACAGGTATAAATAAATATCATTTTAAAGGAGTTGTTTCCTTGTGTGATGCAAGTTTGACAATATAACAGAAACTCCTTGATTATTCTTCATAATTACCTGGAAGCACTGTGGCCAATTTTCCTTTCATTATGATGAATAAAGCATGTGAGTAGTCCTGTTTTCTTCACTAGGATCACATACTCTACAATTTGCTTCTTTATGATGTATAAAAGAAGACTTGAGAGTGTAGGGTTTTTTCCCCCTGGTTTTCCTTTTACCTTAGAAGCATCAGAAATGTTAAAGTCTGGTCTTTCCTTGTTTTGCTGGAAGACTTATTGGAGGTATACAATATTGTGCTGAGCATTTTATCCATTACCTGAAGGGGCACGGTATTGAACTGTAACCAGAAATGTCCTTCCTTCCAAAGGATTTATCAGTCTTTTAAATTAAACATAAGCAAGCAAAAGTTAAAGCTCTGAACTCACTGAATACAATTTAGGTTTTACTTTACTAGAAAATATGATGCGATAATTCAATGGATTTTCCAGCTACTACAGGTAGTTCTAGACAGAAACTGAATTCCAAACTCAAGAGACAAGTAGAAAAAAAGATCCTTTAGTTTGAACAACAAAAATGAAACAGAAGTCAATTCTGACCTTCCTTATAAGAAATAAGAGAAGTGAAATTCTTTCTCCATCTTTTTTATACTCCATCTTTCAAATTCTGTTATGCTTCATGCAAACTGCAGAATAAGGCTATACTATTCACCTACTTGAACAATTTCAAAGGCACTGCATCCATCATAGGCCAACCCCATTCCACTTGCAATTAAAAACAAGCTCAGAAACATTCCTTAAGGAAAAAGAAAGATGAAAAAATCAGATGCACCCTGAGGAGTGAAATTATACAATAGAAAAAATGGTATTTTAAAAACATCAATGTTTGTAAACACCCACTGTCTGAAGCTGTGCTCTATAACTGGACATTAATGTTAAATTCTTAGTTACAATGAGTACATATTACTTGTACATAAAAGCATAATAAAAATAAGTTTGGGGTGGGGGGGAGGGGAGGAACTGCCAAAAGAAGCGAGTACTCCCAAAATAATACCAGGGCTTTCACAGAACCACTTTAGGGCAGACATCTGTCAGCTGAAAAAATGTCTACATTTAAACACATCTAAGCACCTCCAATTTCCTGAAACAAAAACTGAATGGAGGCACCTAGCTGGAAATCACATGGTGACATCTATGTGTGAACAACAGACATCTGTGCACTTGTCTTTGGATCTGGAATTTTCTAAAAGATTCTGTAAAATTTAAAATCAGAAGAGTTTTATAAAGCATAGAAAATGTTCTTCCCTTCTTTTGTGAAATGACTTGTAAAACATTGGTATGGGTATTAAGAGTCAGAAGTACTAATTCAAGATCCATGGAGGTCGTTCATCAATGGTTTGAGGTAGTCCTCTTCTAGAGTGGACATCTATTTACTGTATCAGTTCTGGCATCCTTTGCTGGTCTTCTGTAGAGCAATAGCTTGCTGTTGGATGAAATGTTTTGCCTGTTTTTCCAGTGGACAATCAGAAACAATACAGGACAATATGGCAGCAATAATGGAGGAGATCCCAAATGACAGACCACATTTGGTGGTCTGTGTTCACTAGTAGTGGATAAAATGTGTAAGTTATACAAATATGATCATATACTGCAAATACCAATCCAGAGTAACACTGATGACTTTAGGGAGGAAAGGATGTCTCAGGCAAGTGCTAACTGTGGAAGAAAACCATAGAATTTATCTCTGACTTCACCATCTATTTACTCCAGGCTCAGTAGTTAAGGAGATTTAGATTACTGGGACTTACTCTTTTAATGAAAAAAAATAAGCATCTCAGTTTCTAATACATTATCCTGAGTAATATTGTTATAGTAGTACTTCATAGTATTTCATGTGATAAGCAGATGTATCACAAGCCAACACAAACTTGACCATAAATCTAGATATTTGAAAAGAAAACTGCTCTGGAGTTTTCTACACATTATCAGTTATGACAGTAAGCACCTGCACCAAATTTTATATCCAGGAAGAAGGAGGTAATTTTCTTTTTGTTTCTGATACAAACTTATGCGGTGGGTTTTTGTAGACATCTGTTAATGTCATTTAGGTAGAGCTACAAAGTATCTCTGCACTTCATCTATTCAATGTGGAGTTACCTCTTCTCATCAGACGCATCAAAATTTTAAAATAGCTTCTAAGTCATTGCCAACAAAAGAGGGGGAAAAGTTTCTTTCAAACTACTCTGATCTTACAGAAGCATCAGCAACTTTTCAGGTAGACCATTACAGATCAAATCAGTAAACTGTATGTTGCAGACCAAAACTAAAATGTCACAAAGTAGAATAAGGGAGAGAGAAAGCATCCCTCGTATTCCTAGCACTAAATATTAAAACTTAACTTTTATTTGAACATTAATATAATTTATCATAAAAATGCTCTTTTAAAGGGCATTGCAGAGTAAGTTTTTCATTTTCCACTAATTTAAGCCACGTATCTGGCTAGCATTTAAAAACATGCAATGCAACCAATTAACAAATTGTAAAACAAGTAGTAAGTACAGACTAATAACAGCTTCCCACCAAATATATTAGTTTATATATTATCCATTCCATTTGGATAATTAACATTTCCCCCTATTTTATAGGAGAGTTTATATTTTTCTTTAAAAAAAAGAAAGTCATCACAAATTCACAGGAAACACTGTCAAATGAATTCAATTGCTGCATATGTAGCGAGTCACTGAGTGAAACTCTTTTTTATGAGCACATGAGGAAAGCTGGCATTCAGTTCTAGCACAACTCTATTATCAATTTGTGAACAGAAGGACACATCAAGTAAAGAAAGATCTTTACAAGACTCCAGCAATTTTCTTAAAGATGTAGGGCTTACCATCCTCGTCCCTGTTTAAAAAGAAGATAGAAAAGAAAACCTCAAAAAGTTAATGTGAATCAAACCTTTGTTTTAAACCTACCAATATACAATATAGGAAGAAAACTGCTACTGTACTACAAACATCATTATCTTGGCTATATTTCAAAAGAAGGGCCCCTTTTGGGGCAATATTTTACATTTTTTTCCTACAGAAGATCTGTGGGATTTCCATAGCTTCAATTATATAGAGAATTCTCCTAAGTTACTTAGGAAAATGGGATTCTTTTTTCTTGGTTCTGGCAAAGCTTTCCAACTAGTGCAAATGGTCATACCAGACCTGTGTCTGTCTTGCCCCCGTTGTCTGTGATAAACTGGCACACATAGGGCTACATAGTATTAGGACCCACTGTAATTTCAAGAAGTGCACTAGGCCTCACTGACTTCATTGGAAACTGAAGTGCAACTCAAAAAAATATGGAGAACAACCCACCAAAGGATTATTTTAAAGGGTGCCTTGAGCCTTCACAACAGACACTGAACCATAACAGAAACGCATATTTTTTATGGCCAACTGCCCCACTGCTGCAGTGATTAACCTCTGTCAGTGGTTTACTACATGACAGGAACCATGTCCTACAGTTATACATAGGGGTTTACTTAATTAGTGGTTTTACAGTTTTCGCAAAAACTACAAAAAATGGCATTGTCTGTAACGGCCGGGAAATCTTGCATTGGCCATGATTTCCCACAACATCAACCTAAAAAAATCCCCCAAAACAGAGTACTATTCATTAAGGATGCAGTTTTAGAATGTCCCAATACTTTCTCTGATACAAAGACAACACGACAATCACTGAAACCATAGATCAGTGATTGAGAGTTACTGTCTGGCTGTCTGCTAGTGACATAGACTAAGTGAAGGTGTCAGTCAGTGAAGTGAATATGCCTCTCTGCCAATCAGTGGTGAGGGGCAGGGCCACCACGAAATGCCTGCAAAATCAGCTCTTCATGCCACGACCAAGCTGAGAAAATTGCTTCATCTACTGCAAGATAAGCAGACTCCTAGTTGTACACAATGGTTTACCTAGATTGTGCACAGTTAGGGATGTTTCTCAAGAAAATAAAAAATAAAAGGATCTGTA
The DNA here is from genome assembly GCF_001723915.1 of Gavialis gangeticus. Classification (NCBI taxonomy): domain Eukaryota; kingdom Metazoa; phylum Chordata; order Crocodylia; family Gavialidae; genus Gavialis; species Gavialis gangeticus. The sequence continues at coordinate 41,468,761 of NW_017729026.1, read as the reverse complement.
GCACACATTTTGCATCCTACATTCTTCAGAGAAGGGACAGCCTATTCTGTCATTTACCAATCTACCCTTTCCAAGATTGTGGGGTTTGGGTCCCTTGTTATTTGCTAGAGTTTTTCTACTTGGACTAAATGTTCATTGTTCAGAACAAATGCACAGCAGGTGTCTTAAAATCTGTCATTTTACTTTGTTGTTCAATTTGTTCCCTGGCAAAATTCTCTGGCACTGGCTTCATAAAGAGTGCCTGAGAGCAATAATTTATTGTACACTGGGACAATTTTGTTCATTAGCTGTGAATTAGCATTCCTATATACATATCCATATGTCCAATCCACCAATCCTAGCCCTGTAGGGAAGACCCATACATTGCAGCTGTCAAAGAGGCACCTCAATAAAATTTTGAAACCCTAAATTCTGTGGTAGGGGATATCTGAACACACTCTTAGGAAATAGTTCAAAACAGTTTCAAGTGAAAAACATCTGTCTCTAGTAATTTCATATAAAAAAAGAACTAAGCATTAGAAATAACTTTAGAGAAGCTATGTATGAGGATACCAATTTGACAGGTACAGAACTCTGTGTTCTGTGCTACAAATTAGGTTATATGGCAGGGACCCCAAATTTTCTGGCACCGTTCCTGCAAACCCTCTTGCCTCACTCCCCAGTGCAGTTCAATTAATATTAGTACTTTGTTGTTTGTTTTTTAATTCAATTTATTCTACACTGCTCTCAAGGTCTAAATTTCGATGTGCTTAATATTCTTCTATTTGAATGAAGCTCTCAGGGAAAAACTGAGGATGTTGACAGCTGGGCAGGGGACAGTTGGGGGTTTTGGCAATCAGGCATGGGAGATGTGTTGGTATCCAGAAGGGGATTATTTTGGCACTAGGAAGGGTATTCTACCCCCATTTTTTTTGTACAGGGCTGAGGAAACTGAATTTTAGAGGGTGGGATTTGAATGACTTTCACCAACACTGATAGCCAATAGGTGTCTTACTGCACTCTGCCTCAGTTTCCGAGACCACAACTGTGACAACTGTAAAAAGAACAACAGACTAATGGTTGACATTTAAATTGTTGTCAACCTCAGAGTTAACACTCCAGTGAGATGAAAAAGGACAGCTCACCACCTCTCATTGTTTCAGGAACAACTGTTTGCATTGGAAGGTTAGCTTCATAACAAGGCCAAGAGCAGTGGCAGAGACATTTATGTATTCCTGCTCTTGTCTGCCATAATTCTCCCTGCACAGTATTAGTAAATCAAGTTGTGAACCAGCACAGCATGCAGATGGCTGAGGGAGTATTATGGTGGCTGGAATTATGTTAATACTGTACCACACTGCCTCCTTTAGTCTCATGGTGAATTGTGTAGCTGCAGGCATGAATCAGGTCCTCAACATTTTTATATGGAAGTTTACTTTTTGAAGCATGTTTTCTGCATCTATTTACAAATAAATCTATTTAAAAATAAATCAATAACTAATCAGCAATTTACATGATGTCAGAATAGCAAGGATCCCTGCAAATAGATTATTTTCATACTCTACGAAGTCGGCAAACCAAGACACCTAGAAATTAGCAAGCAGTAAAGAAGGGAATAAGGAAAGAAGAAAGCAACTGTAACTCTCAAGACCCAGCAACTGAATGCAGCATCCAATGTGCATGGGACAATGATTTTGTAACGCTTCATAAATGAATGAATTAAATGGGTTGTAGTCCAACATGTCTTCTCATAAATGTGGGGTTTTTTCTGCCCAGGAAGTTATCATGGAGCTAAACATGCTATAATCGAAACGGGAGGATTTTTCCCAGCCGAGTTTGTAAAACTGCAGAATGGAACCAAGTCTGTGTTGCCAAGTCTTGTGAATTTACTGTGAGGAATGCCATTTTGGCTGCTACTTCAGCAGTCTCCCTATAGTGTGAAAAACTCCAGCCATGATTTGTGGGTCATGTAAGAGACTTCCCTATATAATGCTCTGTTGCCTATAGGAATGGTACTAAAATTGTAACCCTGAGAACACGAATTTTGCCCAAACTCTTTCACTGACTTCTGTTAATATTTCTGTGCCCTTTGCAACCCAAATTGCAAATCAAGGTTTCATACATTACAGGCATAACTACAATTTAACAATTTTATAGGTAACAGAGGTTGGACAGAGAGGAGCAGAAGTTCCTTAGACAAAGCTGAGAACACATCCTAGGTGTCTGACCTAGCAGAACAAAATCTTATCCATATTGCCACAGATTTTGAGAAGGAACATATCAAATTAGGTGCCTATGTAATTTACAGTGACCACAAGGCACTCTGACACCCTCTAACAGCTGGACTACAAATAGATATTTGTGACCCTGCTATTCTTTCCATACAAAAAAGATCAGACTCTTGAGATCAAGCAGTAAGGTTTCACACTTTTACATTAGAAATCTTGGGTTCAGTCTCTGCAGATGACCCTAAAATGGTTGTTATATTTGGCTATACTGTCTATAACCAGTAGACCATAACCTATTTCTGTAGGAACAGAAACTCTTAATTCTTATGTCCAGAGTTCCTTAGAAATATAAGAAATATCTGAATAATTCAGTGGCAACATGTCTGTTGCATCTCCTTGCATTGGCTGGTTTACAGAAGAAAACATCATGCTTTCCACCATTACTTATAGATGGAAGTGGAAGAGGTCTGGGATGAGGATCTGAAGATTTTGCAGGGTCAAATCTCACATGATCTATGTTATACTGAAAAACACACATATAGAAGTTAGCATAATTCTTGGAGATATTTTATATTGCAAAATACTGAATTTATAAGTAAAATTAAATGTTGTGATACTATTTTTACTGTTACATTTGTGAGAGTCACATACCCCTTTAAGAATAAGATATGAAGGCATTTAACTGTTTTAAAGCAAACACAATGGACATTTTGCTTTCATGTCTAGAGGATGGAAAACCCTCTGCCAATGCAAATTCCAGTGGTAAGAACTTGATTTAACAAACCCATCTTTCCAGAAAAAAAGTCTTATTCTTGAAGGGAACATTAGTCTTTATGGAGGATTTGATGAGTCAGAAAACTGCTAATGAACTACAGCACTTTTCTTTTGTAGATTATCAGCTTGAGCTCAGCCCAGCTAAGAAAAAAAATTCAAATTCTTCCTATGTATTGGTATCATACATAAAATAGTGTACTGTAGCTCAGTTCCAGCACCCAAGTACTTAATTTACTGCTGTGCTTTACACTAAAAATACAAATTCTTCAGTGCAGAGGCTGTTTCCTTATGTGCGTTTTGCAGCACAATGTGACCTCAATCTTGGCTGAAGCCCCTATCTACAGCTTCTAACAGTAGGGCCAAAATTGCCTTACTCACTATAAATTTTCTAGAGTTGGCAACATTATAATTGTTACATGTGCATTTTGGGAGCACGCAAGAGGATTTCAGAAACCCAGGAGGAACAATTTGATCTTTGAAACACCCATCCCCACAACCCCTCCCCCCCAGTCAAAACCCAAACTCCATAAAACAACTCCCCTCCCCTCAAATGACCTCATACTTTTATGAAGTCTGAATAGAGGTTTTTCTAGCTGAAACCTTGCTATAAGGATCTGGATGTTTTAAGGCGCTTATTGCTCATGGGAAGAGGGCTAAGAGAAAAGGAGAAAGAACCGTTTCCCAACAAGGCCTCCAATAAAAAGGACTTTGTTTAATAGAAAGAAGCAAAGCAATTAATATAGTACAAAAGTGGTAAGTGAGGAAGCACCCCTAAGCAGGTTAGGTAACTGGATTCAAACTCATCTAGCAAGTTTTCTCCGTAACAACTGATTTAAACAGGACACAAGTACAGTTCCAGAATAGGTGAACTGCACATTGTTTAAGAATATATTGCAACTTTATATGAGGTCTCACTGTGAAAGGTTTCCTACAAAATATGTAACAGTACATCCTGACTTGTTAACAGTCATAAGTGCTCAGGAGTTCAGCGTCTTCCTTTTCACTGTTCAGATACTATTTTGCATAAGTGTCAACAAGTGAATTCAAATATTAAGAGGGAATGTGGCAAGAAACCATCAGAGCTGGCACAGCCTGCAGTCATTCTATGAGCTAAACAACCAGATTATTCATTGCTCAGCCTCTCTGCTCTAGCAAAAAGGTCAGCTCAATTTGTGGGCAGACACAACGCCATCGTAACAGATAAGCATTAAAGTGGGTGGCTAACAGACATATATGTTTATAAAATGCTTTATGCAGTAAGTCTTTGGAAATCTTTCTTGTGCCCTCATTAATCTAGTTGCAAAACAAATTGAATTAAAAAAAAAAAAAATCAAACTATATCAAACAAAAAAGTACCTGTAGGTACATAAGTCATAATTGATCCTTCTGCAGTAAGTGGTGCAAGATTTCACATTTTTATCCTTTCCTTCCAGCGTTGACTGGATCTTGACATTAGTGGACTCCCTCTGGACACTATTTTTGCAGGGCTACAAAATCTGTCATACTCCAAAAAATAAAGTGCTATGGGTAGCCACGTGTTCAAAGCCCCCTGGCTGGAGCATAACAGAGCTGGAACAAAGGCATATTCTACAGCCAGGGGGTGAGAGAGGGGTGCTCTGTAGTTCCCTTCTATCCCCAAGAAACTTTAAAGAGCTTACAGGCCAGGCAAGCTTGTGAGCTCTTTAAAGTTACTGGTGCTTTAATGGGCTGCTGGTACTGGAGCACCAGCAGCATTTAAAAGTTCTGGGGTTGCAGGCACTAAGGGTGATGGGACTCCCGGTGTCTGCCCTGATCAGCCCCTGATGCCACCACATGCACAGAGCCCTGTCATGCTTGCCACTAGGCAATAAGCCCCTGCTGCTACTGTTTGTACTGGAGGCAAATATGAGGAGGCTCCCTGCAAGCAGTGGCAGTAGCTGATGGGGAGCTTGTACCCTCTCCAACAGCACCTGCTGCTGCTTGCAGGGAGCTGCCTCACCCTTGCCTCATAATTGTGGCTATTTCCGGGGTTCCTGTGGGGTGGGAGTGGGAAGACGAGAAAACAGCTCACTGCGCTGCAGGGACTGGTGCTGTTCCAGGAGCATTCCTGGGCATTGGGGCCTTTAAAGGGCACATGGATGGCCTGATAACAGAGAGCCCAGTGTTGGGATGTCTGCATTCCCAGAACTTTAAAGAACACAGGGACAACTCAGTACTGGAAAGATGCTCTCCCAAGTCAGGGTGCCCACGTGCCCTTTAAAGGTCATAGGACCTGGAAACCCCCAGCCTTGTGGAGTGGGGATGGGTATTGAGCAGAGCTGCCCCCATTCTGCTGGGTGCTGGGAAGCAACCCAGTTAGGCAGCAAGTTTACTGCCCCTTCTGCAGCTACCCTGTCCCCAGCATCAACAAGGATAGGGCTGACCATTTGCCTCAGTATGATGGTGGGGGAGGCTTTCAGGGAGCCAACTGCCCTCTCCTTCGCTCTCTCTTGCAGGGGTGGAGGGAGAACAGAACTGGGGGAATGTGAAGCATCTAAATCGATACCCTGCATCAACTGGCTAATTTTTCTAAGTTGGACTTTTGTTGTTGGGGTTTTTTTAATAATACTAATAAACTGAAAGAAAATCTTATTTTATACAATACCTAGCCTTTTCTTCCTATCAGTCTCTTAAAACACAACAAATTACAAAACAACTATGCAAGTATTCATGTGTTTCCTTACCCAATATATCCAACTGCCGTAGATGAGTACAGTTAGCAGCAAGTTCTTCAATGTCCGTGTCACACACAGATCGGTTGGCCGTAAGAAAGAGCTTTTGCAAGTTTGGGAGCTTACGTGCAATATTTGTGAAGCAGCCAGTGCTGCTCTGTAGAGTAGGGCACCAGCCAAGATCAAGCTCCTCCAGGAGCTGACAGCCTGAAGCCAGTTCTGCTATTCCATTTTCAGTAATGTTTTTACATCTCCACAAATCCAGAGTACGAAGCTTTTTGCATTTTGCTCCCATCATACTAGCTATCAGGTCATAGTCTTCAATCTATGAAGAAAACAAGGACCACCTCTTGTACGTCAAATTTCCAGCCACACCTAGCTGTTTCAAGCTGTCTTTTTACTAATATACCACTGATCTGCTTGAAGTGTTTTAATTTCCAAAGAATATGAACTAGGTCTTACTCCACTTTTTACAAATGACAATAACAACATACATTTTCTATGACTTTTAAAATTGTGTGGGTTTTTTTTTTATTTTCTTAATATGAAAGAACTTTGGAAATCTAGAACTAAAATTGATTTTCTTCACAAATGCTTTTGTTTACATCACTGCAGCTATTTCTGAAAAACTTTTAAATCTAAAATGTAGTTTAAAACATAATTAGTGGTAATAGAGAGACAAAAAATGAAGGGATAATAGCACTAGAGATAACAGGAGAAAAAGTATACACAAATGTGTACACTGAAGAATAAGCTGCGCTCCACTCCTGTTGAAGGTTAATATGGATCCACCCCTTAGGGAAGCACTACTACTCTCACCCCATAGGAAAAAATAGGGAAAGGAATAAGGATATGTGCCCTGTGGAAGCAAAATCCAGGAAGGAGTAACAGGAGTCTAGATTGCTGGAAGAATGAGTTTGTAGTGTTCCTTCCAATCTTTGCTGATCCAACTGGGACGGTCTAGCTACTTTTACTTTGTTTTTTGGATTCCTGAATGGATAGGCATGTCCAACCACATCTCCAATTAAGTATTCTGCTGGACCTTAGCCAATGAAAAGAGGTAAAATCCAGGGCTGCTAGTATCCATGGGCAACATCGCTCAGGCAGGGTCTCTCATCCACAATTCATGGTTAGTTTTATAACATAAAAACCTTGTTACTGGGAGACTTTAATAGAGATAAAAAATTAAGTTACACAAAAATCTCATCAGACATACACTTGCTACTGCAAGCTTGCCCATGAATAGGGCCCTGACTAAATCATGATTTCACAGACTGCATGGATACCATGAAACTAGCCCCACACTGCGATTTTTAAGGGTCACAAGCCTGTGCCAGAAAAAATATGCAAAAGTGCAGGTTCCCTTTTCAGGCTGGCAGCGTTCCAGCCCGCAAGGGGACACCTGGGGTTTTGCAGCTTCCAGCCTGCAAGCGGCTGCTGGGGGCGTGGCCAGGATGTAGCCAGGCAGCTGGATGAAAGTAAGTGTATAGGGGGCAGAGGGAGGGCACTGAGGTGAGT
>NW_017729026.1:41461312-41461561 GCF_001723915.1 Gavialis gangeticus | reverse complement strand
GGGCGGTGGCAGCGTGTGTGTGCCTGCCATAGGTGGTGGAAGATCAGGGCTAACAGGGCTTACTTTTTGTGGTTACTGGTAGCAGCAGCAGCAGCCCCATGGCACCACTGTACCACAGTGCCCAGCAGCGCTTGGCGCACAGCTGATTCTTCACTGCTGTTTACAGCCACAGCACACACCAGCCCCATGGGAGGGAGGGAGTGGAGGGGGTCAGGTGGGGCTCAGCCCCCCCACCCCCCCAATAATATT
>NW_017729026.1:41443161-41460679 GCF_001723915.1 Gavialis gangeticus | reverse complement strand
CTCAGCCCCCCCACCCCCCCAATAATATTATCCCCCCACTGCTTATGGTGTCTGCCGCCCATGCGTGGGTAAAGTATCATTATTCACAGAATATTTACGGAATGATGAGGACTCATTTGCCAAGATCAATGGTACTTCTGTGACTATTATGTGAAAAAATGATACTTTACCCATGCATGTGCCGCAAATTTTCTATAAGAAACCCATAATTTTCTCAGGGCCTTACTCATGAATGCTGAGTTGCTATTAATGAATACACACGTTACGTAAAATTAAGCTTTGGAAATTAGTTTTGGGGGGAAACATACTGTGTGAACAGAATGTAATGCACTGTAATGTGAATGTGCGACAGCAGAGGGAGTAGCAGGGGGTGCAGCCCTACTAACTGGATTTGGACTACAACTCCTAGGAGTCCTCAGGGCAGATAGTCTTGCAGAACTGTGCTGACTGCAGACTACAACCCCCAGAGACAATGGGGGTAGGGAGAAAAAAAGGAAAGGAAATAGGAAGCAGGGGCAGAGCAGGGGACACAACAGTAGAGGGGAATGTGTGGCCAGAGATCCTGGAGAAGTCACGGAGCTGGGATCTAGATGTGGAAGCACATGCAGACGGCAGCTGAGCGCTCTTTGGACCAGAAGCTGGTTTGGAGTACCTCTGGAAGTATGGGGGTGTTTAAGATTTCTTGAACATATGTACCATGATGGTAGTGTTCACTACCTGTTCTTGAGTGAATTCACTACAGTGGACACATCTACACATGCAAACAGCATGCCTGAATTAACTCTGGCACAGTTCGTGCCGGAGTTTGTTGCTCCCAGGTGTGCTGTTTGCATGTGTGCCCGGGACCACAGCACATTTAGCCAGGGTGATGCAACCCTGGCTAGCAGGGAATCCCGGGGGTCAGCCTGCCAGCCCAGGGCTGTTCTGATCCAGCTCAATATATTGTGGAGGGGCTGTCTGGAGCACGAATGCTTCAGTACAGGGGCCAGCCCCAGCCAGCCCTGTCAGTGTCTACATGTGCACTGCGGCAGAGTAAATAACCCCACCACAGGATAAGTACTTGGGTCTGGCAGTACTATCCTACAGCAGAGTTAATGAGTTTACTCCATCCTAATAGCACTGCTGACATTTTATCGCAGAGCTAATTAGGCAAATGCAGTAAACGTCTCATGTAGGCGCACCCAGTGTTATGGCTTATTACCTATTTCCTAAGTGTACTTAAGTGTATGTACCTTAATGTTAATGTTTATTCACTGCACCTGTTCTTTTCTTCTTAGACCGCTGGCTTGTGAACCCCTTGCCTTTTCTAAATAAAAATGGGATCTTCCCTTTTTGACTTCCTGTGCCAGTTCTTTGGGTTGTGGAGTTTGATACAACTGGTGGTAGCAGTGGGGACTGGTGGTCACAGACCAGAAGGCACACAGCAAACTGCTGCAGGAATGTATACATTTTGTTGTATGGGTATGTGATCAGGGAAGATGAGTACCCCAGGGGAGGGAAACACGTTCCTACCCCCACAACCCAACACCTAGTATCTCGAGGCCAATATTCAACCCAGCACTCTTTAGTGGGGAATGACATGAATGGATGATTGGTATGAACAGTTTGAAATGGCAGCTGAGTTAAATGGATGAGATGGGGCCACCAGGCTAAAATTCTTGAGCCTGTTACTCAAAGGGAGGGCCCAGGGAAGCTTACTGTGGGCTCAGCAGTGAAGCCAACTAAGATTACCAGCACCTGATAAGGGCCCTCAAGAATGCTTTGTAACCAGGTGCAGACCCTTAAATCCTAAGAAGATGGCAGAGTAGTCAGTACAAGAGTTTGGCATGGCCATAAGATGATTAGCCGTAAAGTCCTTCCCACAAGTTGCTCCAGAGGTACAAGACATGCTGGCCCATGACCAGCTTGTCAGCAATAACTTAAGTGGGGAGATACAGACTGAAATTTGGCTGGGAAAGCCCCAGATTCTGGATGAGGCCAGATTCTGGTAAAAAAAGCTGGGGGCTCTAGGTACCCAGGACACCCAAGGGTACAGGTACACCCAAAGGTACAAGTGCATGCCAAGGAGAAGTCATCAGTACACATTCCAAACCCAGAACCATCAGTCTTGCTAAGGATGATGGAGACATTGAAAGAAATCTGGGGTGAACTGGACCAACTCAAGAAAAGTATGGAGACCCAGTCCCAAAACAGACATGCTGGTGGAGGTCTCCAGGGACTACAGTGACTGGGGTGTCATCAGGGGGCTGCTCATAGATGCTGGTACTGTGGCAGCCATGATCACTTTCACAGGGAATGCCCAAAAAAAAAGTGGCATTCCATACTGGGAAACTGAGGTGGGCAGTGGAGAGGGGTCCATCCACTGCTGGTAAACCCATGAGCCCACAGGATGAGTTGGTAATTGCTGGTGCTGCAGAGTTGGAGTATTACCTAAAGGGGAAGCTAGGAGAAGTTCCTTGCCACTTCCTCTTAGATTCGGGTGCCCAGGTATCCATTGTACGTAGCCAGATATGACAGCAAGCTACAGCAGGGGCAGAAAAGAACCATCAACCCTGTGGACTAGCATCCAATGGGGAAATGCTCCCTATTCTGGGAGAGTGGAGTATAGCTCTTGATTTCCAAGGCCTGCAGCTTCCATGTAAATGCCTTGTAGTAAAGGATGCCAATCAAGATGTCTTGTTAGGCACCCACTTCCCCAAAAAAATATCAAGTCACTATGAATTTTGCAGATTTCTCCTGTTCCTACCTGGGAAGGCGTTTTCTCCTGTATACCACAGATGGCCAAACAGGAATATGTGAAGCGGTAGTGGAGAAGAATCTAACCATACCTCCTCAAAGTGAGATAATGATCACTGGCAAACTGAAGAGATGGTGTTGTGAAGAGGAGGATTCATCTAAACCTAAACACAATGAGGGATTAGGATTCCTAGTGGGAACTGCATTGGGTAAGAGCCACAGGGGTAAAATCCCAATGCATGCTGCAAATGCACAGACAGAATGTTGCATATCAAGAAGCATAATTAGGACATTTCAAACCAGGATGGCTGTCCTGAAGGTGGATCAGAGAGGTCAGCTGCTACAAGGGTCCTGAGCAGACAAGAATCCACATTTTAGAGAACTACAAGATAACCTCCAATCGACTGCAGGAAAACTGGAACATAAGTTTAAGCTGAGTCACTGTAGCCTGAAACTTGAGCAAGTGAGGTCAGTGCAGGAAGTCAGCGAAAGTTTGACCAACAACTGCAAGAAATGAGACAGGGCATCATCAGGCTGCCTATGGGCTGCCCCTGTGGTGTTGGTGTTGATGAAGCGGGGAGGTGGTACAGACCTGTGTGGATAATCACAGACGGATCAACATTACTGTTAAGGATGCCCATCCATTCCTTCAGATTGATGACACTTAGCTAGACCTCCTGGCCAAACCTGGGTACTGGCAAGTGGAAGTGAACCCAGAGGAAAGAGTCAAGACCACTTTCTTCACTAAGAAGGGACTTTTTGAAATTAATGTTATGACCTTGAGGCTATGCAATGACCGGTCCCAGTACATTTCAGAAATTGATGGATATCATGTTAGCAGATCGACAAGGGACCTCTCAAGGGATACCATGTCTGGTGTACTTAGGTGATATCACTGTGATAGGTTGAAACTTTGAGGAGCTGAAAGCAGTGCTTAAGAGGCTAAAGGAGGCCAGTCTAAAAATTAAACCTGCCAAGTATCAGCTTTTCTGCAAGGAAGCAAACTTTTTGGGATATGTGATCTCCACGGAGGAGATAGGTCCAGATCCAGAGAAAGCGGAGGCTGTTAAAACTTGGCCAGTAACTCTAAATGTAATAGAACTGTGGGGCCTTTTGAGTCTACCCTCCTATTACAGGAGATCTGTGGCAGGTTTCATTACAATTAAAATGAAGTTCATCTGGACTAAGAAATGTCAATATGATTTTCTAGAACTAAAGCAGGAGTTGATGTCATCCCCTATCTTAGCATAATCCCAACCCTCAGCTACCCTTCTTGTTGGTCACTGATGCAAGTAACATTGGCATCAGAGCTGTTTTTCACAAGTTGAAAGTCAAGAAAAGGTAATAGCCTATGTAAGCTGAACCCTAACCAAATCTGAGCGCCAATATGCAGCTACAAGAAGGTTTCCTCCTAGGGAGATACTTCACGTTAAGAACAGACCATAATGTCTAGTAGCTACACAATTTTTAGCAACCTGAGGGACAACTGGCTAGATAGTTGGAACAGCTAGCTGAGTTCAACTATCAGATAGTATGCTGCCCTGGATGGCAGCACCAGAATGCCAATGCCTTGTCCCACTGGTCTCCCACAGTAGAAGCTGAACTTAAAGTGGAGGTAGTGGGGGTACTGCCACTAGTAGCAAGATAAACTACCTGGAGTGAACCAACCCCAACTACAATGGAAGTCACAGGGCTGGCAGATTGGTGTGCAAAACAGGAAGATGCTGATATTGAGAAACTAATTAGGTGGAAGGAAATCAATAAAGAGGAGTTCCTTGGGAAAGGGCAGCATCATCCATGCCCAAAATAGTACCAGATAGTGTGGACTGAGCTAAGCATTAGGCAAGGAATACTGGTGCGAAAACTTCCGTAATCATAGTGGTACCCAAGAAGGAAATACCAACAATTTTTGCAAGCCCTGCATGATTCCAATACTGGGGGCATATTTGGACAAGGAGAAAGATTTGCATAAGGTATAGTACCAGTATTTCTGGTTGGCCTGAAGAAAATGTGCCAGAGACTGGTGTAGGTTGTGCAAGGTGTGCAGTGCATGAAAAGGAATGAGGAGTAATGCCAGTGCTTCCATGATCTCCACACAGGCTGGATAACCTCTGGAAAGGATAGCCATGGATATGTTGGGTCCCCTACCCATAACACTGCATGGAAACAAGTATATCTTAGTATATTTTTCCAAGTGGGCAGAACCGTACCCACTCCCTAATCAGGAGTCTCAGACTGCAGCAAAGGTTTTTGTTGAAAGATTCGTGCATTACCATAGCATACTTTGGGCCCTCCACACTGACCAGGGGAGAAATTTTGAATCTCAGTGATTTCACCACATATGTGACCTTTTGGAAATCAACAAAGCCTGCACAACACCATATTACCCCCAATCTGATGGGCTGGTGGAATGGTTCAACCATACTCTGGTTGACATGCTATCCTCCTTGATCAAAGACAATCAAACAACATGAGATAAGGCACTCCCTTACGTCATGACGGCCTACTGGTGCAGGGTGCAGTCATCTACAGCGTGTGCACTACATTCAGCGTTGACTGGACAGGAGATCTGCCTATCTGTTGATATTATGTCTGAAAAAAATGTATTGGAGGAATGTAACAACCCATCTGAATGCATTATGAAGGTGGCAGGATACCTAAGTTCAGTTAGCCAAGCTATTAAGAAACATCAAGCTGCAGCCACCCAAAGACAAAAAGAGTATTATGACCTTAGGGTCACTGGACAGGTTTATGAACCAGGGGAATTGGTTGAAGAACAGAACCAGACCAGGAAGCGAGGGCAGTGTCAAAAACTATGTAAAAGTTCCAGAGGCCCACATACATCATCTGAAAGTTTTCTGAGCTAGCAAGCAGGCCTGGTGGACAGACATCAGTAGTACACTATTTAGATGAAACCATATGTATGCTCAGAGAACAGGGACCCTGGCCTGACCAGAGAGATAGTCAGGCCCACTCGGGAACAACCAGGACAACCCTAGGGGCTTCATAACCGAACTTTCACCAATACAGTCTCAGATAGGCCTAACAAAGTGCTGCCAGAAGGTGCTTCTAGATCCAGAAATGTAAGGTGGGATCCATGGCCTGACAGAAATGAAGATAGCAAGGATAAACAAATATGGTGGATAAGACCAGAGCTGGGTACCCAAAAAAATTTTGGTCCGAAGCCAGTGGGGCGCACCCATTCCTGAATTCACAGGTAGACCACAGAGAGAATAAAACCTCCCAGGTGGCTTAGTGACTACATGGTGTAACTCTAGTTGGATGTAGGGGCATACACTGTTAAAAGTGTTGTGTGGGGGGGAATCTAATGTAATATACTGTGTGAACTGATGTGCAACAGCAGGGGGCACAGCCCTGCTGACTGGATTTGGACTACAACTTCCAGGAATCCTTGGGGGAACAGTTTTGCAGAATTGTGCTGGCTGCATGTAGACTACAACCCCCAGAGACAGTGGGGATTGGGAGACAGAAGGGAGAGGAAGCAGGAAGCAATGGCAGTGTGGGACAGTGGCAGAAGGAAACGCATGGGCCAGAGATCCCAAAGAACTGATGGAGCTGAGACTGCAGACTATAGCAGTGGAGCTTGGATACGGGAGCTCATGCAGGTGGTAACTGAGCACTCCTGGAACCAGAGGCTTGTTTGGAGCACCTTCAGAGGTGCAGGAGGGTTTAAGGTTTCTTGAATGTGTATACCACAGTGGTAGTGCCCATTACCTGTTACCTATTCTTAAGCAAATTCACTACAGTGTTACTGGTTATTACCTGTTACTTAGTTCCTAAGTGTATGTACCTTAATGTTAATGTTTACTTACCTGGACCTGTTCCTTTCTCCCTAGCTCACTGGCTTGTGATCCTAACCCCTAATATTCTATACAAAGTGGGAACTTCCCTTTTTGGCTTGCTGTGCCAGGTCCTGAGGTTGTGGGGTTTGGTACATGTGTCTAAGGAACCGCCTCAACTTTTCAACCAGGACAGAAGAAAAGAATGAAAAAAAATACAAGCTAAACTTTAAGTCTATCAAATTGGCTGGTATTTCTCCAAACATATCAACAGTCATTTCTGCCCTTCTAAGAGCATAGGCCAACATTAGTTCAGAAATTCAGCCAGTAAATTAGCATTTAAAATTTTGTGAACAAAAAAACATAATTCCAGGCTTGGGAATACAAATACTCATGCATGGTGGACTTTAGGTACTTACCATGACACAGCTACCCAGGCTGAGGTGCTGAAGCTCTGAACAGAAGTTCAGAATGCTGAGTAGTGCTGTTTGCTGCCATTGGGGAACACATCAGAGACAAATATGGAAAGTGAAACACAGAGAAGAGGTCAATTAGACATTAAAGGCTGGCACCACTTTTCCTGAAATACAGCTCAAAACCTAGGTTGCAGATACCAAAAATGCCATTTAATGAGTCCCTAGGTGCTCTAAACCATTGATTGGCTTAGAGTCAAAGTAATCATTACAAGCCTTTATGTAAGTCACTCTGGATGCAAGTTTGCATGCCCTGAAGATACCTACAGTCCTATGACCTATCAGTTTATTTCCCACAGGAAAAATGTTGGGAAATGTGGTAAGTTCAAACGACAAGCCAGGCCAAACCCAAAACACAGAGGGCTGGTGACATCCCAGAAGAACAGCAGCAGTTCTGACATTCACTGATCAGCTTCAGCCTGATGGAACTGCCAATAGTCGCACAGCATCAGGATTGAGCTGATGACTTTAATGTCAAAGGATTCCTTCTGTTGACAACAATACTGACAACCATTGAGCACCTGTCACTAGCAACACAGAGACTGAAACAAATGTGTACTTTACAGTCATGTTCTGCTATTTGTACATGGCTATTCTGTTCGCAGAGTACTGTCGTACTGCTGAAGGAACCTGAAGCTCTACCAGAATATCAGCTGCAACTAACAAGAATGCTTATGCTCTTAAATACTGTTTACCTTCATATGACAAAGAGAAGATTTATGTTGTGAAAATTTGTGCTCTTAAAATAAAATAAAAAAATCTAATCTGCTATACTGTGTAGTTTTGAAATATATTCAAATTAAAATGGACAAGAACCAAAAACTTGAAATAAATATGCAGATAAACAGAATCACAAATAAATGTGTACTGTATAAAAATAGTCGTTCCCTTTTAATAATCTGTTAGTTTGTATTTTGAAATCCATATAATTTACTGGCATTAGTAAAACGTGGTATCTATTCCACCTGAAAAACAAAATATTTGGAAGTTTACAGTATCTGTAATAGTTTCCCACAGAGGAAAAAAACCACAAAGCTACATATAAGAAACAATACAACTTATCAGAAAACCTAGAAGTCCTGAAGAAGCATTAGTCAGTAAAATTTGTATGTATATTAAAATGTACTTAAATTAGTCCCACTTATTTTATGCACTTAAATTTAAAATCTTCAAAGAAAATATTTTTCTTACTAATCTTCCCTTGTTATAGTCAAATGAAAATTAACATTAGCAAATCTATTTAGTTTATTTATTTATTGTAAACCATTCTGGGCAGCATTTGTTAACTGGTACTAAAGGGTCAGCAGATAATGACACAAAACATCCTTATATAGATCCTAGCTGGCTGTTTTCTTAATTTTTTTTTAAAGTTTCTGAGAAGAAAGAATTTTATATGCCCAATAGTAAAAACAGCATTTTAGAAAGGTTAATTTTAAGTGCTCTTTAAATCTAGTCCAGCCAACAGGGGTAAGTGACACATTTGTTCAGTCATATTAAGTCTTGATTAATCAAAGCACTTATTAAGTCCATGCTTCATTCTAAGCATTTAAGCAAATAGGACTAGTTACATATTTAAAGAGGCTGAATTAAGGCCATATACATTTATACTATTTAATAAGAGAGGTGTGGAAATCTAAAAATAAATTTTCTACTTCAGACACCAAAATAAGGCATTGATCACAGTAGGTCGTGCATATGGTCAATAGGCTTATTCTTATATGTGGGTTTGACAGTGTCTTAATGAGATTTAAATTTTGCCATGTCCTCTAGTGGGATCCTCAGTCCTGGTTTTCCTCAGTAAGCTCAAATGCTCAGCTTTGGCTTCTCTTGATGGGGAAAAAAATAAGCAGGGATAGTTTCACAAAGTGCTAAATTGTCACTCACTGTAAACTCAGTAGATCAGTGGTTTTTAATCTTTTTTCATTTGCGGCCCCCTAAAAAAATTTGAATGGATGTGCGGAACCCTTTGAATTATAAGTGTGGGTATTCTCACAAACTTTTGATACAGCACAGTCATCTTTTGTGGACCCCTTCAGCACAGCCTGCAGATCCCCAGGGGGCTGTGAACTACAGGCTGAAAACCACTAGTGCAGATAGATCGATGGTGAGTAAAATACGCCTCACCAAGGGATTTTGTCTGACCCAAGGTGGATCGGTCCTATCCAGCCCAGGCACAGAAAGCAGCCCAGGCCACAGGATGGTGACAGCATGAAGCTGGGGCACTGTGATCCCAGCCCTGGGTTCACCCGCTCACCCATGGCCCCACCCCAGCCAAGCACAGAGCAGAGCCATGATCTGCTGCCCGCACATCCCTGCAACAGGCACCAGTTCTGCAGGGAGAAGCAGTGGGAAGTGGATCGCTGCTCTGCCCTGGGCCCCAGCCCCATGTTGTCACTGCCCCTTGATCCCAGGGTCTCCATGGAGACCACCCAGGACCTGCATGGGCAGGTGGATGGGGTCAGGCTGCTTAGGGAGTTTTGGTGAGCTGTTGCACAGGTTGGAGGATTGCTGACCCAGGCTGAGACAGCTCACCAAACCTCATGTAGCCCGCAGAGCCAAATAACTGCCCACCCCTGAGATAGATGCATGTAATGCTTCCTTCTCCACTGTGTAGTATGACAATTAAGTAGGCTGACATTTAATGAATGATGATCAAAAACCTACAACAAGACTCATCAATATGAACAGGGCGTAGTACACACCTCATATTTGTTTCTTTAGACGCATAGCAACTTCAGGCAGGAATATTTGCATTGCTTTGCACTGAGAATTGAGAAAAAGTAATACCTTTGTGGAACACCAGGATACTGTATTGTCACAAAGTAGCCCAATTCAAGCCTTGTCAGGAATGGTTTCTTACAACTCACTAGGATTCACTACGCTGTTTGCACAGATTACACTTCTGAAGGAGTTTCTAGAATGACACAGAGCAGCCAGACCTACATCTTATATAATACATTTCACAGACATTAGGGCTGGGAGGGACCTCGTAAAATCACTGGATTCAGCCCCCTGCCCAAGGAGCAGGAAGTCAGCTAGGGTCAAAGGATCCCAGCAAGATAAGCGCCCAAATGCTCCTTGAAGGTATCCAGAGTAGGGGCTTGCACCACCTCTGGAGGGAGTCTGTTCCAGGCCTTGGATGCTTGGACAGTGAAGTTTTTCCTTATGTCCAGCTTAAAACAGTCTTGCAGAAGTTTGACACTGCTGGACCTTGTCATCCCCTGGAGTGCTCTGGTGAACAGGTGTTCCCCCAGATCCTGATGCACACCCCTTATGAACTTACAGGCTGCCACCATGTCACCTCTGAGCCTGTACTTCTACAGGCTGAAGAGTCCCATGGCTCTCAGCCTCTCTTCATAAGGCCTGTTGTCTTGCCCTCTGATCATGCGCGTGGCTCTCCTCTGGACTGTTGCAAGCTTCCTAAATTACGGAGCCCAGAATTAGACACAGTACTCCAGCTGCAGCCTCACCAAGGCTGAGTACAGTGGGAGGATGACATCCTGGATCTTGCTCGAGATGCATTGGTAGATGCAAGCCAGAGTTTTGTTCACTTTGCCAGCTGCAGTATCGCACTAGTGGTTCATATTCATCTTGTGGTCAATCATGACCCTCAAATCTCTTCTGGTCACTGTGTTTCATAGTTGGTAGGATCAGAAGGGACCTAAGCAGATCATCTAGTCTGACCCCCTGCCATGGGCAGGAAAAGATGCTGGGGTAAAACAACCCTGGCTAGCTGGCTGTCTAGCCTCCTTCTGAAGACCCCCAGAGTAGGGGCAAGCACCACTTCCCTTGGAAGTTGGTTCCAGCTCCTAGTTGCCATGACTGTGAAGTAGCACCTCCTGATATCTAGCCTGAATCTACTCTCAGTCAACTTATGGCCGTTGTTCCTTGCTACCCCCGGTAGTGCTCGGGGGAAGAGGGACTCTCCCATTGCCTGCTGGTCCCCCTTGGCAAGTTTATAGGTGGCCACCAGATCCCCTCTCAGCCTTCTTTTGTGGAGGCTGAACAGGTTCAGATCCCATAGCCTCTCCTCGTACCACCTGCCATGCTGCCTCCTAATCATGCGAGTGGCCCTCCTCTGGACCCTCTTGATGCTGCCCACATCCCTCCTGAAATGCGGCGCCCAGAACTGGACGCAGTACTCCAACTGCGGCCTGACCAGTGCCGCATAGAGGGGGAGGATCACCTCCTTGGACCTGCTCATGATGCATCTATGGATCCATAACAAAGTGTGGTTAGCCTTCCTGACCGCGTCCTCACCTTAGCGGCCCATGGTCATCTTGAAATCCATAGTGATTCCAAGATCCTTCTCTGCCTCTGTGCTGACAAGAAGGGAATTCCCCAGCCTATAGATATGGTGCTGGTTCTTCCTTCCCAGATGCAACACCCTGCACTTATCCATATTGAAACCCATCCTATTCTCATGCGCCCACCTGTGTAACCTGTTGAGATCTAGTTGTAGCCTGTCCCTCTCTTCTAGCATGCTCACTTCTCCCCACATATTAGTGTCATCTGCAAACTTGAACAAGGTGCTTTTCACCCCCTTGTCCAAATAACCAATGAAGACATTGAACAGTGCAGACCCGAGGACCGAGCCCTGCAGAACCCCACTGCCCACGTCTCTCCAGGTCGAAAATGACCCATCCACCACCACTCTCTGGGTGCGGCCCTCCAGCCAGTTTGCGACCCATCTGACTGTATAGGCATTGACACCACAGACGCCTAATTTTTTAATGAGGATGGGGTGAGAGACAGTGTCAAACGCCTTCCTAAAGTCCAGGAACACTACGTCCACCTCAACACCTGTGTCCAAGGCTTTTGTGACCTGGTCGTAGAAGGCCACCAGGTTGGTCTGACCGGACCTGCCTCTAATGAACCCATGTTAGTGTTAGTGAGTGTAGCATTGCCAAGCCTATAAATGTGATGCAGGTTTTTATTCCTGAGGTGCAGCACCTTTCACTTCTCCATATTGAATGCCATCAGGTTTTCATCGGCACACCTTGCAAGCCTATCGAGGTCGGCCTGGATCACGAGCCTACCGTCAAGTGCGGACATTCTTCCACAAAGTTTGGTGTCATCAGTGAACTTAGCCAGTCTGCTTTTGACACCAGTGTCCAGATCATTTATGAAGACATTAAAGTGCACACGTCCAAAAACAGAGCCTTGGGGGATGCCACTAGTCACTGAGTGCCATGTTGATTCAGTTCTGTCAACTACCACTGTCTGGGTCCAACCTCAGAGACAGTTCCCCAGCCATCAGACTGTGGAGTACTCGAGGCCACAGTTGCCCAATTTTTTCATGGGACGCCAGGTCAAAGGCTTTTCTAAAGTCCAAATATATGACATCAACCTCTTCCCTTTTGTCCAGGTGGTATGTCAGCTGGTCACAGAAGGAAATGAGATTGGTCAAGCAAGACCTACCTGAAACAAACCCTCAGAATGTTGCCTTCTGTTAGCCTGTCAAGAATGGTATTTTTGATAATTATTTCCAAATCTTCCCACAGATTGAGGTTAAAATGATTGGCCTGTATTTTCCCGGATCTTCTTTCCTCCCTTTCTTGAAGATGGGCACCACATTGGCCCTCTTCCAGTCTTCAGGTACTTCACCTGAGAGCCACGAGTTCTCAAATATCCTTGCCAGTGGCTGTGCTATGATGTCTGCCATTTCCTTTAGCACTCTTGGGTGCAACCTATCCGGACCAGCTGATTTATGGGGGTCCAGCCTCTCAAGATGCTCCCTTACAAGATCCACGCCAATGGTGGGTGTATATTCATTCTCACCCTGGTCATCTTGCATCACGTTAGGCAAGGTGGTCCCTTTGGGCTGGTGAAAAACTGACGCAAAATAATCATTAAGCAGATTGGCTTTTTCCTGGGTATCGGTAGTCAGCTGCCCCTACTAGTTTAGCAGGGGTCCAATGTTGCCCTTGTTTTTCTTTTGACTCCCCACATATCCAAAGGACTTTTTATTATTCTTGATTCATATAGCCAGATGGAGTTCAGTTGTAGCCTTGGTTTTTCTAGTTCACTCCCTGCAGGTGCAGACCAGTGCAGTATACTCCTCCTCAGTGGTGTTTCCCGTCTTCCATCCTTTATACGTCTGTCTTTTTAGATGTAGGAGGTCCACGAGTTCCCTGTTGAGCCAAAGGAGTTGTTGAACCCTTTTACCACCTTTCCTATAGGTTGGGATGGACTCCCCTTCTGCTTCTAGGATCGCTTCCTTAAGGAGCAACCACTCTTCCTGAACTCCTGTCCCTGTGAAATCATGGCTTCTCAGGGCCTCAAGAACAAGCCTCCTGAGCTTATGAAAGTTAGCTCTCCTAAAGTGAAGGACTACCACATTGCTGGCTGACTTGCCAGCTTTGCGATAGATAGTGAAAGTGATCATGGACTGTCACCCAGCTTCCCTTCGATTCTAAGGTCGCTGATTAGATCATCCCCTTCGGCCAGTACCAGGTCCAGCAGCACCTTGCCTCTTGTCAGCCCATAAACTTCTTGTGTCCTTGTACACCTTGGAAGAGGGCAAAAAGTGATAAGCAAGTCCAATTGTGTCACTGTTCCTGTGCCAACAGGATTCCAAAGAAGTGGAAATGTAGGGTGAATCATAGAATCCGTAAGGACAGCTACATGAGGCAAAAAGCTATTTTTTCTCATTTGATTATCTGCTCACACCTACTAACTAGCAAGCAGTACCCTCATAACTGATTGCTATTGAAGCAAGGGTTGAAGGAGAGTTCTACTCAAATCAGAGCAGACTTTGAACTCTCAACTAAAGAAGAGTATGATGTGAAGGCATGAAGCAAACTTGATACAGCCAAATTCCTGCAAGTTTCTGAAATCAAAATGCTACTTACTTAAAGAAGCCACAGAGGTTTCCATAAGCAAAAGGGTCCATTGGCCCCTTGGCTTTAATCTGCACAGAGGGATCTATGTTTTCACAAAACAGGATCTAATAAAGTTGGAATCTAAATTAGACAACATTCAAGTCAATAATTTTATTCTCAAACCCTATTAGCAAAGGCTACAATTCGAGAGAGGCCCTGAAGGTACTGTACCTAGGTTGTTTATGACTCTCAATGTGCATCTATGGTATGACATTTGACTTCCCCAGGATAGTGATAGACTATTATCTGTGGCAACAAGGGACAGGACAAAGAGCAATGGTCTTAAATTGTAGAAAGGAAAATTTAAGTTGGATATTAAGAACTCTCTGTGAGGGCAGTTGAACATGATAATAGGCTATTCCAAGATCTTGTGGAATCTCCATCCTTGGATGTTTACAAAGAGCAGGTTAAACAGACCCTTAATTAGGATGGTCTGGTAATGGATGAACCTGCCTTGAGTAGCAGATTTAACTAGATGACCTCCTGAGGTCCCTTCAAACCCTACTTTTCTATGATTTGAGTTAACATGGAGGAAGAAACTAGAAGCTGAATAACCTGTTTTAAGTGAAAATCAGAAAAATCTGGGGTGAGGTCCAAATGCCACCTTGTCTTTATGGAACAATGTGCAAAATGGACCCATTCTAAGAGCACGGATTTCTTCAACTCTACAAAGTAATGTAACAACTATTAAAAAGGTAACTTTCACAGCCAGATGGCATAAAACAGGTTGATGGATGACATACCAATATGACTACTACATGTACCCCTACAGAACTATTTATAGTCCCAAATGTTTAAGGGCTAGTGGAAAGATCAGAAACAGGGGATTTGAGTGATGCAATTTAACTGTGTTCCACCCACATAGAAAGCTTTTTCAATTTTGCTACATAGGTTGCTCTAGTAGAGGTTTTTTCTGCTATCTGTATTTGAGCTGAATAACTTATCTTGGTAGTATTTAGGGCAGCAGTAGTAACCAAGCTGTCATATAAAGATTCTGAATGCGGTGTAAGATTTGACCTTTGAGCAAAAGATGCGGTCAAAGGCTGTGTTTAAAGGTTCATCATGTCAGAATTACAGAAGTGTCTGGGACAAACTGAGAATAGCATTTTCATTAAGACTGAATCTTGTTTGAGTTTCCTCAGGAAACAGAGTCCCAGAGTGTCAAAGTGATCAATCCCAGCCCTCATCCCAGGACAGAGAAATCAGGCACCAGTTTCATGAAACAGGTCTTATCAAACAAAGTTGATTTCATTTATTGATCATATTACAAGTTTGGTTCTTAAAAGTAACTGCAAAATGCAGTATAATGAGACTAAGTAATTTAATTTAGTACAACATACTATTCTGGATAAAAAGACAACACTATACATTGTTAAGAAAGCAAATATTAAATGGCTTAAAGGACTGTCTAAGGCCCATGGCAGACATTACACTTAAGACATGATTAACTAGATAATCATGTCTTAAGTAGTAACCCGGCCACACGTTCATTCAATTAATTGTGCAGTAAAACAAGGAATAAGACACAAAAGTATAAACAAAAAAGATGTATGATAACTCTGTGGTCGGTTACCATCATGTCTTAAAATTGAACATGTGGCATGGACCAATTAGCTGGAACATGTGGCATGGACCAATTAGCCTTGAAGGGCTCCAGTTCACTCCTGAGGCTAGGAGCATCAGTCAGCTGATCAGTGCCCAGAGCCATGGGAGCACGGGCCACCTGGCTGGGGAAGCCTGAGGTTATGATCCTTGGCTCCCCCTGCCCCGGCAATACAACACAATTGGGATCTGATCCCCGATCCAACAATCATGCTCCTGCCATGCACATGGCATGGCACGGCATGGGGCATGACTGTTGCGCAGATTAGATCTCATTGTGTCTTTAACTGAACCTCTGTCAGTGGCCTTACTGACAATTTAAAGTAGATGATAATCATCATCCAATGATGTGGGGTTTTGTTTTGTTTTGTTTTTGGGGGGGGGAGGGAGATTCCGTAGGGTTTGGTACTAGGGTCTTTCAATTCAATACTTTCATCAATGGTCTGAAAGCAAATATAAAATCCGCATGAATAACATTTGCAAATCATGCAAGCACTGCTGAGATGGTAAGGCAGTCATAGAAAGCAATCAGACAGGCTGGTAAGCAATCCGCCCAATACAAAGTTCCATGCCTAGGAACAAGGCCATATCTACAGAACGGTAGGGTAGAAGACTGAATATGGGATGGAATGATTCTAAAAAGGATTTAGAGAACATAGTTAAATAATTCATCCTAAATTTACCAGACTGGTGTTCTGAAAAAGAGAGCTAATGCAATCTTTGTATGCATAACTAGAGGAAAGACACTGAACTAGCTTAAGAGAGTGTTTCTTAACAAGTTCTGAGAATACCTCATTCAGTGATTCAGAAGAAGGAGCTTGAGCTAAGCTCCCCTAACTTAGTCTCGTTTTTGTGAATATGAACAATGGACCAAATATGTCGGCATGCGTCTTGCCAAGGCAATGGAGGCACTTACAGTTTTCACCACAAGTGACATGACAGCCATTTTTTTTCGTATCTTAAGGATTTAGAGCAGTGGTTCTCAGCCTTTTCAGACTCAAGGAATCTCTCAACAGACTGAAGGCACCACTTGGAAAATACCAATTCTTAGTTGTCACTCAATTTTTGATTACAGAAAGAAAATACAACAATTCTGTTGCAAGGAACTCAGAAAGACCACAACTACCAGAACATTTTTAAAGTTCTTATTCGCAATCTCTGGGTTTATCTTGCAAATCATGTTTGCACACCTACAAGTTCTAACATTGCATGGCACCCTTGAAGGAATCTCAAGGAACTTGGGTGAAAATCACTGATTCAGGGCCATATCCCAATTGTTCTCCTAGGTGCCCAAACAAGTCTTGCGTAGAATTTAGGTATCTAAGTCAAAAACAGATCCACCCTATTTGATGCTTAAACTCAGGCTTCCAAGCAGGCTTAGAATACTGGAAATAACAAGAATCATCTACTTTCTCTTGGAGGGTGTTGGAAACTGTGAATTCTTGCAGCCCTAAATGAAATGGCTAGAATATCCAACTATTTAAAAATATTTTAAAAATATATTAAAAATCTACCTCTTTATTCAGACATTTGAACTACATGGGTGTTGACAAAAGCTGATGTTTTTAAACTGACTAAAAAAGTGCCTGCATCTTATTTAATCAGGTTTTAGTATCTGTGTTACATAAAACTACTACTTTTTTAGCTGCTCATACACTTTTCTAGACAAAATCAAGATTTCCTTTTATATATATGTAGAGGTAATGCCATGTTAAAAGAAAAAAAGAGAAATATTACTTCCACCTACAACTTAAATAAAGGTCTTACTTTCTGCAAATGTACACAGAAATTAGAGACTCACTCCTATATATATGTGAGTGAGCTGACCACCACTGGTATTAATGGGAAAAAAGTTAGGCTCAATCTGCAACGAGTTTAATTGCCTCTTTCTTTCATCACATTTTAGACAGTTCCTTACTGGTCACAAGATTTACCCTTTAAGAGCCTCTCTAGAACAGTGGTTCTTAACCTTTTAATACTCAACTGGCGACTACGGGAATGGTGCTTCGAGGCGGGCTTCAGC
>NW_017729026.1:41439393-41442059 GCF_001723915.1 Gavialis gangeticus | reverse complement strand
CGACCCTAGAAACTATGAAACTATGAAACTATGAAACTCATGGACTCAAGGTACCCCCCTCATTAAACTTGAAGAACCCCTTGGAAAATGCCAGCTCTTAGCTTTCACTTTCTTTTTTTTGACTAAAGAAAAATAAAGGAGCAAAGATCTCAGGGAGACCACTATAGGTTGGAATGTTTTTGATACCATGGATTCCTCTTTGAAATCTCTGTTTATCCTGTGAATCGCATTTGTACACCTAACAATGCTACCATTGTGTGGCACCCTGCAGCACCCCTGAAAAAATCTCAAGGCACCACAGGTGTTGTGTCACCCTCATTGAGAATCACTGCTCTAGAACTATACTTTTTAATAGAACATTATCTGAAGTACTACAGTCAACAACAGGTCCTTGAAGTATGATGTAAATGTTTTCCTTGTTTACCGTTTGCATCTGAATTTTCTTACTATTGTATTATGTCAAAATATTGCTGAAAAACATTTGCTTTTTTAGCTAAGGTTTATGGCATTTTCATGCTAACACTACTACTATGCATGTTGTATGGAAACTGGATACCATCCCACAATCAAACAGCAAGTTGCTCATGAGTTGCTCATAAAGCAACAGGAAAGGGTCAAAGATTGGGCTAGAAAAAATTGTTAGAAACCAACAGTTGTAGCATAACACTTGTGTAGAGTCAATCTTATACATTTTGGTAGTCTTGAATAAAAGAGATTATAGAGTAATTAGGTCATTACCATAAGACATACCAGTACAGTCAGCAAAACAGCCAGAAGGTACATATAGTAGACCTTTCTGACAAGAGTAATCTCTAGAAATAATGCTTACCACATCAAATGTATTTGCCTACATGTGTAAGTTCCATAGTTATTTTAAAGGAAAATGATCTTTGACATCATGAAGAATCATTGTTTTCTTCAGTGGAAGGGGAAGGGATAATTCTTCTTCTACAAAAACTTAGTAGAAATTTATATGCTTAGAGGTTAAGCTATGCATGCAGACAAGAACCCAATTTTATTGCTTGAAATCTTAAAATTATGTCTTTCAGAGACTATTAATCTGACGGAACTTCCTACTGAGCTATTCTCTAACTGTAGATAACAATCAAACCCAAAATACATAATGGAAATGTGTTTCTTCGCTGTGAGTTTTCATTCTAGGTCTCTCCACTGCCAGGCAGTCCTCACAGTAGGGTGTTCCCATCCCCTGGCACATAGGTGCAGACCAGATCTTTGTTTTGAGCCTGGGCTTAGACTGCCCTTCAGAAAGAACCCTCTAGCTGACAACATTACTGATATAAACGCTTAGACATACACTTTGACTTGAATTATTTAAAACACAACCTGGACATGAAATTAGGAATTTTCTAGAGGAACACCCTCTTATTTTTTCCTCCCCAAAATTACTGAACAAGAGGACACAAACTAAAAAAAAAAAACAAAAAAAAAAAAAACAACAAAATCTCTGGACATTACATAATCTTCTGAGGCAGAAGGAAACTGTCTGACATGAGTGGAAATAAAAATCCACTCAGTTTCATGTGTTTTGACTGTGAGGTGTAGAAAGCAGTAAATTATCCCTAGAGAGGAAGATTTAATTTTTATCCACGTAGGATGAAAATAACTTTAAGGCTTACTCAGACATCTTGTTTCAAAACACCCTTCTGCCAAAAGTTGTATCAGCTCAACCAAGTCTACAATAGCTGTCAACCAAGGTCTGTAGTAGAAGTATATGATAATGAAAACAGTTGTCCCAGAGGCTCTGAATGCATTCGTTATAAACACCAATTTCCAAAAGAGTCTGTTTTAACATGGTTTATATTATCCTAGAGTACCAGCACTTATCCAGAAGAACAATATAATACCTCCTATTACAATGAGAAATATTTTGTGATCTTAGGAACAGAGGCCTGATTAGTTTACAGAGTGGCAATGGTTTATAGTTACTCTTAAGATAGATGTAACTAAGAAGCCAACTTTCAAAACTTTGTTGGATGAGGAGATACCAGGTAGACAAGATACCTTGAATGACAAGATGAAGAGACCTACCAATTGTTGAGCTGAAAAATGGCTTGTAGTAAATGGACCAAGGTAATGATAGGAATCTGCTAATCTATTGCCAGAGAACTGGTAAAATTGGTGGTCCTCATGAATCTGTTATGTGAGGTGATAAAAGGCTCACAGGTTTCTTACAGTGCACACAGTTGTGCCCACAGTTGCTAGCTTGCCTTTTTCAATGCTCTGAGGCCCATATGGAAACACTAGACTGCGTTTTGCTTCAGCCATCTTGGTCTTGATGAAAATTCCTTGCAACACAAACCTCAAGGGATAAATAAATATTTGTAAATTTCTTTTGAGATGATAGGAGGTGATCTGTTATCTCTGTAGGATGAACAATTGTATTTCCTTCTACTCAGCTTCCCAGATGACAGGGTAAAAAGCAACAGACCTTGTTTCATCACAGATGCATCTTGTGTCCTCTTCAGTGTATAAGCATATGTCTGTTGAGATGCTGAGTTCATAGATTTCACAGACATTAGAGCTGGAAGGAACCTCGGAAGATCATCGAGTCCAGCCCCCTGCCCCAGGGGAGGTTCCAGTTACATTTATATCACTCCGAGAACTAAGACTCAATTGGCTGAGAATGCAACTGTAATCAGTGTGTC
>NW_017729026.1:41432826-41434393 GCF_001723915.1 Gavialis gangeticus | reverse complement strand
AGGTTCCAGTTACATTTATATCACTCCGAGAACTAAGACTCAATTGGCTGAGAATGCAACTGTAATCAGTGTGTCCTGTTTCTTCATAATCTTCTTCAGAACCATTTCCTTGTGTTGCTGAAGGAGGAAAGGTATAAGAGAGACTATAGTCTTCAACCTCTGAGTATTCCCCTGCCTGATGTACTGCACATCTTTTGGTTTTGTAAGTGGACTTGGATGTAAATAATCAAAAGAATCCTAATTTTTTTATTAACTTAATGTACTAAAGGGTTACACTGTTTAGATTGAGTTCCCTTGGTGAACTCCTGATAGGCCAGCTGACCCTGATTTCTTTTGACTTGATGTCACAAAAAAGGAAATAACCCATGTACCTTTCTTGGCCCACATGCCTCCACCAAGTTCTGTAGGAGTCCAAATATGTCCTCCCTGCATGGGGCCCATTATCCATACAGATGGCCTCTTTGTCTGGACTCAACATCAGGTGATAGAAAATAGTATCAAGAATGTTGTCCCAATGCCATGCCAATAATGTATCTACACTAAGGTTTTTGTGCACTAATTTGCTGCAATTGCTGGCTGATGGTCAAGAAAGAATACTTCTGTGAGCCCCCCTGGCTCAGAGCTGAGGCATATTTGCAGATAATTGTATTTTTTTCCTTTCTATGCTAAAGACTGGACTATAAGTCAGATACCATAGTTTTGTGAGGGGTATAATTGCATCTTCCACTTGTTTACTCAAAGGCTACATACAGATATTCACTTCTACTGGGGGAAATTTCTCAGAAAATTTCCTTCAGTAGAAATCCTTCTGGGACAGGGAGTAATACAGACATTCATTCTGCAGCTGCCACCTCTCTCTCCTGCTCTCCATGTCTTCCTGTGACCACCTTCCTCAAACCAGGATCACCATGAAGGGCAGAGCAGCAGAAAAGGAACTGCCACACCTGCCCAAGACTGGGCTCTGGGTAACAGTGTTGGGAAGCAGCTTCCTCCACTTCATTCCTAGTCTCTGGGTAAAGCCCCCAGCTCCTAACCCAAATGGAGCAGTGTCTGGCTTGGGGAAGAGGGAGGGAGTAGTGGCAGCTACTCCCCACTTCTCTCCTAGAATGGTCCAAGGTGAAGAGCAGTGAGGCATAGCCCCCAACTCCTTCCCCAAGCCAAGCACTGACCCTGATCAGTTTGGGAAGTGAGAGTAGCAGCAGAGCAAAGCCCTCCACCCAGGGAATCTGCTTCTCCACTCTGCTCCCAGTCTGAGGAAGCAGAGCAGAGGGAGCAGCAGGACAAATCCCTGCCCATTTCTCACTCCTGGGACTCAGGTGTGAGAAGCAGGTAAGGGCTTTGCTCCACTATCCCATGGAGAGCTTCCCTGAACCAGGTTCCCTGCCAGCCTGCTCCCCCTTACCTCCTTTGTCACTCCACTGAGCAGCAGCGGCAGCTATTTAAAACAGGGGCAGGCAAGTATGGGCTGCAGGCCGAATCCAGCCCACCAGGCCATTTCATAAGCCCGCAGGACCCTAAAAATTTTAGAAAAATTAATTTTTATCTGCCCCTGGCTGCCTGTCAAAGA
>NW_017729026.1:41420604-41432815 GCF_001723915.1 Gavialis gangeticus | reverse complement strand
CCACCTCCTCCCACCCCCAACTGCCAACTGGAAGCCTCTGCAACTTCTAACCATGCAACCCTGGAGCTTTTCCCTACCTCAATCTGTCTGAATGGAAAGTAAGATAAGATTAGACAGAGGGAGGGAGGAAGATCACTGCAAACTGCCCAGAAGCTGGGAACCCTATGGTGCTTGCCTGGCCAGGCTAGAGCCAGAGCAGGAACCAGCAGGTGGGTGGGGCAGAGGGAAACTTCAACAGCGGAGGGAGGAAGGAGAAGGGGCTGCGGGGAACGGCAGGGGCTGCGGCAACGGCACAGGGAGCAACAGCGGCCGTGGTGACCAGCTGTGGCAGCGAGGAGTGGCAACAGCCACAGCAAACAGCCATGGTGAGCAGCAGGGGCTGTGGCAACAGGGAGCAGCGGGGGCCATAGCGAGTGCCCGTAGCAGCAGAGATTGGTGGGGAGCGGCAGCAGCAAGCGGCACAAGGAGCGGTGGTGGTGAGGGAAGTGGCAGGCAAGCATGCGGGAGGGAAAGCAGGGAAATGGCGGCAACGGAGGGCATGGAGCCCATGCAGGTGCCCTGGGACCAGCAGGAGTGGAGCCTGGGTGCGAGGTCTGCCTGGCTGCATTGCGTGAGGCTCACATGCAGTCCACAAGAGCCACATGCAATAGAGCCAGCAGCCTGGTACTGTCTCTCTCTTTTGCTCTCATCCCACCCACCATACCCACACCCTACCACCCACAAATACACACACCCCACCACATATACCCCCTTACTGTCCTCACACAACATACAGTAGGAATGTATTTTGAACTATTCTGCACCTCTAGATACACTTCATAAACACATAAATAAGTACAAAAATATTTTCAAATAAAATTAATAAAAGTTGTAGCAGATTTTTTTTTGTATATGATTTGGGTTTTATTCCAGTTTCAAGATTACAGCACCCTTCCACCCAACAGGAGTACTTCCAGAGCAAAGGAAGGGACTTTTGGTGGCAAAGATCAGGCATTGGGGGCAGGACTTTGAGCCCCAATGTGGTGACCGGGGGGGGGGCAACTGTCAAGGGGCAAGGCTACCCATGAGGACTTTGACAGCTCCCCAAAACTTGGTAATTGACTCTCCACCCAAAATAATTCCCCATCCCTGATTTAAAAGCTGATGCAGCTGGGAGCTGGGCTCAGGAAGGGTTTCCCCAGCCTGGTTCCCCCTGGTTGGCTTTCTCTTGCTAAGGGAAGTTAGCAGGGAACAGTGCTGCTACCTGCACCCAGCTCCTGGGGCTAAGGAGAGGGAGCAGTGAGGCAAAGTCCCTGCCTGCTTTGCAGACTGAGAACTGCAGTGTGAGAAGCAGGCAAGGAGATGCACTGTTCCTTGTTGCTCAGAGGGAGTGGTACCACAAAGCTTCTCACACTGCAAACTCATCTACCCTTTTATCTGTCCCTGCTGGCCACCACCCCCCTTGCATGGAGCTGCTGGAGGGAAGAGAATGAAAAAAAGCAGTATCCATCTTAAAACATTTCCATGCTTCTATGCCAAGCAGAAAGTTAAAGACACATGCTTTCATTTTGGAAGACTATTTTTTGGGGAAAAGGGTGTTTGTGCTATGTGAGTAAATGTGATATATAATCTTAAATAATATTTCTTTTTTTCCTTTGTCCAGCTCATTTCTCAGATAAGCAAATTGTAATGGCTTCAAATTTTTGAAACTCCATACTAAATTTATATAAATTTGAAAAATAAATTAATTTCCACAGGCAAAACTGGACATAAAGAGATTTCAAGTAAGATCACACAAAAAGGATCCCTCCTAAGCACTATTTCCCAACATTTAAGTGGAGGCCCTCCTGCCGTTTTGGATTACATAGCAAAAACAGTAAAGCAAATGCTGCCAGGAAGAGCAGATACTAAAACAACCATTTAAAAATATGTGATCATAATTATCAAGCTTTATCTCAGGCAAGTGAACTCTTATTTCCTAGGTGTAGAAAGACTATGTTTTCCCATACTGTAATTGGCAATGTGAAGGAAGTCAGATCAGACAGCAGCAGACTATTTTATTTCAAACTGAAAGATACTACTGTTATCACAAAGAAACATTTATGGTTACTATAATTTAAAACATGCAAATAGTCAGGTCTTTAGACAAACAGAACCTTAAAAATCAATTTAAAAGGTAAGCTTGTTAGGATTATCTGAAGCCATCCAGAATCTATTAATTTAAATTTGAGTAACTTAATAACTAAATTTCTCTCTTTGGCACTGTGTAGCATGAGTAGACAGCCAAACATCAGGGTTTTTTGGCAGAATTTGTCAAGTGACTTGCATGTTAAGAAATGGGTTAGGAAGAACTATAGTACTGTGCCTGCACTATTGTTTAATTACCAAACTAAAGTACAGATGCTGAATCATTTGTTCTAAAGCCTTCTTTAATTTTAAAAGCACAATAAGGTAAATCTATATCACGTAAAAAAGTAACAATATTTTCTATCTTATATATTTTAAGGCAACTTTCACCACTGTTTTCTTAGATGCTAAGGTAACAATTTAGATAGCACTAATGATGTTCTCAAACAAAGAAATTCCACTGATGGAAAAAATAATGTTACTTCATACCACCATAAACACATAAAAGGCATTAAAGTTGAAATAAGGGTCTAATTTCATGAATTCAAATAAGGAAACGAAGATTACATTTTCCAGTCTGTTCTTAATTCATCCCATTGAGTTCAAAATATTGTAGGATACTGCTATCAGCTTGAGGTTACATGTGCTTATTGCAATACTTGAAACAACAGGTTAGTGAATAATTCAACAGCACAACATTCTAAAGGAAACATGTACAGGCCCTTCAATATAGCAGAATTACTATTTTTTTTTTTTTAAAAGAAAGAAAGAAAGCTATCTAGAAATTCAAAGCATGTTTTTTGATTTTCATGAAATCTATGAATTGCTTGGCTCCCCAACAAAAAGGAGAGCAGGCTGTAAACAAATGCTATCTCCAGTACCACGTGTGCCATGGACAGGATGCTCAAGTAATTCTAACAAAAAAAAAGGTCTTGAGAAGATTCAGAAACAATAAAAGGATGCAAAATACCGTATGACAAGGTTCCTGTAAACCAAAGAGATTTAAATTAATTTTTCTGTGGGTCACTACAGCAGTCATTTTGCAAGCTCTGCACCACAGAGAACTACAGACCAGCTAAGAACTAAACATTGGCCAAGTCAGATCTACATTTAAGCCGTTACATTTTTGGATCCAACCTGAAGTGGGATTTAATCTGAATGGGAAATTCAAAGTTGCATCACAGACAAAACTACTTTAGACATGTTTTCTGACATTGTCATACCACTCAGGTCTTTTGTTCACTGTTACAAGCTCTTAAATTTGCATTCTGACATCTCCACATTCAGTGTGAATAAATATTCACATCTATGATGGTACTTCTGATCTACCTTTAGCCTTCATCAAGACAGCTGGAGAGCTGCCTAATAAATGAGCGTACATAAGCACCAAGTAGAAGTTAATTTACAAGCCACGTATGCCTAAGAGCCTCATGTCTAAAATATGTGTGTGTGTATATATGCACATATATCCATATACACATATATACACACACACACACACACACACACACACACACACACACACACACACACAGACATATATATATACACACACACACACACGATGAGGTCATTGATAATATGTAATGAAAGCTTGTTCTTAGCAAGCTATAGTAAGATGATATAGAGAAAAACTACATATGATGGATATATACCTGACTACTACACCTTGCTGCTCATCCATGTGGGCATCAATAATACTGCCAGGGAAGACCCAGAGCAGGTCAAAAGTGACTACAGGGCTCTGGGTACAAAGGTAAAGGGGACATGGGCACACATAGTATTCTCCTTGATCTGGGCACAGGCAATGACTTGGTGAGGGGACTCCAGGTTCTTGACCACCTGAGTGACAGTGATCATCGCCTATTGGAATTCACCATACAGCGCAGGGTGTCAAGGGCCTGCAGTAAGGCAGTAGTCCTTGACTTCAAGAGCGCCAGCTTCAACGAGTTGAGGAGATTGGTAGGAGGGGCACTGGGGTCCTCGAGAGTTGGGGAACTGGGTGTCCAAGATGAGTGGCAGCTCTTTAAGGAGATGATCCTCCAAGCCCAAGGGGTTACAGTCCCAACGAGAATCAAAGGGGGCAAGAGTGCTCAAAAGCCCCCCTAGCTCACCAAAGGCATTCAGGAATGCCTGAAAGCCAAAAAGGAGGCATACACCCAGTGGAAGGGAGGGGCTATCACCAAAGAGGAGTATACTTCTATTGCTCGGGCTTGTAGGGGGGCTGTTGGAAAAACTAAGGCAGATACAGATCTAGGGCTAGCATCAAGGACAACAAAAAGTCCTTTTTTAAATACATAGGGAGCATGA
This sequence comes from Gavialis gangeticus, assembly GCF_001723915.1. Lineage (NCBI taxonomy): Eukaryota > Metazoa > Chordata > Crocodylia > Gavialidae > Gavialis > Gavialis gangeticus. The sequence continues at coordinate 41,428,399 of NW_017729026.1, read as the reverse complement.
AGAAAGCATCAGGTAACGTGGGCCCCCTGTGGAATACACCTGGCAACCTAGTGGTTGCACCAAAGGAAAAAGACCTTTTTAACAATTTCTTTGCCTCCATTTTTTTGTGCAGGGATCAGGACTCCCCCAGTGAGATTCAGAATGGACTCAGGAGAGACTCCGCCAGGCCTAGGGTCAGGAAGGAATGAGTTAGGGAACTTCTGGAGGGGCTGGACATGTTCAAATCAGCAGGTCCAGATGCTCTCCACCCCAGGGTGCTTAGGTAATTGGCAGGGGTTATCCAGGGGCCCTTGGCACAGTTTTACAAGCACTTGTGGTGGTCTGGCCAGGTGCCAGATAACTGGAACAGGGCCAATGTGGTTCCCATTTTCAAAAAAGGGAGGAGGGATGACCTGGGCAACTATAGGCCTGTTAGTCTTACGTTGATCCTGGGGAAGCTCTTTGAGAAGATTATCCAGAAGCACATCTAGGAAGGACCAGCACAGGGGACGATGCTCAGGAGCAACCAGCATGGTTTCATTAGGGGCAGGTCCTGTCAGACCAACCTGATTGCCTTCTACGATCAGGTCACAAAATCATTGGACGCAGGTGTCGCAGTGGATGTAGTCCTTCTGAACTTCAGGAAAGCCTTTGACACCGTCTCCCACCCCATTCCCATTAAAAGTTGGCTGAGGAACTCCCTTCTCGAAAGCACATTGCCAGAAAGAGATCTTGGAGTCATTATCAATTCCAAAATGAACATGGGACACTGTTAGCGTGTCCATGCAGGGTACTGCCTGATCCCCCGGTTCTCGCCTGCCATGACTTCGATCTTATCAAAGAAATAGGGAGGGAAGATATGTTGCAATGATTAGTACCTGCAGAAGGACCACGTTTGGTCTATTTTACAATCTAGGTGCTTTTTTATTCTTTATTTTACAGGCAACCAGGTGGGAGGCAGCAGCTCAGAGTTGTTCCTGGGATCACCCCTGTGCTCCGAAGAGGATCCCCAGCACCTCAATTGGGATGGTAAGTGAGGAAGCTCATCTCACCCGCTTGTAGCTGTGTCAAACAATCAGTCCCCACAGGGTCCCCTCCGAGTCCTCTGCCCTGCGCAAGGTGTCTCCGGGCTTCCCCATCTTATACAAGTCCTTGCCCGCTCCCCATAATCAAAAGAAAGTAAAAGGGAGAAGAAGGGTTTTCTTTGTTCTCTCATGTCTGTGCTCCCCGCCGCTAATTACCTCATTAGCAGCTTATTACAGGCACGGCCCAGTCTCTTTTGCCACGTGGTGCCAGCGTGCGGGTTCAGGAATTCGCCCGCGGCCAGGTCCCAAGATCTCGGCCCCTAGCATCCCTCTCCCCTCGGGGTCTGGATGGTTTTCCTGGGTCTCTTCAGGGGTCTGGGCTGGTGATCCCCCGCCCCCTTTGGCTTTCAAGTTGCCTCTCCACATCCTGATGCGGAAACCATGGCTTCTTCCCACACCGCGGCTCCGCTCTTCCCCGCACTCGCTGCCATTCCCGCAGATTCCTGGTAGGTGGTGCATGGGTCTGCCGGTCCTGAGCTCCAGAATCCCTTGGCTCAAGCTGATCCTGCATTGTGGATCCCTCCTCTTGGATCCTTCTCCCAGAGTCTCCCCCCGCAGCTCCTCCCTTGTCCTGTGGTGCCCAAAGGCAACTTTCCCTGGACAGCATCCCATTCATATCCCCGGGCACCAAGACCCATCAGCTCTCCGCAGACATTGGGTGTCTCCTTGCCCCACCGGGCCATAATCACTACCAGCTACAAGATCTCTCAAGTAACAGGGTTTCAGTCGGGAACCCTGTTACATCCGCCAATGTGACAATGCAGTCAGTAAGGCCAAACGCACCTTGTCATGCATCCACAGATGCATCACAAGCAGGGCCAAGGAGGTGATCCTCCCCCCTCTATGCAACACTGGTCAGGCTGCAGTTGGAGTACTGCATCCAGTTCTGGGCACCACACTTTAGGAGGGATGTGGCCAGCATCGAGAGGGTACAGATAAAGGCCACTCGCATGATCCGGGGACAACAAGGCAGACCCTATGAGGAGAGGCTACAGGACCTAAACCTGTTCAGCCTTCACAAGAGAAGGCTGAGAGGGGACCTGGTAGTCGCCTATAAACTTACAAGGGGGGGGACCAACGGGGAATGGGAGAGACCCTGTTCAGCCGAGTAACTCCCAGAGTAACGAGGAATAACGGCCGTAAGTTGTTTGAAAGTAGGTTCAGGCTGACATTAGAAAACACTATTTCACAGTCAGGGCAGCTAGGATCTGAAACCAACTTCCAAGGGAAGTGGTGCTGGCTCCTATCTTGGGGGTCTTTAAGACAAGGCTTGACAATTACCTAGCTGGGGTCATATAAGCCCAGTATTCTCTCCTGGGCTCCCGCCCAGGGGCAGGGGGTCAGACTTAATGATCTACTTAGATCCCTTCTGACCCTACATCTATGAATCTATGAATTTTCTAGTCAAGTGGAAGGGCCAGTCAAGGGGAAGGGTCTGGGCAGGAGTGGGTGCATCCTGCAGATCAATGCCTGGCTGTGCAGGTGGTGTCGCCAGCAGGGCTTTGGCTTCTTTGACTATGGGATAATGTTCCAAGAAGGAGTGCTAGGAAGAGATGGGATCAACCTGATGAAAACAGGGAACAACATCTTTGTAGACAGGCTTGCTAACCTAGTGAGGGGGGCTTTAAACTAGGTTCACCGGCGGATGGAGACCAAAGCCCTGAGTTAAGTGGCAACTGGTTGACCTGAAGTAAGAGCAAGCAGGAGTGGGCAACAGGGAAGGTATTCTCATTCTCCCTGAGAAATCAGTGCAATCGGATAGTTACCTTAGACAGACACCAATGCACAGAGCCTGGGAAACAAGCAAGGTAAATTGGAAGTCCTTGCACAGTCACTGAACTATGACGGGATCGAAATAACAGAGTCTTGGTGGGATAGCTCACACGACTGCAGCACTGTCATGGTTGGGTACAAACTGTTCAGGAAGGACAGGCATGGAAGAAGAGGAGGAGGACTTGCACTTTATATAAAAGAGACTTACGATTGCTCAGAGCTCCGGTATGAAACTGGAGATAGGTCTGCTGAAAAATCTCTGGTTTAAAGATTAGAGGGGAGAGCAACGAGCGTGATGTTGTAGTGGGTGTTTACTACAGACTACCATACCAAGAGGAAGTGGTGGATAAGGCTTTCTTCAAACAGCTAGTGGAAGTTTCCCAATCACCGACCTTGGTTCTCATGGGGGACTTCAGTCACCCTGACATCTGCTTGGAGACTAATACAGCAGTGCACAGGCAATCCAGGAAGTTTTTGGAGAGTGTTGGAGGCAACTTCCTCGTGCAAGTGCTGGAGTGGCTAACTAGGGACTGTGCCCTTCTTGATCTGCTGCTCACAAACAGGAAATAATTGGTGGGGAACATAATAGTAAATGGCAACTTGGCAAGCAGCAACCATGAGATGACTGAGTTCAGGATCCTGAGGAAAGGAAAGAAGAAGAGTAGCAGAGTAAGGACCCTGGACTTCAGAAAAGCAGACTTTGAATCACTCAGGGAACTCATAGGCAGGATCCCCTGGAAAGCCAGTCTGTGGGGAAGGGGTGTCCAGGAGAGCTGGCTGTACTTTAAAGAAACCTTACTAAGAGTGCAAGAACTAACCATCCTGATGTGCAGGAAGACTAGCAAATATGGCAGAAGACCAGCTTGGCTTAGCAGGGAACTCTTCAGTAAGCTAAATCACAAAAAGGAAATTTATTAGAAGTGGAAACTTGGACAAACAGCTAGGGAGGAGTACAAGAGTATTGTTCAGGCATTCAGGAATGAATTCAGGAAGACGAAAGTGCAATTGGAGTTGTAGCTAGCAAGGGATGTGAAGGGTAACAAGAGGGGTTTCTACAAGTATGTCAGTAACAAGAGAAAGATCAGGGAAAGTGTGAGCCCCTTACTGAATGGGGGAGGTAACTTAGTGACAGTGGATGCAAAAAAGACTGAAGTACCCAATGCCTTTTTCACTACAGTCTCCACAGGCAAGCTCAGCTCCCAGACCACTGCACTTGGCAGCATGATTCAGGGAGGAGATGAGTAGCCAACTGTGGTGAAAGCACAAGTTAGGGACTATTTAGAAAAGCTGGACACATGTGCATGGGGCCAGATGGAATGCACCTGAGGGTGCTGAGCAAGTTGGCTGCAAGCTTCCCTCCATGGTGTGTGCATGCGCAGCTGCACACAACTTAAAATCGTGCCACATGCTAACTTATTAATGCTATGCACTCACCCGAGGCGGGGACGGAGGCTAGGGCTGGCACCAGGCAACTGCTCTACTCCCCAGCCCCGGTGCCATGTTGCCTTCTCACTCCCTGAGGCGAGGCGAGGCAAGGCGAAGCAAGGACAGGGACAGGGGCAGGGGAAACTGTTCCACAGGCTCTGGGTACCTGCTCTGCTCCCCAGCCCGACACTATGTGCCTCCTCACTCCCCAAGGTGAGGCGGGGGCTGGGGCTGGCGTGGGCTCCGCCAGCTCCAGGGAACTGTTCCACTCCCCAGCCCCTTCGGGTTCCAGGCCCCTGGCCCTGTTCCACATGTCCTCCCAGTCGCCTGGGGTCCCTGGCCCAGGCAAGACTCCTCTCCATCCAACCCGATCTCCTGGGGTCCCTGACCCCAGACAAGGCTTCTTACCCTCCACTACAGTCCCAGGGTCCCTGACCCCCTTATAGGGCTCTATGCAGGGTGCCCCTCAGGCACCTGTGGTTTCCAAAGCGGCACACACTGAAAGGGGGAAGTGGGACAGAAGCAGTGCGCTCACAGACCGAAGCAGCATGCTCACCTGATCACTACAATTTAGAGGGAACGTTGACTGGCTGATGTGACTGCAGAGCCACTGGCCATCATCTTTGAAAATTCATGGCGATCAGGAAAGGTACCAGATGTTTGGAAAAGGGTAAATACAATGACCATTTTTAAGAAAGGGAAAAAGGAGGACCCAGGGAACTACATCCTAGTCAGCTTCACCTCAGTCTCCAGAAAAACCAAAAACCAAGGGCAAGTCATGCCTGACCAACCCGATTGTCTTCTATGGTGATGAGATAGATGACAGGCTCTGTGGATGTGGGGAGACCAGTAGATATGTTACAGCTTAATTTCAGCAAGGCTTTTGATACAATCTCCCACAACATTCTCACAGGCAAGCTACAAAAGTACAGGTTGGATGAATGGACTGTAAGGTGGACAGAAATCTGGCTGGAGCATTAGGCTCAGAAGACAGTAGTCAAATGGTTTGATGTCTATTCGGCAGCTGACATCAAGTGGAATGTCCCAAGGATCAGTCCTGGGACCGGTTTTATTCAATATCCTCATCAATGACTCGGAAGATGGCATACAGTGCATCCTCAGCAAGTTTGCAGATGACACAAAGCTGGGGGGAGTAGTAAACAAGCTGTAGGATCATATTAGGATTCAGAGAGACCCAGACAAACTGGAGGATTGGATTAAAAAAAAAAATCTCATGGGGTTCAATAAGGACAACTGCAAGTCCTGCACTTAGGACAGAACATATAGCAGTACAGGCTGGGGACTAACTGGCTGGGCAGCAGCTCTGCAGAAAAGGGCCTGGGCATTACAGTGGACAATAAGATGAATATAAGCCAGCAGTGTGCCCTGGTTGACAAGAAGGCTAACAGCATGCTGGGCTGCACTGGTAGGAATCTTTCCAGCAGACCAAGGGAAGTGATTATTCCCCTCTATTCAGCACTGGTGAGGCAACATCTGGAGTACTGTGTGCAGTTTGGGGCCCCCACAACAGAAAGAATGTGGACAAATTAGATAGAGTTCAGCAGAAGGCAACAAAAATTGTTAGGGGGCTGGGTCACATGATTTATGAGGAGAGGCTGAGGGAACTGGGTTTATTTAGTCTAGAGAAGAGAAGACTGAGAAGGGATTTAATAGCAGCCTTCAACTACCTGAGGATGGTTCTAAAGAGGATGGATCTTTACTGTTCTCAGTGGCGGCAGGTGACAGAACATGGAGCAATGGTCTCAAATTGAAGCAAGGGAAATTTACATTATATATAAGGAACAATTTTTATCACTAGGAGGGTAATAAAGCACTGGAACAGGTTATGCAGAGAGGTGGAATCTCCATCTTTGGAGGTTTTTAATATTTGGCTAGACAAAGCCTTGGATTGGATGATATAGTTGCAAATGGTCCTGCTTTGAGCAGGGGATTAGATTAGATGACCTCCTGAGGTCCCTTCCATCCTTAATTTTCTATTATTCTAATATTTTTGGCTGCAAACATAACCTTGAAAACAAGAGCATTAGCAATGAAGGTCTGCCTGAGTCTGAAAACTGCCTGGAACAATATCTCTGAGTCCATAATGGGTTAATTCTGAAGCCAAAGCACAACAATTTTAAGGTCAATTTTAATTATTTCATTGTTCACTATTTAAGAAAAATCAGGCTTTAATATCTTTATAGCTGACTGATTCTCATCTTCCCCAGTATCAGAAAACCCAAACTCATAGAATCAGTGAGTCGGAAGGGACCTAGACAGATCATCTAGTCTGACCCCCTGACATGGGCAGGAAGGAGCACTGGGGGTGGCAGGGGTCATAAGACCCCAGCCAGGTGCCTATCCAGTCTCCTCTTGAAGATCCCCAGGGAAGGTGAGAGCACCACCTCTCTGGGAAGCCTATTCCAGGCTCTGGCCACCCTTACAGTGAACTAGTGCTTCCTAATATCTAACCTAAACCTATCCTCCCTCAGCTTGTGGCCATTGTTCCTCGTGACTCCAAGGGGGGCCCTGGTGAACAGACTTTCCCCAGGTCCCTGCTGGTGACCCCTGATAAGGCTGTAGGCAGCCACAAGATCCCCCCTCAGTCTCCTCTTGCAGAGACTGAAGAGATTCAGGTCCCTCAGCCTCTCCTCATAGGGCTGGCCACGGAGGCCCCCAACCATACGAGTGGCCTCCTCTGGACCCTCTCCAGGTTCTCCACGTCCCTCTTGAAGTGTGGCACCCAGAACTGGACACAGTACTCCAGCTGCGGCCTAACCAGCGCCACATAGAGGGGGAGTAAGACCTCTCTGGACCTGTTAGTGATGTCCCTGTTGATGCATGACAGGGTAGAGTTGGCTCTGCCTATTGCTTCGTCACATTGGCGACTCGTATTCATCCTGGAGTCAATCATGACTCCAAGATCCCTCTCTGCCTCTATGCTGCCGAGAGGGTCAGCCCCTAACCTATAACCATAATGCTGGTTTCCTCTCCCCAGGTGCAGCACCCTGCACTTGTCTTTGTTGAACCACATTAAACAAGGCAGTAAACTGTTCCTTTACTCAAGCTACTGATACCTCCATCTTGCACCTGAATGCTTCTTCCAGTTAAGGAAAATTTAGAAATACTGAATTTATATTTACATGTAAAAAAGTGTGTGTTGTAAATTGAATTGAGCTAACTGATCCATAGATCAACTTTGAAAAATTGTAATTGCAATACAAAATTAAAGCTCCTTTTTGTCTCGTCACTCGTGAGCTGGAAATGTTTAGAAATGCAATATGAAACACACACGCTCATATTACAGCCTACAAATATTAATAAAAGTGCTGTCATAATTTTTTCTAATTTAATTGTGGATTCAGTGTATTTAAAATATAGTTGTGGCTGTGGAAAGAATACTTCAAGATAAGCATTAGATCAAGATAATATTCATACTGAAACCATAATGACATGCATTGTCAAATTACTGCACACAATAGTGCTTTCATTGTTCATTGTGCACTGTAAATGCATCAATGCCAGCAAGTGCT
>NW_017729026.1:41417596-41420593 GCF_001723915.1 Gavialis gangeticus | reverse complement strand
AATGCATCAATGCCAGCAAGTGCTGAAATTATGCTGTGAATGTGTACTCAATGAATAAACATTAAGAGTCATGTATCAGCAAATACCAAGACCACCAGCACAAGAATCCTAGAAGAATAATAGTGGTCTTAATTTAGCAGAAATTAAACTTTTTTTTTTTTTTAAAGTAACAACTATACAGCTTTTTGTGCCAAAAGTTATAAAACTATCCTAAGCACATCCAAAATATTATGAGGTTTAGGAATAAAACCTATTATTATGAAGTCAAAGGCTTTTTGGAAGTACTTTATTTGCATTTAATGAAGAACAATGGTCTCTGTTAAGGCACAAGAGTGGGAGCATCTTCCTGCATGACCCTGAGCAACTCACTGAACTTCCTGTACAGTGGCTCCCCTAGAGCAATGCAAATAATACCTATGAGCCCAAAGTGTTTGATGAACTTTATATCTGGTCTTGAACATAGCTTTGCACATGAAGATCTTTATGCACAAGTAGTCTTCAAAACTACTTATATTGTCTAACTATTGGCAGAATAAGGGCCACAGATCATAAACTCCTCCGGAAAAGAATCTTGTCCTCTCAAGTTTTTTTATAGCTCTTCTGGTGCAATATGACTAATGAGAAATAAATTACGGAATCTTAGTACTTCCCACTTCCCATTCTACATGGAAATTAATCAGGTATTTTAAGATAACAACTTTGAGACAGAAACAGCATGAAAAATCTTTTAAACACAAAGCACATAATACTTTCAAAAACACGAATGATAAGAGTAACAAGTAACTGTAATAAGAATCACTGGGATTTTTTAGTATCATATAACATATTGTTAATTTTACTATGTTTTCCCTAAACACTGCACATTAAACTGTTATATTAGGTACAAATCGTTAAACAGCACCAGCAGTCCACTGCAGACACCGTTCACTCAGCATTATATAATCATTACTGTAACTGTGAAAAAATGAAGTAATACATAGCACAGCATATAACAAACATTTCTGCTCTAATGGTACAGCAAACACTTTTTAATGTTTTTCTAGTGTTGCAAGGAACTGGCAGAACCAGAGAGGTATTGCATTTGCTATCAAAGAGAAAAGGCCAAGCTAAGGCTGTAATGCTGCAAATCATGAAGATGCGGGCAAATAAAAAAACCCTGCTATACAGTTAAGTAGAGCAACAGCAGTGAATCCTTCTTCTGTATGCTCAGCTTTACAAGTATATAGCCAAGGTCTCCACTAATACAAAAACTGTCATACCAGACAGGCGATTGGTCTCTTTAGCACAGAATTCCACTTCCAGTAGCAGCCACAATGTGATGAATCAGGTGACGCAGAGCTCTATAATCATTACCAACACATGCTCAAGTTATGCAGTGATGAATAACTTTCCAACCCCTGCATATTAGGTAATAGTTACAATGCCAAAGTATTTTTGCTCATTATTTTAAATGCGTAAAAATCCAACTTCAATGTTTACTGTGGTAATTTATAAATTTCACAGGCTGTCTATATGTATGAAAGAAAACCTCCTCTTTTTTTGGTCTAATTTTACTGTTCTTTAACTTCATTTAACGCTTCTTATCAGACAATAAGGTAAGCAACAGGAAATGATGATCATGCATTACTCCTTCCTAATTTTAAATCTCAGTCCAGATCCCTCTCTTTTCTCCTCTTGTCAAATAATTGCTCTTAGTTTTTGCAGTCCTGTGTGTTGTTTCTTTCCAACTACTATTTCAGATCTCATTTATATTTCCTGATATAAGGCAATCAAAAAACCATGAAAGCACATAATTTTTAAACAGACAACCAGCTTGGTGCAGAGACATACTGGCTTGGTCTAAGACTTGCACCAAAATAGGCACAGTTCAGCTTTACGCGCTAGGCTTAAATGGCAATTGAGTCAAATTAGCCATGACTGTTCTGCAGCAAAGCTTAATTTGAATAATTCACAGGTATTTAATATGGGACACTGCGCCTGGTTGTCTGTAGGCAAATAATGCAAGCAATAAACTCCAGTGTGTATGGCACTGGAGTTTACTGCACCAGGGCACACTATTTGAACATGAGCCTAGGACCACAGCACACTGAGCCGGGTTGGAGAAGCCCTGGCTGGCAGGCGGCCCGGGGGGGAGGTGGGAAGGGGGCGGAAAGCCTGCTAGGCCAGGGCTTCTCCTACCAGGTAGGCAGCCCCCTCACTGAAACACCCTTGGGCCACAACCAGTCCCATCAATGTCTGTACCTGCATTGCTGCAGAGTAAAAAAACTCCACAGCAGAATAGTACTTGCATTTACAAGTATTATCCTGCTGTGGAGTTTATTAGTTTCCTGCAGCCTAATAGGCCTGCATATGTAGACACTGAGATATTTACTGCAAAGCTAATTCGGCAACTGCAGTAAATATCTCGTCAGTAAGATCTGGATTTGGTGCAGCCCAAAATGCTTTGGGGTGAATCAAACTTACCATATGTTTTTATACTAGGAAGGATTCTAGGTTTTTTTTTGAGGACAATGCAAGTTTAGAACCTCCAAGCTTTGAGCACCTATCAGCAGCCGAGATTATTTTGGATAAAAAATTATTTAACAGTGCCTCACCTAATATCACCTTTAATCTTTCAAGCATCCTCTTCAACATGATGTTTTCTTACTTATTAACTATATCATCTCCATCTTTGGTTATGACTCTGTGAGTATGCATACACACGCATTTGATACTGTTTTATGAGGACAGCAGCTGTTATGTTCCAGTTGTATACAGGAACAAGCTGGGAATTATATAAATGTAACAAAACCACTCCAACTTTCATAATGCTTCATCCAGGATTAAAGTTGATGAAACCTCCAAATGTACAAGTGTCCATACCCTCAGACTGCTATCCCTCCTTCACTACCCTTTCCTTCACATCCAAATCCTCTACACAAGCCATTGTCAAATCACCCAAGTCAACTGCCTATTTATTCATTTCATTCCAACATCTTTTCTCTCTCTCTCTACTTT
>NW_017729026.1:41416965-41417585 GCF_001723915.1 Gavialis gangeticus | reverse complement strand
TCATTTCATTCCAACATCTTTTCTCTCTCTCTCTACTTTTTGGTGATTACATTAATCAAGTTTCTACCGTTGTCAGTGCTATATGACCCTAACTTTGCATCAAGGAACCTCCCACTTCGCTTCCATGTCACAAGACTTGACAATGACGTTCTGACTTATGCTTGTGACCTCCCAGAATATGGCCTAATGAAAGTTTTAAGACAAATGTACTGTCTTTTTGTCTGCATCACACTAGCAGCTTCATTATTTAAAGCAGGAGAGGTCTGAAGTGGATGGCTTGATTCTTTAAAACAAAGACATTGAGAGACTGCTGCAAAAATATATGCTTGGGCCCATATATTTTAGCAATATTTTAATCCTTCTGTATTTACTCTCTCCTTTAATACTTATTCAAGGGTTATCAGTGATTTGGTTGATCTTTAAATAAGAATTCTAATATTTGCATTTTAACATCATGTAAATAAAAATATAAAGCTATATTACATATCATAAACTCTTAGACCTTTTACATTCTCTTCAGTTCTTCATGAGGGAAACCCCACTGGGGTGTTTTAGTTAACATTCAGATACACAAACTTCTAATTTTTTCTTAATGCATCTCTTGACACACATTCTGCATC
>NW_017729026.1:41397149-41411965 GCF_001723915.1 Gavialis gangeticus | reverse complement strand
CTTATTCAAGGGTTATCAGTGATTTGGTTGATCTTTAAATAAGAATTCTAATATTTGCATTTTAACATCATGTAAATAAAAATATAAAGCTATATTACATATCATAAACTCTTAGACCTTTTACATTCTCTTCAGTTCTTCATGAGGGAAACCCCACTGGGGTGTTTTAGTTAACATTCAGATACACAAACTTCTAATTTTTTCTTAATGCATCTCTTGACACACATTCTGCATCTCTAACTACTTATGCTTAATCCATCCATCAACATCCATCCATCTCAACATAAACCGGGTGAAAAACACTAGTGGTGGTTTTCTGGCTGTGTCATGATCTCACCAGTTCTCAGAGCTGGTCTAAATGATAGTCGTAAAAAAGCCAACTTCTGATCTGGTATTCTACAATTCTTAGCACCACTGAAGCTATATCACAGCAAGAACAGCAGTGAAAGAATTTCAGAAAATCTAACATGCTGCTTTAGAATTTGTTAGGATCACTTGATGCATCTTGGACAAAACTAAGCTCTCGAGAGCAAAAGTGGGATCTTGTTATGCATTTGCACAACAGTAACATTACAAGGTTCCAGTCCAAATTGGAAAAATATTGAAGGAAAGCTTACCAGAAAATCTGTTTTAAATGGGGACAATTATTGTCAAAAAACAGCACTGTACTTCTGCCACCTTCTAAAATAATATTAATTCTTACTGGAAACTAAATTCCCTAAGTTATTAATAATTAGTATTCTCTGCATACTAGTCCAGGGCTTTATCTTCATCTTCATTCTTCACCCTTTTAGTTCCCTTGCATGCTGAGAAATGTGCATTGATAAATGGTCTCACATCCCATAAACAACAAAGAAAAAGCCTGCCTGATTAGTCTTTTTAATGCAATATAAAATTCACTTTGAGTGGCGTAAATAGTTATGAATGGTATCTTTGTTTTACCTGGATATACTACTCATAAAATAAAAAGTATAATTTACGTTTAAGTACCTTTTCCCCAAATTATTTTTTGTCCAACTATGTTTCTATATAAATATACAGGAGAGAGAAATTGAAAATAAATCTTTTGAATTAAAGCCATCTGCAAAACTTCCAGTGGTCTTGGGAGACAGACTTGCTCAGACAAAATCTACTCTTAATCTTAATTTACCTGGAATTATACCCAACAAAACTGTTACTACAAACAAAGCAATTCCCTACTATGTTCCAACAATAGTTCAGCTGTTGGGCAACCATAAAGTGGTAATCTCAGTACTAGTCTATCAACAAGTCCCCTTAAATTTCTTTGCCTCTGGGGAGCACATACAGGGGAGTCAGTCTCTGTTGCAGAGGTCCCCACATGCTGGCAAGCATCAGTGTGCAGGGAGCACCAGGGACTGGTTCCCTGGTCCCAGGCTGCACAAGCTCCCTTTAAACATCCAAGCATAAGGGAAACCTGGGAACAAGGACTGGCTCCCTAGTCCTAGGATGAACACTCCCTTTAATTATCCAGGTGATACGGCATGTCTAAATCAAGGAGTAGCAGGATTTGTGATTTTTGGGTATCAGGATAAAATTACTCAGACTCCACCCCATAATTAAATTAACCTCTGGAGGGGGCTTGAGATGTACAGATAAAAAGCACTATACAAGAATCAGATATTGCTATTTTCTCACAAAACACACAAGGGATAGAAAAATATCATCTAACTGTGGTTTGATGTCCAATGATACTCACAGTTTGCTATCTCTTGCAGCAAACGTTAAGGTCACACACTCACTTAAAAGAGACATCATAACTTTTCTGTATGTTATAACCTCTTCTCCTATTCTATTAGCATCTTTTCTATTTTATCTGGATAGAACTTCATATTATTGGAACCTCATCAATGTCTCAATGGCTATGTGAAACAGTGAAAGAGACAGCTGACAACACCAGAGGACATAAAATATCTATGTGACTGAACGTCATCAATATAAAGTACACATTCCAAACCAAGCCTCTTCAGGGGTTTATACACACGTTCTGGGAGTGGCTCTGAGACCCACTGTAAATAAAGCACCAGGAGTGTCATGTATATCGGTGTCCCTGCACTGAAACATGTCTGCGGTGCTACTTTAACTAAAGCTCGTCAAACAAGCTTTAGTTAAAGCACCCCTACTGCCATTTTTCAGCTCAGGGATGCTAATACACGTGACGCTGGAGTCTGCTGGGTCGTGGTAATTATCACATTCCAGCAGACTCAATTAAGCTGGTGTAATTACAGCACCTCGGAGCAGCCTCGCTTCACATGTATAGGTGCCCTTCATGGGTATTTAAACAGGAGTAAAAGACAAAATACAGCTTAGATGTCACAATGACAACATTTATCTGGTATTTAATCAATAACTTGGTACAAAAGATAGTCACAAAATCCTATTAAACTAGCAATAGAGATTGAGGCTGCTGTAAATACAAATTCTCCTACACAGCCATTGTAAATACTCAGGTTTCATTACCTTCAAGTCACTTAACCTAAATGGAGAGGTGGACTGCAACCACAAATTGTAAATCCACACAGTCAGCCCATGGCCCATGCAAAATAGAAAGAGTTGATCATTCCACTTCCTACTCCAATCTCAAGACAAACAGCAAATCAAAGATGTGGCCATCTGAATATGTTGAATCAAGAATTACCTGAGATAAGAGCTATACTAGTCAACGTTCTTGTAAAATCCTGATCTGCTTTAGAAATGTTGTCCTAATTGAAGACTGGAAAGTCACTAAACACTATGGACCAGATGCTACCCCAATATTAGGCACCTAAGTATGATTCTATTCCATCCTGTTACAATGCATGAAAAATCTACTAATGCAACCAGTTTTATAACTTCCTGTCATCTTAGCTCTGAAACTACCATATTTTCTTGTATATACCAAGCACCTCTTCCCTAAAAAAATCACCCTTCCTTCTCCCAAAATTGGGGGGGCATAAAAATCAGTGGGGAAGTTGATATTCTGCCTGGGATACAAACACCACACACTTTGTATCCTGCTTTACAGTGCAGCATCTATGGTATTCAAGCACCTGAGAGAGTCAAATTACTTAAAAGGCTCATTGTTCTTCACTCCACAGGCCTTAACTATTGACTCTCCTTTTTAATGGCCTCAATGTTCCACTTCACAAGATAAACTTTATAAAGGTTTTGCTGCTCCTGGTCTCTCTCCTCTTATTTCACAGCCCTTAAGACTCTTTTCAAAATTGTAAATCCAGACTTCAGTAGCAGTTAGGGCTTTAGAAACTAGCATTTATGACTGAATACAGACAACTGGAGGTGCACTAATCTTTTCTAGGTCCTCCATCTCTTCAATCCCTTTTTTTCCATGGCCCTTTCTTTCTTATCTCTTCTCAAGTTGAGTTATGCAAATACATTTTTAAAATACAGATGAAGTTAGTAACTTCAAACTTAGCTTGCCTTATTGTCCTTCATTAATAAAATTTTTAAAAATCAAGTTTGAATAAAATAAGTTCACAAATTTAAACACTTGGGGCCAAATTTAGTCTAACCAAAACTAGTACAACTACTGAAATCAGTGGGAGTTGTGGTCTCTTATGTCTCAGCTGAATTCGGACATGTTGGAAAGGGGTGGCCAACCTATGGCATGGGTGCCACAAAGTCGCACAGGCAGCCTCTGCATATAGCACGTGGCAGATTGGGGAGGGGTCAAGCAGCACAGGGGCAGACAGGGAAGGAAGCAGAAAGCAGGAAGCAAAAAAGAAAATTGGGCAGGGAGAACAGGGGGAAGCAGCAGAAATCGGAGCAGTGAATCAGGCAGAGAACACAGTTTAGGAGAAACAGAATAGCAGATTGGGCAGGTGAAGGGGATTTGAGTAGCACTTAGGAGTACAGAGCTAATTTGTGCCATGTCTGCCAAAATGGCTAACTCCCACTACACTGGAATACATGCATACATTTGTTCATAGCCTCCTTCCCATTTCACACAATAATAATAAAATTATTATTATGACATTTTTCAAAACATAGAGTCACTTGAAATACTGGCACACTTAACTCTTTCAACTGGCCTCCGTGCTTAAAGTAACCCTGGTTAAAGACGTACCTTTAGAAGAGAGATTATAACCTTACAATATCTGAGGAATAAGCCTCAAAAGAAGAACAGAGACTCCAATTCTGACCTGGAGTCACAACTCCTATTCTGCTTCTGTTTCCACAGGGGATAGCACGTTACTTCGGTGTTTTTTTCTTTTTGTGAGTGAGTATAAGCAAGTTGTTGTGCCTGCTGCCAAGCAAGCAGGCTTTGACCCCTTAGAAGTCCTTCAGACCACCCAAACAACAGTCCATAAACGGGCTTAGAGGCCTGCAATCTTGCTGCCTAGGTCTGGTCCCTTGGGAGCGCTAAGGACAATATTCCTTGGCCTGAACAAACACATGAAGAAAGCAAACCTTTAACCTTTTTCTATGAGGCAGCAGAGGGCCTGCCACCTCTGGCTCTGGTGGTGAGCTCCACTGGGTTTGAGTCTGCTCCACACCCATAAACTGCTCCTTCCCCCAGCTCAAGTTCCCTGCTCTTTCTTCCCTTGGGATTTTAACCGCCAGCAATCACCCACAGCTGGGCTCCCACTCTCCCTTAAAGGGCCAGGCAGCCCTGTTATAGACAGCTCCTGTGTACCTGGCATGCTATTCCATCAAGGGAATAATAGGTGGGCAGAGGCAGAGTTCCTTCCAGTCCCTGCTCCACTCTGCTTTCTTGATGCTCACTTGCTCACAAGTGATATAGTAGATGAGCAGTCCTTGTTCTCCTCCCATGCTGTGACCTTACTGGGGGCACTGGAACCAGCCTTTACACAGGCCTCAAGAAACTGATCTCTGTCATCAAGAAAAGGAAGAGCCCCCCTCTCCAAAAGACTTTCTAGCTAAACTTGCCTTACATACACATCAAAAAGATTAATTCTGGGGCCTAACAACATCATCACCTTGTCTCACATTCTAAGAAAATATCTTTACCCTTACTGGATGAAGTGGTTCCTCAGCCATATACTTTCAACATATGACTTGAAAGTATTTCAGGAGGTCCTTCTGTGGATCACCAATAGTCATGAGACTGAGACTTCAGTTATCTCTGAAAAGCTCCAAATATCATTCAACATTCTGTCAGCTTCTGGTCTGGCCATTAACAGTGGACTGAGCAAAGTCAGAAAGCGGGCCTGCAAGACCACCTTACACCAATCTCTCTTACCCTAACAACTAAATGTATTGAAAAGATGCATCAATTGCCCCCTCAGAATTTAAATACTTTTACACTCAACTTAATCCAGGCTGCCTAGCTGTCTTGGCTTAAGAAAATATCAAAATCAACTACTTTAACTTACTTCCTCAATGTTAGTATTACATTAAAATGTTTTCTGCAATGTGTTCATACACACATATACAAAGACTATCACTGGAATAAGAATTTCTTTGTGAAATATTATACTGCAACCAGGAGGCATAACTAAGTTATAAAGCACTAAGAAATATATTTATAACAAAAGCACTTTTAATCTAAATCAGTGCCATGAACAAATGTCCCAGTAATAAATGCATGCAGATAAAAAAATAATAGCATCATAGACCAAAATATTTGACACACTTTTTTGGGGGAAAAATTTGTGAATAAAGTAGCTCTGATAACATATTGATTTATTTCCAAAACTATCCAACTATAAAAGTTACTTTTATATACTGCATTTGAAAATTCTTTCTAAAAAATGTTTCTATCTCATTTCCCAACATAACAAAAATACAGAATAACTTTGCTAATTAGTAACTCATTCTAGATGAGTGAATTTTGAACATTAGCAAATAAATTACTAAACAAAATGAATACCTCACAAAAACTGATTTGTTCATTCGTTCCAGTTAACGACAGTTTGTTTTTAGTGATTTACAATTGTGTAGTGTAGTAGACTGTACTACATTTTGTAAAAATATGGACAGATCACATTACCATGACTACATTGGAACATTCTTTTGTTTCTAAAGACACAAAAGATCATCAATCGTGCATGTAGATAATAAAGTGAAAAGATTAGTAAATTTTTACTCCCTTTTTCCTTTTAAGTTCAGAAGCTACTTTGGTAAATATACAAATATCCACTTTTATCACATTTATCAGCTTTAAGTTGCATAATTCTGATATGATTCTAGTTTGTTATTTGGCAATTAAACTTTTACAATATTAGTAGGAATCAAAATACTTTTCACAAAGGTTAAAAACAGTTATTCCTACCTCTACTTTTGTTCGATAAAGGATGAGACGCTTAAGGCTGCCTACTTTGGCAATGTGGTTGAAAGCCTGAGGTGGTAGCTTATCACAGGAGGAGAGATTTAATTCCTGAAGGTTTACACATGTCTCAGCAATGACCTCCAAGCAAGTCTCATTGAGGAAATGGCCACAAGCCAACTCAAGGCGGACTAGTTCAGAGCCACAAATTTTCATGAACCTGTAAAAAGCATATTTTAATGTGAATTTAAAAAAACTCCTCGTGTGTGACAATTTTGGAACACTATCAAAGCTCTAAACTGCTACTAATAGAAGCAAAGAAAGGAAACATATACAATCTGTATCATTTGCATTCTCTCAAATTATTTTGCAAAATAACTGCATATATACTTAGGTTAAATAAGTTGAGCATTACCAGACTTCAGGAAATAATTTATATATTAAATGGGGAAAAAACCCTGAAAAATATCAAGCATTAACAGAATGCTAAGTTACAAATCAAGCACTAAGAATTGGGAATATACTAAAATTATGTTTACTCCATCAACATTAACTCAACAATATTGTATAGCCTACACAGTTTTTGGTGTTTTCAACTGAAAAGAAATGTGATTGCGCTTACATTTATCAAATGCATGAGGACTAGAGGATAATGCACATCTCACAAACTTTTACACATGCTCTGGGGGTGTGGGGAAGTGCTTAATTAAAGTGGCTCCAAGAGCTGCTTTAATTAAAGCACTGCCACACCTCCTGTATCAGCGTCCCCATGCTTAAAAATGGGGGTGGGGGCAGTTGAACCAAAGCTGTTCAATGAGCTTTAGTTCAAGTGCCTCCACTGCCATTTTTAAGCATGGGAACGCTTTTAGCATTTTTAAGCATAGGAAGCACGAGACACAAAACATGACTGGAGTGCAACAATTGTCATACTCCAGCAGACTCGACTGAGTGTGGTCTGGCATGCTAGAATTCCGGCGCATGGGAGCAGACTCCAAGCTCATGTATAGGCATTAAGCTAAGATTAATAAAGCAGCCTCAAAGTGCAGTTGTATTTTGAAGAGGGATTGTAAAAATAAATAAATAAATAAAAATGCTGTACCAGTTTTTTGTTCATATTACAGGCAAAACCCATTCCTGTAATATCAGTTTGGGAAGTAAAAACTGAGCTATGTTGCTTGCTTCTTTGCCAGTTACTCTAACCCAAATGCAAGACAAAAATAGTGTTCATGTTTGGCATCATTTTAACTACCTTCAAGTATGGTTTTGACACTGATACACTTCTTTCTGTCCCAAATTTCTCATATTTCTCTCTGCCCCAAGGAAAATATTGTAAGGGCATATACAAATGGAAACTTTGCTGCAGGGTTATAGAAGGAGGTACATTACTACGTAAACATGCATGTGCATGCTATTACCCAGCAGTAGACAAAAACTGAATTATTTCATTGAGGTGCAAGTTATTTTGGTTTACTACTATAGAGCAAAAGCTGTCCATGGCAGCTATCTGCACAACATCATTTATAGCAACTGATACATAGTAAAATCCTGCCCCCTTTCCCATCATGGTAAATTGGTCATATATTCATAACTTAAGCAGCAAAAGTTGAGGTTAATTGGACAAGCCCTATGAGAGCTAGGGGATTCAGGCAAAACTACTGTTTTGTCACTTCTAGAAAAACTGTTCTAATTCTTTTTATTCACAAACAAGTCAAAGCCAGCAATGCAAAAACTGTACTTGTTTTAGAATACACTAATCCTCAAGGGGAACTAATCCCCGGGACTATGTTGCAGTAAAAAGGTTTAAGCTATTAAAGACCGAATATTCAAACACCTAGAAACTGTGAGGGTCTCTGCATGCATTACAACTTCTGTCAGAGGTCTGCTGAACTTTACAAGCTCTGTTCCTTTTAATCTAAGCTTTCATTAAAAAAGTAGTAAGCTCATAGCCCTTTTCATTGCAAAGATAACCTTCAAAATGTAAATCAATCACTAGGCTTGCAAGTTTGATATTGCATAAAAATCACTCATAGTATGTATAAATGTCAGAGTCTAAGGCTGCCTTGTCTGCACACAGGTTTTCATGAGACAGCTGAGTTGCTTTAATTGATATGGTAGAAAATGCCAGAAGCCAAGAGTCTCATCTATACCAGGGCTTGTACTAATACAGCTTAATAGTGGTCAGCCCCAATAGGTGGTTCTTGGGTTTTGTTTCCTTTTGTTAGTTCTTCAGCTAAAAATCCCTAGGATATAGAAGAAGCTTACTATTTGTTAGAACCAGGAACCAGTGGGACATGCCCCAATCATAATAAAAAAAAAACAAAAAAAAACGCATGAAGTTTCTGAATCTTTTCCTTTTGGATGGAGCCACACTATCCATTTATATTTCTATTTATTCTTTCCATCTCTTTCCTTCTAGTGATACTTTTCCCCTCATTCAATCCATATTTCATATACTCATCATCTCCCCTTCTCCAACACTCAAGCCCCTCTTTTCTTTACATTTCCTTTCATCATTTCTTTCTCACAATTCCATATCCCCTCTCCTTCCTTTCTCGTGTGTACGGAAAACAAGGAAGGTAGGAGTTCGGTGGCACAGGGAGGAGGGTGGAAAAGAGAGGGAAAGGGAGCCGCCAATTTTCCTCCTGCTTCACCAGCTACCCAATGCTTAATCTATTTAATATATGCTTTACTGATATTGTATAACATTAGTTTTTTTAAATCAGCATGTTATGCAGTATTAGGTAAATGTCCTATACAGGTTGAAGTATATTATATAGGCGCAATTACTTTTAAGTTAAATTTGTGATTCTCTCAGCAACTGAAGTCAGTTTTATTTAAAAGGCTATTTTCCATAAAGTCATATTGAGTGTCAATTTTTTTTAACCTTTTCTTATTCCTTATCTTTCAGTTCTCTACCAGTTCAACACAAAATCAGGTCTTCCATTAGTTTAATGGCTATCATTCTTGGCCTTCTGAATACTGCTAAAATATTATCTCTCTCAAAACCTTATAGACTTTCCTTAAATAATGTAAAATTTATTGAATAACAACATCATCAGGTAAAGTCCTCTTTTAAGACTCTTTGGTACAAGTTACCCAAGCTGCTAAATGAAAAATAGTTTTTCTTACTAGAGGTTATTTTAGAATCACTTTGTCATCATCTTTCTTCCAACAACTGCAGAATTTCTTGTAAACTTCTACTGTTCCATATGTAGTATCACTGGAAGAAATTTGCTGAATCACTTTATAATCCCATTCACTCTTATATTTACATGTTGTACTTTTACACTAAAGAGACATCAATACCATTCTGCTGTCCTTCTATCCTTTCCCATTTGTTCTCTTTTCTGTTAAGGCTTCTTAAAATTGAGATGTTCTACTTACTTTGCAGAAAAATTTCTGAATTTTAACAAGTGAACCAACTTCTAAAAGTTTAATACTTCATCTACTTTTCCTTCTGTATTCGATGACTGTAGATTTTACCTACCATTCATCTTCCTTCAAATTTGCCAATGATTCTACCCATTTCCCTTCTTCTAGCTTCCAGACGTTTAATATTTTTTGTTCCCACCAGAACACCTTGGTGCTCTTGTAACTTCCATTCTAACTTTGAAAGGCAGAGGCTTATATTAACAGATTGAAATTAAAGCCTAATTTGCCTAATATATAAAAAAAAAACCCTTTTAAAATACATGTTCTGAAAAAACAAATGCCTCCAAGTGTTAAAAAAAAATTAAGCTAAAAAAGAAGTCCAAGAGAATGGGGTTTTTTTCCTTTAAAAGGATGCCAAACTTCCACACACTATTTTTTTCTGCCATCTTGCTAAGTAATAAAAATCCTGGAAATGGAACAAATCAGATATAAAATGGCCATAATCTCTGATGCTTTATCTGCCCTCTGAAACCAAAGCTATTTGCCAAGTGCAAAAGCAGAGATGTTCTATGTTTTGCTACATGCAGAATATCAGCTATATGTTTAACGTTGTTTTTTGTACACACGGCAAATAAATCTGTGGCTGGACTGCATAAGGGCCTATATATAATATTAGCTAAAATAATGCTTTAATAGGGGTCAGTAAAGCATTGTCTGCAAACCGCATCTGGCTTACAGAACCATTCTGTCCAGCCTGTGGAGGTGGGTGGCTTCAGCTGTAGGGGGCTCTACCTGTGCTACAGCTGGGCTCAGAGGAAAAGTGACCATGACTAGCCATGTAGGAAGCTTCAGCCTGCCTTGGACCCAAATTGCATTGATCCAGCCATCCACTCATAAAACATTGCTGACCACTGCTCTACAATACTTGTTCAAATCCCAGCAGTTGGACCAAACAAAACTGAGGGCTGTCAGGCGTAAATGGATTCTTCAATAACTTGATGAAAGTACCAAGACTCTCAAGATACTACAGCCTAGACCACCAATGACTGAGGGAGTCTGGGTTACAAGGAAGACTCCATAGTCTTCTCAGAGACCAAGGTCAGAAGATGCAGGACCTGGCAGCTTCTGAACAAAGATATGTATTTGAGAAGACAGAGAAAGCATCTCTAAATGAATACTTCATTTGTAGTAGTAAGACATAAAGTAAGAATTTATTAACTAAGTCTGGAGTGAAGCTGTGAAAGAACAAACACATGGTCAAACCCCTTTCTGAGGGTATAATTTGTACAATAAGGGACAACAGCCAAGGGTGACCCGGTATAAAACTTAAAGTGAAAAGCTTGCTTGAGTAACTTGAACCACAGAAAAAACCCAGGTTCATGAAAAACACAATGCTAGCTTCACAACAATGACTAAAGTCCTTTTGATTAGGCATTATAAAATTTAGCCACTTTCAAAAATCCTTTTAAAACAGTTTCAAGTACCACCTATTCTTCATTTCCGCACATTATTTTTTTGTATTCTCATTCACTTTTATCCTTAAAATTATGATTATTTTCTCTTCCCTCTTGCTATGTGAAATAATAATAATACTAAGCTCCTATTAGTGATTTTCATCAATAGACCTCAAAGTACTTCACACAAATAGGAGAAATAATCAAGGACTTGACTTAATCCTACATGCTACAGAACAAGCTATTTAAAAACTGACCACAGGTTAAAAAATATAATTGTCTATATCCAACATAAAACATGAGAGAAAAATATTTTTCTCTTATTTTCTTCATTCAATTACAATAGTCTTTCATGTTATTTGTATGATGGATGTTATAAAAATTCAGACAGAAATGAGATTTTTATATTGACAGAATGAACACCCATGAAGTCATCTATTACTAATATTTCCTGTAGTTGGAAACTTAATAATACATGCATCAATAGCTAAATTAGCTTAATCTCTCCCCTAAATTGATCTGTAGTATACTTTCACTAAGACTATTTAAAATTTAGGTCCAAGTCTAAAGACAGTAAAAATGTGTCTCTATTACAGTTACAATTTCACAAGATTACAGGATTTAAACCACTGTTTCCTTGTAGTGTCTAAAACTAAAAACGCTGCAACACTGAAAATCTGAAAGTGAAATTCCACCAATTTTCAACATACAACAGAAATCAGAAAAGTAAATAGAAATCGTAGTGTAACATAAATTAGTATTTCTATCATTTGACTTTTATTAACCTGGGGTACTGTTTGTGATATAGATCAAGAAATCTATTTGTATAACTTGATTTTTAATTTGACAATGTCCCTTTAACTCAGAAAGTTCTCTCTCTCATACCTCAGAGCATTCAGATAAAAATCTTGGTCCATAACAGAGCACCAATTCCCCTGCCTCACTTTCCTAAAAAGGTCATATCCTCCCACAATGACATTCCAGTTGTGTGAATGAATCCACAATTTCTCTAGTGCCAACCGAGTTAATTCAGTTAATGCAGCAAGTCTTTTCAGGCAGTCTCTTCCTGTCACCCCACGCATGTAACTTTGGCATGACACAAGCAGAAATATTCAAATACTCACCTCATTTTTTAATATTTCCCACATCTCTCTTTTGAGTACTCTTTATTCCAACCAAATTATAGAAGTTTAACTCATTTCTATTAAGGATCGTCTTTAATAACCCTAAGGAAATGGACCCTATCAATAAGTTAAATTACCTTCAGCTTTGCCTTAGGATGTTCAGATGCCTGAAGCATTCCATCTCCCCATGACAATACAGTATTTGCTTTACTCAGATGTCTTAAATTGTTATTGCATTTTTCCTAGAGCTTTACATTTTAAAATAATGCTTACCAATATTTATGCTTTCCACTATTTAAACAGATGAATAAAGAACATTTCTTAAAATCACTTCTATTTGGTTCTTTTAACATGGCTCAATCTTTATGTTTTGAACAAATAAGAATGTAAGAAAACCAAAAAGAAATGTTTGTGAAAAAATATTCCAATGAAAACAGCATTTAAACAAACATTATTGTGTCATGACCAAAATTGACATGCTAGCTGTAATCCAAGTAGTTTTACAAAGTTTAAAACAGATTTGACCCATTTTAGTACACCAAAATGAGATGTGCAAACAGGTAACAAAACACAGAATAAGAGTCTGGCCTCACTTAAGCCCAGGGGACTATAGCTGCTAGCTACAATACAGCCAGGATTTCATCCACAAGGATCAGAGTATTCGATTTTTAAAACATATTCACTTCTAGTAATCTAAGGTGTTGCTAGTAAAGTTGATATGTAATTTCTGTTCACTAGGTTTTTTTTAATTTGACAAATTTAATTTGTCCATTTAAAATGCCATCACAGCATCTACCTGAAACATTACAATTCCAGTTAAACTTTTTTAGGTGGTATTCACACAACTAGTTCTCAAACTGATTTGTGGACCAGCAAGCATTTAATGGTTGTTTATGCAGCATCTTGTGTCACAATGGTGACACAACTGACAGTCCTGAAACTGATATTTCAAGTTAGTTTTAATCCTGTCCAAGTCTCTCTCTGGTTTCAAGATCCATTTTTCACTAACTAAACTCAAAAGAACAGGCACCTTCCTGTACTCTGCAAGGGTACTGAATTACTTTGTCAAGTGTTTCTTTGGCATAAAGTCAACCATGATCAAATTTGCAGAGGATACCAAGGCTAGAAAGGGAGTAAATACAGAGGAGTGAAAAAGAAGACAGTGAAACCTGCCAAGTGATCCAGGGAGATTAGAGCTGTAAGAGCAGTAGCCAACAAGATAATAAATGTTGTAAACTACATCCCTTAAGAAAAAAATGGACATCAGAATTACATAAGGAGATCCCACCTGTAAATTTCACTTACAATCTGGAAACATGATTACTTTTCATCCTGTGTTGATTCAGTTAACTTTACCAATAAGGTAATAGAGATTGACACCTTTTCTCTTCACCTAGCTGACTGGCCAAGTTAACTAACTGCTAACTTCTAGCAATTTTCAAATCCTGAATAATAAGCTAAAACAAAAACCATGTGCAAAAGAAGAATTCACAGATCGACCAAATGTATCTGGAAACTATTTTTTGTTAAAGAATATCGAAGTAATGCAGAACACCCCTGGTTTCACAGAATGCAGGGCCCAAAGCCCAGAACTTCCGAAAAGAATCTCCTACAGTGTAATGCGGGCAAGTGAAGATAAGTGTGAAAAGCAAAGAAGCCATTTCACAGATTTTTTGTTGAAGGAAAATCAACCCGTCAGAAATAAGATACAAGAATTTACATTAATATCTATGAGAAATGAGTGTCCCTCTAATAAACACAATGTACATACATTTAGCAATGACCAAATGGGAAGTGGACTGTCCATTTCTTGGGTCCAGGAAATAGAAACAGGACAGTGCTAAATACTGAGACAGGAAAGTTTTATTAGGAAATTGTTAATAAAAACAGAAAGGCAGTTCTATAGAGCAAGAAAGATAGAAACTGACAGCTTCGTGAACAAGTCAGGATGAGGGGAAAAATCCCCTTGCTTTATTTCACACAAGTGAACTTCATCAAATACACTATCATTAAACTACTGCCAAAAGCAGCATGTGCTCAGTAATGGAAACCAACTACAAAGGTGATTAAATACAGCCAACACTGAGCATGACTATAAAACACGTGGTCCCTATAGAGCAAGCATACTGAAGGGAATTTATTTTTTTTTTTTTTTAACCACTTTTATTACAATATTTACCACCCTACACTTACAAAGCTACACATAGTGAACATCTTGTTTTACCAAGACTTCAAATCACGAAAACAATTATATAATCAAAAACAGAACTACATACATTAAGCCCTTAAACAATATGCAGGGTCTTCATAAAGTCCCTTGTGCACTTTTAAACTTTAATAACTTATGTTGTAGGTATGACAGAAACAATCTGTAAATGCCAATTAAAAGCAAATTTATTAAAGTTTTAGGACAACTAGAATACACAATGCTAAACTTCATGAGTAATAAAAAATTTATTCTTAAATAAGATGGAGCTCTGTGCCACTACGTTCTGAATGTACAACAGTTCCTAAATGATGTTTTCCCAAAGAAAGGGATAGGCAGAGGTGGACCAATTGCTTGGCCACCTCGTTCACCTGACCTGTAGCTGTTGGACTTCTTTTTTTTTTTTTTTTTTTTTT
>NW_017729026.1:41395125-41397089 GCF_001723915.1 Gavialis gangeticus | reverse complement strand
ATCACCAATGCAATTAGTGCAGTAACTCAAGAGCAACTGGGAAACGTTTTCAAGGAGCTGGAAGATCAGATTGAGCACTGTATCATGATGGATGGTGGTTATGTTGAAGTCTAGCATTGTGTACTCTAGTTGTCCTAAAACTTTCCTTTTAAACATCCAGAGGTTTCTTACTTTCTATAAACTAGTTTTAAAACATTCTAATAAAGTCCCTAACAACAATTTCTCTTGTCCCTTTGGTATGAGTCCATATAGTACCATCTCCTTTGCTAACAGCAGCTGTACTTTGGTGACACTCAAAGTGGTGGACTCTTTCCTAAACACCCTTTGCATATACACATTCCCAAAACACATCCCACTGTTTCTTCTTCCCTGCACCTCTCCCTTGGGTACCATGATGAGCTCATCAAGCCCATCTGTGTTGCACTTCTCTCATCGGGAAGATATTCTTACAACAATCCATGATAGGTCAGCATGTTCACTTTTTTAGTTGTTTACCCACCATAACTCCCCAACACCACCTTCATCTTCTCTGAAGTTTCCCACCAGCGCCATCCTATCTCCCTGCCCTACCTTGCCTATTTTATACCTCTGCATGAATCCTTTCATCCTGATATAATAAATCAGTGGTTGCCACATGCATGGACTCTTCAAAGAGGTCTGATATACTTACCCTTTTTTCAAAATTGCAGCTGGGTTAAAATCAGGTGATATATGCTGCTTTACCCTCTCTCCATTACCACCCTGCATATTGCACTTACATATTTCACACAAACAATCCTAAATGTGGCAGCCCACTTACCCCCCCCCCCAACCAAGTAAATCACTAGCTTTCTAAGCAGTGCATTCCTTCCCTCCCTCTCTGGCAGTGCATATACACCAAAAATTTCTAATTTTGTTCCCCCGACTGATAATATCATTCACTGCAATCTTCCACTGATGACCTCTACATGCTTTGCTCTCAGCTCTGGGTTCCTGAATAATATTGCTAACCCTATCACTTCCTTCTCATTTGCCCGACCACCAAAACGGTCCCCATCTACAGTTTTTTTCAAAGTGTTTATAATCCCTCTGCCCTGGTGCACCACATTCTCGTAGGAAGAATATGTCTGCCCTTATTTGGCTCAAAATTGGTTCAATTTGTTTCCATCTTTTCCTTGTTAAGATACTCCTGACATTAAATAAAACTATTGTCAATGCTATTTAACCTTGCTTTAAAATGAGTGTGCCTATCCCTTTAAAGTTTGCCCATGCTTGCTTTGAGCTGAGTGCACCTGTCGTTTTAAGGTTCATCCATGCTAATGCTCAGGGTAGCCTACTTCTCCCTCTCCCTAGCTTGCATTGCTGTAGACTTTGTAAGCTGCCAGATCACTTTCACATTCAGGAAAGCTTGCATATTCCTGCCACTTCCCACCTTCTGGTCTGTACCCTGCGTTGAAGACCAGTGACAGGAAACTGATCACTGCCTCTTCTGCCGACTCACCTCCCTCATAATCAGGTTTCTTCTTCCTGGTCATCAGCCCCTGCATTTTCTTTCTTTTCCCAGCATGTTTCTCTGGTTCTTTCTTTTGCTCCAGCTCCATTTCTGTTGTCTGTAGGGTGTCTTCTTTCTTCCCCATCCCCACCTCTGTGCCTGAGCTGTTTGCTGTTCCTACCTTCCCTTTCATTCCATCACCTATCTCCGCCTGCACTGCCTCAATCACAGGAATGTTGCCCCCTCCTGTTTCACCCTCCTGAGGGGTTTCTTCTATCATTTCTACTTCAGTGTCCATCTCCTCCTCTGGGTTTTGCTGTTCCTCAAGGGGTCTGAGGCTTGCAAAGGCTTTGGGGGACCTATGATACAAGGGTCCCTCTCCCTTATAAATACAGGTTTCCCTTGCAGATTCTGTATGTGCGAATTCTCTTATGCAAATGACTTTTATAACAAATTTTGTTATATGCAAGGTAAATTCACTCTTATATGATCA
>NW_017729026.1:41388684-41394437 GCF_001723915.1 Gavialis gangeticus | reverse complement strand
CTTCAAAACAAGGCTAGGCGGGGTCTTTTGACCCCAGCACTCTTTCCTACCCATGGCAGGGGGTCGTACTTGATGATCTGCTCAGGTCCCTTCTGACCCTACCAACTATGAAACTATTACAATAGTGCCCTGTGCTTGTGTGTACTGTCTGTTGTGGGTGAGTACCAAAATTGTCTTGTAAAAGTGGTAGAAATGGGTCTGGAGGTCAGTACAGTTGAGGTCTGGGAATGTATCCCTATTTGTTACGTTGTAAAGTGGATTCCCTTTATATGAATTTGAGTTATGAGCCGTTTTCCAGGAACGCATGTAGAGCATAAAGCAAGGGAAACCTGTAGTTCATTTTAGGGACTCCTGCCACTCTGCTGCTCTATAACCCATCCCTTCACATCCATAGTACACCATGAGGGGACAGCATGCAGACAGGTGCCCCACCTTTCCGCATGTGCTGCACCATTTTGGTTGCCCATGGTATATTATAAAATGCCAGCGTGCCCCTATCTGGATCACTGATGGGAGGTGCAGCACCCCACGTAGGCTCCATTTGTCTGCTTGTAACACTACTCATGCCCCCCCAAGACCACTTCTGGATACCACATTTGTCCCTTACTTTCTCTACCAATATTACCATTTGGATGTACTTTTCCATTTGTCTTTCTACGTCTTCTGTCTCTAATAAATCTGTATATTTGAACTCTATTCACTCTTTATCTTGACTTTTCCCTTAGTATGAACTATATTTCTCTTAATTCCTTCCTCCCACGTTTCTCTGCAAATTTCTTCTAAAAGTTCTCATACCCTTCTCCACCCCAGTAAGTCAATTCCCAAGTCTTTCAGTTTGAGAAAGCAATTAGACCGACGAAATGCTCTGCCTGCACCTCTAAGCATCTCATCAGTACTGCATCTCAAACAGTACCTTTTCCAGGTAGTCATATGTTTTCATTGTCGATCCCATCTGCCTCTCATCGCCGATTAAAGCTGCCTTTATCCACAGCCTCCACTCCTCTCTAGCTTTTCTTGGTGCCTCTTCCATGTTTTCCCCACTGTATCACTCCCAGCAGGGCAGCCTGCCATAATGCTCCAGTCATCCTCTGCTTCTTGCCCGATATACCTTTGCCTGCTGCTCCTACTCTGTCTCCCACTTTCCTTTGCTCTTGTCTTCCTTCTGGCATTGTCATTTGCTGCTTCCGCTTTTGCTTCTGTTGTCACCTTCCTTCTACTCCACCTTTGTCCACTTTCCATCTGTCTCCAGATCTTCATTTCCTTTCTTCAATTCTTTTCCACCTCATCATTTCCTTTCTTCAATTCTTTTCCACCTCATCCTTGCCACCATTGTCATTATTTTGAACTTTCGGTCTCCTTCCTCGATTTCTCATACCCCAATGCGCTGTTGATCCCTTTCTATGCCCTTAAGGCATAGATCACTCTTTCAATGCTGATGTGAACCTACCACAAGGCTAGGTCAGTGTATCTGAATAAGCTATACGGTAGTGCCCACTAAGCAGAGTCTCCCTCAGTGCCAACTCTTTTTTCAAGTCATGGTGAGCCACTACGCTGCATATATTTTTATTTCCTTTTCAATTCCACAGCTGAGCTATGCCTTTCTTTCCCATTTCCAATTATTCCTGTTTCTTCATCAGCCTTACATGTCTAGCAAACATCACCAAATGGGGCCTTGAACAGTTCACCCAGAAACTCTCTGCTGCCCACTCTCTCAGCCTGTAACATATGATTAGTGTGGCTCTACCCTCCATGAAGTGGAAGGATTGGGTTGTCCTGTGCTTCATCTGCACATACATTTTTGGAGGATCCAAGGACTCATAACAAGAACACCTGGTTCCAGTCATGAGTGGGGAGCTAATTAGCTCATGGATCCTTTGTGTGCATGTGTGTGTGGGGGGGTGGGATCTGGAATACACACACAAACTGAGCAGTGCTGAGCTATGGGGTTACTATGGCTTAAAACACTGTTGACTCTGCTGGGGCCCAGCCCAATGAACAATACGGTAAATCATGAACCTTTTGGCTTTTGACTAAGATCATGTATAGTAACAGGAATGAGAATGGTGTAACTGTAAAGGTGTGTGCTGGGCTATCAAGTGAACCACATCAGTCATAAGACAGCTGATATGTATACACCTCTACCAATCTGTCTTGTGACTGATATGGTTCACCTGACAGCCCAACACATGCATTTACAGTTGCACCATTTTCATTCCTGTTACCATACATGGTATGTGTGTGGGTGTGTATGCACACACCCACACCCACCCCTATATCTATCTATAAATAAAATAAAAGTATGGTTTCTATTATATATAGTAAGTACAAAAGTGCTGCTTGAAAGTGTGTTTATAGTGTACTTGTGCTAAAACTTGTGACAGTTTTGAAAAAGGTAATATGCATCAGTTCTGGATAAACTAAGTTTATGGATACCTGTAATAATTTGCCTATATGCAAATTAACACAGGTATGTTTAATTCAAGATCAGTGTTTTCAAATTTGCTCCTCACTTCCACGTGCTCAGCAGTGGGAAGGGGACAAATTCAAAGCAAACTCAAATAATTAGATTCTATACCTGGAAGACTATAACAAATTTATAAATTTACAAATTTATACATTTTCCATACATAGAATCTAATTATTTGGGGGGCATCTTATATGCAGGGCCACCTTACATTTGAGTAAATACAGTAAGTTTTATAAGGTTTGGAGGTTCTGTTTAACGAAGTATAAATCCTCCAGAGTAAAAAGCCTATGCAAATGGTACATTTTAAAAAAAGAAGAAATGAGTTCAAAAGTCCTGACACAAGTTTATGGTAAAGTTGCATGACTGAAAGCTTCTGAGAATCCACCAACCCCAAAATCCAACAGGCTATATACAACTGCCCTCCCACACCCAAGAACTTTTTCTATAAGTACATATAATTTAAGCAATTCTCTCCAAGATCTACAAAAACCATTTTTGCCCTAAATTTTTATGAACACATCTTGCTTACTGTAAGAGCAAAATAAAGTGTTTATTGAGAGATTATTCATTAATAATCAAGTTATGTATATTTATTATTTATTCCAGAAATGATGACTAAAAAAAATCACTACAGCTATCAATTTAACAGTGAAGTAAAAAGTAATCAGCAAATACAGAACTTTTCAACCCTACCCAAGACCAATAATGCAAGTTTGTTATTTTGCAGAGTTTATAATTCTCTGAATTTGGATATATATTTCATTATCAACCACACCACTATTTAACCAATACAGTTACATATTATGCACTAACTTTTCCATGAGATGAACCTGTACTGTTTACATAAGAAAAATGAAAGCAGCATGTCTGTAAGATTGAACATGCACATGTTTTTAGTGTTCACCATACAAAATTAATATCAATTACTTTAATAATGAAACTATCCGGTATCCATACAACTGATTAGTTTGGGAAGTATCATTTCCTAGTTGAGTATGGATATTTTGTTTTCACCATAATCATACATCTAAATTTAGGAGAAGCTACCTATAATACTATTGGATGTCCTTTTCAGGTTCCTGGAAATGAAAATATTTTTCTTGAATGATATCAAGGAAAGAAGTTTTCTTCACTCCAACAGGATAGACACAAGTGTTTGAGGTCAAGGAAAGAAGTTTTCTTCACTCCAACAGGATAGACACGAGTGTTTGAGGTACTCTAGAGGTTTATAAAAAATGAATTCTGAACATTTTCAGAAAAGTTTACATTAAATGCAACATTTCTGTTTCTTATCAGTGTGAAGTTCAGCTTTCCATGCTATTGTAGATTATCTTTTGGGTGAAGGCGGCATTTTTTAATAATAAAATGCATTGATAGTTACTACCTAACTAACACAAATGAGCGAAGAAGCAGGAAACAATATGTTAGCAAACAGAGAATGCAGAGATTGAAATAGAAAAATACCCCTACAATTCAGCTATTTTTAATGCTCTGCCACAGAATAGTATTTTCAGTTTGGTGTAAAGCTATAAGTATAACCTCCCTCTTTGCCAACAGGACTAGATGTTCAAGTCATTTTTATAAACAAACCTACATTTAAGTTTCATTCCAGTGATTGCATATGGCTGCTATCCCTACAAGATGCACCGTAATCAGGTCAATATTATAGCCATTTCAATGTATCCCTACTAACAAATCATCTATATAAAGGACAATTCTGAATGTATTGCTTGGAAAACAGATTTTCTGTAAGCTTAATTGCAACCAGATCCTTTCACAATCCACAGAAGTAACTTAACATGATTCCATACTGGAGGGGAAACTTTTCTTAAGTACAATTTGATATGCACATATCAGGTATGTTAAACAATTCTAACACTTTACATTACATTGACTTCTGCAGTTGTGTGTTTCTCTTCTTGTTTTATCTAAAGAAAATAGTGAAGGGAATGCTTTTATTCATCCTGAAACCCTACCCTCTATGGTAAATCAAAGCAGCCTCTTGCCGGTCTTTCGATATAAATATGATGGTTTAAAAGCTTTCAAGCATTTAGTGAGAAACTACCAAACAGCAGCACTCAACATAGAGCTTGCTGTATCACCTCAGTACACTTAGCACTGACCTGCTAAATCCAGAAACAGAGATGGCTCCCCTGTTTCCAGTCCAAGATAAATTCAGCCACTGGACGAGAGTGCAGCGAGACTGTAGATATTCCAGAGATGTGTCATTTATCCTTGCCCAGTAAGGTTGTAAACTGAGGTGAATGTACTGTAGAGGGTCACAGCAATGCTGATATAGTAGCTTACAAGTCTGTGCTAGTCTACACAGGTCAGGTACTGTAAGATGACTCAAAATCAACTGGATGAGCTATATTGAAAACACAAAAAAAACAAAACAACAAAACACAGATGGTCATACAGCACTGGAAATGTTAAGGGAAAACTAAAATGTAAGAAAAGATGCTCTAATGATAAAGAAAAGTTTGGGTTTTTTTGGATGTCTCAAATCGGAGATTAACAATTGAATACGACTCCATGGTCCTGTCAGTTTAATGTATTAACAAAGAGAAGAAAAGCAAGAATCTTTCAAATTAGTATGAAGCTGCTTAACTTATGCTAATTTAAACACTAACAAAAAATGTAAATACTAGGGGACAAATTTTAATCTACCTATTAGGTAGATAAGTGCATTTAGGTGCCTAAATGTGATTCTATTCCACCCTGGTTGAATTAAAACCCTCTTAATACAGAAGATGCATGCATCCTTCTCCTCCCACTTGCTTTTTTTGACTCAATCTTAAAAATGTAGACATATCAATAGACTTCAGAACAGGGTGAAATAGGACTGCATTTAGGTACCTAAGAGATGCGCAGGGTGTAGTCCCATCTTTACATATGTTCTTTTACAAAGTTTGTCCTTTCAGTTGATCAGAAGACAACTTGTATACACCGTCTTCTTACTTGTAGCAAATTTACCTTACTTCTTCAGCTTGTAGCAAATTTGCAAATGACACATGCACACACAGACTGTTTCAATTTTCCCATTCCTTGAATTTCTTCTGACTTACTCTTCTGCTTCTTGCAATGAGATCCAAACATGGTTCAGCTTTGGACCAATGCCCCCACTATTCTTCTATACTTTTGCCTGCAATCTGACTAGACAACAACCAGATGCAGAGAGCTCTCACTTCCCAATTCTTCTTTTCTAGCCTAATCATTCTCTTGCTTTGTACTTGAAATGTATACCCTGCTCCCTTCTAGCAGTGGTCACTCTGGTACTGGATTG
>NW_017729026.1:41375546-41383684 GCF_001723915.1 Gavialis gangeticus | reverse complement strand
ACTTCCCAATTCTTCTTTTCTTCCCTAATCATTCTCTTGCTTTGTACTTGAAATGTATACCCTGCTCCCTTCTAGCAGTGGTCACTCTGGTACTGGATTGAGTTCTGCATATCAAAGTTAACAACCATGGCTTCAGAATAACTATCAGTCTGCCTCACCCTAAGCTATTTTGTTGGGAGCTACACTACAACAAAATATTGCCCTATTTAAATTATTCACCAAAAGAGAAAACGAAAAATTGGAATTATTCTCAGTTATCCTATCCCACTATATTTTTCTTTTTTAAAATAAGCATTGCTCATAACCATTAATAAATATAAATATGGATATTAATGAAAAAAGTAGACAAGGCCAAGAATATTTCCATGCAAAAATTTAAGATTTCAGCAATGTAATCTCTAAAAATCTTCAATTAAAGTCAGCAATCACATTAACAGACATCTTAATACAAATGATTAGTTGGAACTGGCTAGAAAATTTCCAATGGAATATTGTTCCATTAGAAATGCCAAGTCAACAAAAGCCAAAATAATTTTGCAAAAAATGTCTCTCTGGTTAAAAACTGCCTTAAAAAGGAAAAGCTGAAAAAAATCCTTGTGACTTTTTCAAGAGGGAATATTTCAAATTTAAATTGCAAAATGATTTCTTACTTCATTCTTTAAAAACTGTTATGCAATGATATGATCTGTAGGTATCTCCATAAATTGTGTTGCAAGTGCAGCAGCTCCTTCAATGTTTCTACTTTTGCTGCTTTCCCCCTCTACCCCTGTTTCGTGGAGGGGTCCTGCTAGCTGGGGTCATTTGGCGCTGATTGCCAGGGAAGCAAAAAAACATGGCATATTTAAAACCTCTGCCAATCGGGCAGGGGGAGCAAGCAGCTAAATGAAAAACATTAAAGCTGCCACTGCAGGGGGAACTTCTTGTGTGATTTACAGAGATTCCTAATGATGTGATATGGTTAAATGAAACATCCACATTTTGTCAAAAAATAAAAAAAAAAAGTTTTAACTGACCTGAAACACATTTTTCCCTGAATTTACATTTCACAAAAATTTTAATTTTTTTGTTTTTCTTTTGGAAAGGAAAAAATCCAACACTGAAAAAAAATTCCACCAAAATGAAAAATGCAGTTTCCAACCAGCACTAGGTTTAGCATTTAGATAGCATAAATATCCAAAACACATGTAGACTCCTCAGCTTGACCATCTTTATTTGAACTGTACCATAGAACCAGTACAATTTTTTTACACATCAAATTCCTAACAATTTTGCATTCAGCTTTCTTCTTTTTCAGGCAACACAAAAGACACTGTATTTTGCTGAGGCTAGCGTTCAAGTTGTACATTTCAGGACAATTCTGAGGAAATAGATGTGGTTGATCTTACTGATTTTACTGTGACTGAAAGTTTCCTTCAGAGCTTAGGATTCAGGATGTTTAGGTATTTTGATAACCAAATAGTAATTACATTGGAAGCTGAGACAGTGTGGTTACTAAAACTGGCTTATCTGAAAAGTCCTTGATTTTGACTTTGACTGTGGTTATATTAGATTACTAACATGTTATATCTTCGCTAAAATTGTTGATTAATTTTTCACTATTTTGACAGAGAATTTCAGCTATTTTGTAATCTTTCTACTATTACAGTTTTCTTAATCCACAGGAAATAGCTATTTTCTGAAAACTCTCTGTTTCACAAAAACTTATTTTTCCCACTGTCTTTCTAAGGCAATTAGGTGAGTTTGCTCTTCTTCTATTAAGTAGGCAAGCTGATCAGAAAAGGGAGGACAAATTAACAAAAATTATGTCCAAAATTACTTCCTACTTTTACAACTAAAGGCAATGGTGAACAATACTATGCACAGCTTACCCATGTTCCTTTCAACCCATTAAATTAGTTAAACTATCTGATAACAAACTAAAGCTATACCACTCCATAATATCCAAAATGAAAAAAATATATAATGGAACCTCATTTAAGAATATGATATTAAGACAGTTATATTTTCTTGCTTTTGATTAAACAGAGATAACAGGTTCTAAGCCTACAGGCTAATAACCATTAATCACTGCTAGTCTAGAGTCTCATGTATGTCAAAAAAACACTTTTTATGTGTGTGTATGCTAGTATAAAGTACAATCTAATGAATAGTGACGTTATGTGTTGTGTTGTACTGTGCTATGCTGGGTTCAGGGCAATTCCCAGACTGCAGCTAAACTAAATATCTACTTTTGTAAACTAATCTCATACCACACAGAATTTATTTCAAACAATCGCTACTATCAAACATTGCTGAAGAATTATGGCAGCTGCCATTATTGTTTCATATTCCTTTTTCTAAATCAGTCTATTAACAGCAAAATAAAAAAGAATGGAAGACTGTTTAAAACTCTATACAAGATTTGCCCAGAAGGAAAAAGCAATATAAAAAAATATAGCTGTCACAATACCAGAGTTGCTTTCTTAAAACATGGCAAACCAAAGATAATGAAAAATAGAAATAAACTCTCTTTTGCAAGAATAATAAGTCCATAACATTTAACAGAGTAAGACTGGACTAGCACATGCTAGAATGAAAACCTGAATACTCAAAAGTTTAACTTGCTTCTAAAGGTTGGAGGCCTCTGGAATGGCTTGGATAGGACTGATCCTGCCTCAGGGAGGGGGTTGGACTAGGTAACCTCTAGAGCAGGTGTAGGCAATGTTTTTGGCCGGAGTGCCAAAAAAAGTGCAAAGTCTACCTTATAAGGTGCCAGAGTGCCGGCCTGCCAGAAAACCAAAATCAGGGTGGGGGGTTCATGGCAGGATGCACTTCATATTAATATAGTTAACAATCATAAATGAACTGAAAAAAGAGAGAAAAACGGGGAGAAAAAAAGGGCAGAGAAAAAGAAGAGAAAGAGAAAAGGAAAGGAAGCCAAAGTTCACCTTAGTTCCCCCACAGCCACCCCTCCAGCACCACTTGGGCTGCCACTGCCTGCCCCTTCCAGCACCACCCAGGTCGCCACCGCCCGCCCCATGCAGCTGAGCCCATGCAGCTCCTACCTGCAGCACACGCCCCTCTCAGACTCCTCCACTGGGAAGAGGCTGGTGCCACCCCAGCAGTCAGCCCAGGCTCTGGGTAGCTGCCACCAGCCATGCAGCTTGGCCACCTGCTGGGAGCAACCTGGACCCCACAGCTGCCAGCAGCTGCCCAGGTGGGTGGTAGTGTGCTGAGCAAAATAGTCTTGCTCTGGCACGCATGCCAGAAGTTGCCAATCCCTACTCTAGAGGTTCCTTTCAATCCTACTTTTCTGATTCTCTGCTCCATACCAGGAACTCTGGTGTGAGAAGCAGGAAAGAAGTAGCTGGCACCTGCTCATTCCTGCTCTTCCTAGTCTGTGGGGCAGATGGGAGTGGCTGTCCCCTGGACCTTTGCCAAACTGGGGTGACCTCAGTTTCCAGAAGGCCTATGAGCCTCTCCCACAGCTCCACTGCTCCTGGTCCCCAGAAGGAGTTAAGCTCGGGGAAAGTGTGCAGACATTTAATCTCCCAGGAGAAGCTCTCCCAGGAACAATTTCTATATCATTGTTGTTGTGTTATTTTTCTCCCAGAGTGACCATTTTTGCTCTACAAAAAAAGCTTGAAAACCTGCATATTACTGATTTCTACCAGGAGAAAAGTGTTTCTTCCAGTAGAAACTAAATGCCTATACAGGCCTAAGGCTAAGATATATAGGGTATTAAGCTAGGTAATGGAGGCAGGCTATTTTACCCTGCAGCTGTTATAGGTAGGGATCTACTCAATTTGTGATTTCATGCTTTTCATGGGAACCATGAAAAAAGGTGGTTTCTATGATCACCACGAAAACTGGCATTCCCCAAGATGTTGCATGGAACTGCTGCGGAAAATAAAACTTACTAAGAATAAAATACTGCTTCTCCAGCGGGAACCAACAGCTACTGTGGCCCAGCCTTGCAGCCCACTGGGTCGGGTTGGGGGGGAAGAGAAAATTGCTAGCACACAGAGGAGCAGCCAAGATGGTGGCCACCCCCTCCTCCCTCTGCTACTGATTGGCCAAGAGGGCTGCTTTTTGTGCAACCTCTCTCCTCTCCAGCAAGCAGCAGCAAGAGGTGGGGCCACACGAAGGGCAGCCTTCTCTGCCAATCAACAGCAAGGGGTGGGACTTCATGAAAGACAGCACGCTCAGCAAATCAGCAGGGCAGGGGGGAGCGGGAAGGCACGCTTCAAAAAGACTGCAAAAATATCACTGGCTACCATGAGCAACCACTACAGAAAGGATGTGGACAGATTGGAGAGAGCCCAGCAGAGGACAACAAAAATGGTTAGAGGGCTGGGCAACATGACATATTAGAAGAGGATGGACAAGATGATCTCCTGAGGTCCCTTCCAACCCTAGTTTTTTATGATTCTAAGTTCAAGGAAGGTTTGTTAAAGGTCTTTGACTGAAGAAAAAAGGGGAAAAGAATAGGGGTGATGTTACAGTAACGGTCTCTATAGATCACTTAACCATGAAGAGGATCTAAATGAAGCGTTGTGAGCAGCTATGAGAAGAATAAAAGTATGAGATCTGGTGTTTATGGGGGACGTTGTCTCATATAACAGATCCCTATTAGTAAAGATATACAGGAGAACAAAGTCAATCAATCGCATTCTTGAATATGCTGGGGAAAACCTTTATTTCAAAAAAGTGAAGAAAATTACTAGTAAGATGCTGTTTTAGACTTGGTTTAACTAATAAGGAGGAGATGATTGAGAATCTAAGGGTGGAAGGTAGGTTTAGGGAAAAGCGATCAGAAAATAACAGTGTTCATTATTCTGAAGAAAGGAAGACATGAGCGCAACAACATAAAAATACTGAACTTCAGAAAAACAGACTTCATCAAAAATGAGTGAAACTGTATAGGTAAGGTCTGTTGGAAAGAAAATCTGAGAGCTAAGAGTGCAAAACTGCTTGCAATTATGGACTGAGACTATATTAACTGCACAGTAGCAAACTATTCTGATGCAAAGAAAAGATAGGATGTATACTAAGAGACACATGGGACCACATCAAGAGCTCTTCAATGACTTGAAAAATCAAAAAGAATAATTTAAAAAAAAAAAATGGAAACAAGGGCATATAACTAAGGACAGGTATGAAAGAAGAGCACAAGTATGTAGAAATGAAAACAGAGAATCTAAAATGAGTTTTAATTAGCAAAGGACACAGGCAACCAAAGAAGATTCTATAAATATATCAGATGTAAGAGGGAAACAAAGCGATGGCTAGGTACACTATTAAATAGGAAAGGACAGCAAATAATGGATGATGCAGAGGAAGCTGAAGTACTCAATGCCGCCTTTGCTTCAGTCTTGAAAATTAAATTGTGACCAGATACTTGAGATTAATTTTAACAAAGGCATAGGAGTGCAGGCCAATGTGTGGAACAAAACAGGTCAAAACAAGATTATTTTAAATAAGATAACGGTGTACAAGTTGAGGGGCCTAACAAAATTTATTCTAGACTGCTTAAGCCACTAACTAAAATAACCTATGAACTATTAGCAATTATCTTTTGGAATTCCTTGGGGACAAGGAAAGTCAAGAGGACTAAAAAGGAAAATTTACTTTTTTTCTTTAATTGGGAAAAAGGAGGACTTGAGGAATTATAAATCAGTCAACTTAACCTCAATCCCTGGAAAGATACTAGAACAAATCATTACACAATCAAACTGCAGGTACCTAAAAAATCATAAAGTAATAAATAACAACCAACATGGATTTGCCAAGAACATCAGATGACAAACTAATCTAAATTTCCTTCTTTGACAGGGTAAAGGGCTTAATGGATATGAGGGAAGGACAAAAGCAATATACCTTGATTTCAGTAAGGCTTTTCATCCTGTCCCACGTGACACACTCATAAGTAAGCAAAGGGAATATAGCTTAGATGCAATTGCCATCAGGTGGCTGCACAACTGGTTGAGAAATTGCTCTTAAAAAGAAATCATTAATGGTTCACTGTCAAGCTAGGAGATCACCCACAGTGGAGTCTGCCAGAGATGCATCTTGGTCCCAGTTCTAATTCAATATTTTTACTACTGACTTGAATGATAGAATAAAGAATACACACTTATAAAATCAGAAGATGACACCAATGATGACTGGGGAGGAAAGCACATTGGAGCACAGGATCAGAATTTAAAACAAAATTGAGAGACTAGAGGGATAGTCTGAAGTCAAGAACATGAAATTCAAAAGGACAAGTGCAAAATGCTAGAGTTAAAAGTAAAAACATCAAATGCCCAGATAAAAAGTAGAGAATTAACTAATGAGGCAACAACATGCAGAAAATTATCTGGATGTTATAAGAGAGCCAAACTAAATGCGAGTCAACATTGACATGCTCTTGCAAAAATGGTAAGCACTGATCCGGGTGCCTGTAGCAGGTTCCAAACCTGCCTGGAAGTAGGCATAAGAGTTGGCAACACTCAGAAGCTGCCACCCAGCTGCAGGCAAGCAAGGTGGTTTTAAGTCTGCTCAAGATGACTGGCTAGCTTATATGGATAACTGGCTGGCCACCTGAAGAAAAAAGGGTCCCAGGTGGGAAGCTGTGAGCAGAGAAAGGAGAGGAAGTGGGTAAGCTGATGGACAAAGTACCATACCACAGCTGTCTCTTTCCCAGGGTCCACAGAAAAAGACCAGATATTTGGTCTGTAGGTTAAAAGGACCATACAGAGAGAAAAGCTGCAAGGCTGAAACCTAGAGCCTAAGGCAGACTACTATCTCTAGGTCAGAGGACTAAAGGGAAACCAGAGGATCGTTTACATGTTAATTGCTTGCTTACTGTGAAGAGAAGATGGGTTTGTTTGTGTGAATGTGAAAAGCCTGTTTATGTTCTATGGAGACAAAGCCTCCGAGCTGTATAAAGGGACTGGTTTTAATGAGAAAGGGGCTCCTGCATCCGTCTCAGGGGGTGCATGCATAAGTGTGCCTTACTGCAGAGTAGACTAATTAGCCCCACAGTAAAACGTCACTGTCTACATGGGTGCTGACGTTAGAGCACAGTAAACTAATTCCCTTGTAAGACAGTAACGTTGGGGACAGTATTATCTTAGGGCAGAGTAAATTAATGTGCTGAAATGCATGTGTAGATACTAACAGTGGGCATAAATGGCACCTATTCAGCCCAGCCATCCAGGGGCCTGCTCCATCCAGGCATGGTGCTGTCTCAGGCACACATGTAGATAGTGTGCCTAGGAACAATTTAGTCCAGCTCAAACTGTTCAAGAGTTTATTGCTTCACATTAATTGTACGTGTAGGTAAACATCTGCTAGGGATGACCTAAGTGTACTCAAACCAGCATAAACGCAGGGGGTTGGAGTACATGAACCCCCCTTCCAGTTCTAGAACTTTATCACGTGTGTTTTCCATTCTGTCATCATAGCACACATTCTCTCAGTGTGGTAACTCACTTTTTTTGCCATTAACTTGAAGACGTGTATAATAAAATTAGAGAAAAGTAGAAAGCTTGCTTTTCCCCTGTCAAACAAAGAATGTTTATATAAACTGAGGAATAATTTTCCATGACAACTAATTTTCAGCTCTTCATTGTATGGAATGTGTCTTTACTAATACTGTATCCATTGTAGTCTGCCTATTTACAGTAGAGGTATATCAACATATTGGTCGCATATTGGATCAGCACCGATAAAAGGAAAGTTAACATTATTAGCTATTGCAGGACTAGGCAACCCCTTGCATGGGTGCCAGAACATGGCACACAAAGGCATTTGCTTGGCACGCATGCTTCAGGGCAGATGGTGGAGAAGGGGCTGGGGGCAGGACTATGCTGATGTTTTTGGCTGGTGTAGCCAATAATATCACCGATAAATGCTGCAAGTAGGAGCGCAGTTGCCATGCGCTCAGCCAGGAACGCAGCTTGGAGAGCAGCGTCCTGCCAGTAAGTCTGTGGGGAGGAAAGGGCGTAGGGGAGGGAAGAGGCATGTAGGGGGCAGATTGAGGCCCCCACAGGCAAGGAGCAAGTGGGGCTGGGGCTGGGGCTGGGGCAGGCACTGCCCAGCCAAGTTAGTGAATGGGACCCTGGGGCCAGAAGCAGGATGAAGTCATGGGCGGCTCACCACAGGGGCACTGA
>NW_017729026.1:41370100-41370546 GCF_001723915.1 Gavialis gangeticus | reverse complement strand
CAGGAACGCAGCTTGGAGAGCAGCGTCCTGCCAGTAAGTCTGTGGGGAGGAAAGGGCGTAGGGGAGGGAAGAGGCATGTAGGGGGCAGATTGAGGCCCCCACAGGCAAGGAGCAAGTGGGGCTGGGGCTGGGGCTGGGGCAGGCACTGCCCAGCCAAGTTAGTGAATGGGACCCTGGGGCCAGAAGCAGGATGAAGTCATGGGCGGCTCACCACAGGGGCACTGAGGGTGGGGAAGGGGCAGCTTTCCACCACTGTGTGTACCCCTGGGGCAGGAGATGGGCTGCCCGCTACAGGCTTGGACCCAGGGGCAGCATCAGCCTCTTCACAGTTGTGGGGCTGGGCCAGGCCTGGGATCTGAGCTGGCAGGGCCGGTTCAGCTGTGTGGGGTGGGCAGAGGCACTGGGAGGGGTGGCTATGGGAGGGCTACGGGGAATTCTGGGGTGGC
>NW_017729026.1:41354124-41364863 GCF_001723915.1 Gavialis gangeticus | reverse complement strand
CCCCACCAGGAATAGGCTGGTGCAGTTCCTGGTCCCAAGCCTGCACCAGGCAGCCCATCCTTACTCAATGAACACATCTGGTGGGGCCCATGCCCCCCATGCCTCTCCTGGGAATGTACACAGCAGCGGAGAGCCACTCCCCTCCCCGCACTCCCTGGACATGGCTCCATCTCACTCCCTGCCCCAAGGACACATTCACTGCCCTGGCTAAGCAGCATCTGCCCCCGGCCCTGCCCCAGCCCCCGCCCTACTCCCTCCCTCACCATGGGGGCCTCGATCTGCCCTGCCCCCACATCCCTTCCCCTCCTCCACGCCCCTTCTCCCCACAGACTTTCCAGCAGGACGCTGCTTTTCAAGCTGCCCGGCTGCATTCCTGTAAATTGGCTATCAGATTAGTATCAGACAACAGGTCTGGTTAATAAACAGCTATTGATATTGGTCAAGAAAATCTTTATCTGTGTACCTATAATTTACAGCATATATGTTCAACAACAGCCAGACATGCAGGTTTGGTAATCAATCATCGGAATTTTTTTTGTGCTTTTTCAGGATTTTCTTCAAGTTCCCTAATTTGAGTCCCTCGGATCTGAAATGTGAAAATGTGGTGGTATATACTATCTCCTTATTCAGGAAAAAATAAAGCTTCTCTGGCTAGACAGAACTAAGTTTTAATTTCCCTCACTATAGAAGCTAAAGCATAGACCCTAGAATAGTAACAGGAGGACTTCATCAACAACCCAAGTAAAGGAAGAAGAAAGCACAAACTCCTAGGAGAAGTGCACTTAGGACCCTAATGAACACGATAGGAAACGGAAAGCAATATTTTCCAGCTATTCCCCACCTTTACAGCAAATGGGTTTTTTTAAAGGAACAGACAGTCCTTAATACCAAGTGGCTAAAAGCTGTGTCAACCAAATGTATATGTATCCAACAGTGCTCAGCAAATGTGTAGAAAGAGTGCCAAGTTACAGAATTCATCCACAGATGCCTTTTCTTCACCCAGCTTGCAGAGATCACTCAGGCTTTGATCCCAACTGGGCAAGAAACTTTCATACTTCTATTTTTCTTTATCCTTCCAGGACGCAGGCTTTCATCCATTCAGCAAAACCATACCATACAGCTTTTGGGCCTTCCCTGGAGTTGAAGAACAGAACAAGCAAAAAGTGCAATGCAGAGACCTCTCTAAAAGGCTCTACATATGCCAGGAACTGTAGAATCAAACAAGGAGAGAAGACATCCTTTTCATGTGCCAGATCCTATTCTGAGAGCCTAGCATGCTAAGAGGATTGTGTTCAGTATGCTGGTTACTAGGTTAAGGAAATCTTGCGTCATTCCACTGACACTGTAAAAGAGCTAACAAGACATCAATGAATCCTCTTCTCCCAAGTATAAGAGACAAGCATAACATTTTAATAATTATCTGAATGCCAACATACTGTTCATCTGGAAAGATATAAGGAGGATACTGCTACAAAAGAATATGTAACACTTTGAAGAAAAATCTTTCTGGCTACCATTTCAATTTTTACAGCTCCAGGTACTTCAGGGACATAGCAGATTCTATATTCATGTCTGTTCCCTTGGAGCACAATACAATCACCGAATCTCCTTTCAGTGGTGAAATCTACTTGTCCGACAAACCCTCAAACTGCTTGTAAAGCTTGCAGGCAGCTTTAGAGAAAACTGGCTTGGTACCCAGGGATGAGCAAGATGTTTCTAGTATCTTTTGGACTCAAGCATGCACAAGGAGAGCCTTCTTGCGATTTTTTCACTCCCAGGGACAGAGATAAGCCTTTGGCATCTGGTGCATTTTGTGGAGCCTCAGACTACGTAGCAGAGAAAATATGCCTAATCAGGTGTCCCTAGCTCTTCTCAGACACTTTCAGGCAACCCTGACCTCGGCCTTAGAAGGATTAGGCAGAAAAAGCAAATCTGATCAAGGATGACTCTGTCCCTGAAACTGAGGTTACACCACAAAATGATTCACTAGAGACTGAACAGGGAGACTATCTGAAGAATTCGTGGATTGGTGCATTTATGCTTTTAATACAACTTCAGGATAGCAGACCAGAAGAGAAGGGTCTACATACTAGAAAAGCCTGCTGCCTGTTACCAGTGATACCATGCTTCATTTTGGGAAAGTCTGTACACTCCA
This sequence comes from Gavialis gangeticus, assembly GCF_001723915.1. Lineage (NCBI taxonomy): Eukaryota > Metazoa > Chordata > Crocodylia > Gavialidae > Gavialis > Gavialis gangeticus. Next base: position 41,362,708 of record NW_017729026.1, on the reverse strand, counting down.
GCCGGTGAACACACTTTTCTTTTGTTATGGAAAAGTGGGCTGAAATTTGATGATACACTGCTAAACCCCACTTCAGCCTTCACCAAGGCCCTTTCAAATACCTCTCTGGAGTGTAAAGCTGATTATTATTTAGCAAATGCAAATCTACAGAGCCAAGCAATAGCCTCCTCATTAACTGATTTCAAAGTTTTTAATCTGCCTCTTCATTTGAAGAGGGGACACTCCTCAGTAATGTGCAACATTGTTGGTGTCTCTCCACAAGAGCACAATGGGTTAGCACTGAGACCCCAGCAGTGGAAGATGGCTGCGCAGGGGGCCTGGCCTGTCCTGAATGTGTTTACCTGGGACTAACCTTGCCATTTTAATTCACAGCCAGCAAGTTGATGAGTGGGGTTTGTCACAAGGAACTTATTTGTGATTTTGTGCATTTCCCATTCCTTGACCCAAAGGGTATCTGCAAACAGGACCTGATCTGGGACATTGCTCCATACAGGGAGTTGTGAGGAAAGGCGGGCCTTGGGTGGATTAAGCAGATTGTTGTAAAGTTGTAGGTGAGATGCAGCGCAAACAGTTTCAACCAGCTTTTGAGTCATCATCAATCGATGGATGTGTGGGGGAGTGATATTTGCAAGGACAGAAAGCCAGGGGAGGGGAGCTGAATGGAGGGTTCCACTTATGAGACACATGATAACATTCAGCTGGGTGTCAACAAGAAGTGTGTGATGACCTTTGCCAAACAGGTGCATAGTACTCTGCTACTGAGTATGATAGGGCAAGAGCTGAGATCTGGAGTGTTGTGGCTATAGCTCCCCATGTTGATCCAGCAAGCTTGGCTAGCAGGTTATTTCAGGATTTGACCTTTGCTGGTGTTTTCTGGAAGGTCAGGGTTCATGTAAGACTCATGAACTCACTGCAAAAGCTGCTGCAGAAAACTGCTGCAAGCAGATCAAGGATCAGAGGAATCTCTGCCCTTGTTTCAAGCTGAGGAAAGGGGCAAAAGGTATGTCTGGTGAACACTCGTGGGACTGGAATCGAGCTGGGGTATCTGGAAGGGCTGGCTCAAATAATGAGAATATACACAGTCCCAGTACATAGGAATAAAATATAGGGGACAAACTTTCTCAAATTAGGGCATTAACCAACCACTATAAGCACTTAATTAGGCATACTACCTCTACTACTTAGTTTGAGGCTCCACAAGATACACCAGATGCCAAAGCTTAGTTTTATCCCTGGGGTGAAAAATCACAAGAAATCACTAGGAACAACTTGTTCATTCCTTGATACTAATTATCCCATAAATTGTCCATTAAAAATATGTTAACAGCTTTCTCAGAACCAGCTCAGGGACAAGCTCTCAAAGAAGATGCACAAGTCTGACCCAGTTCAATTCCTTACATTCACCACAGAAGGGAAAAATGTTATAGGTTACTTAATATCCAGTCTTGCACATCTGGTCAAAGCAGTAGAAAAAGTAGAAAAAGATCAGGGTGTAACAGACCCAGTAACACAAATATTTTTCTAGTACTTGGATATTCTGCCTGTATTTTGGAATTCTTTAGATGAAATCAAGAAAACAGAGTTGTCCTTTGTACCTGACAGACCACACAAAAGCATTCATAGCATCCAAAGTAGTAAAAATAGATAAAAAAGGGAAGCAGTATACAAGAAACAGAAAAATGGTGATAGAAGATACATGAGACAGGAACTCAAAGGAACTATTTAAGTGGATTAATTTTTTTTCCTACATAATGATAATTCTTAAAAACCCACATAAGTATGCAGTTAAAGATGAGAACATGAAAATTATCCAGTTAACTCATATGCTGCAGATCAATGTACCGCATTACTCGATTGTAAGACAATTTTTCCCCCAGTCAACTTTGGGGAAAAAGCCCCTCATCTTACATTTGCATACAAGGAAACCTCATTAAATACACTGTCTATCTTGGAACTATGACAAAAAGTAGCATGTGCTCAGTAATGAAAACAAGGGTGATACCATGGTGGGTGTCTGCTACAGACCACCAGACCAGGAGGACAAGGCTTTTTCAGTTAGCAAGTGAAAGTTTCCTTGGCTCATGAGGGACTTTGACATCTCCTGGGAGGGCAATACAGCCAGGCACAGGCAACCCAGGAAGGTTTTGGAGAGTGTTGGGGACAACTTTCTGGTGCAAGTGTTGGAGAGGCCAACTAAAGGCCATGACCTTTTTGACCTGCTGCTCACATACAGGGAAGATTAGGTGGGGAAGGTAGAAGTGGATGGCAATTTGGGCATGAGATGATTGAGTTCAGGATCCTGAGGAAAGGAAGGAAGGAGAAGAGGACCTATGGAGGAACAGAAGATCATTGTTTGGGCATGCAAGGATGAAATCAGGAAGACCAAAGTGAAACTGGAGTTGCAGCTAGCAAAGGATGTGAAAGGTAACACGAAGGGTTTCTCAGTGTGTCAGCAACAAGAGGAAGATCAGGGAAAGTATGGGTCCCTTACTGAATGGGAGAGATAACCTAGTGACAGCCAATGCAGAAAAGGCTGAAGTATTCAATGCCTTTTGTACCTCACACTGCACAGGCACAGTCAGCTCCCAGACTACTGCACTGAGCAGCACAGTTTGATGAGGACGTGAGCAGTCAACAGTGATGAAAGAACAGGTTGGGGACTACTCAGAAAAGCTGGACATGTACAAGTCCATGGGACTGGACACGATGCACCCAAGATACTAAGTTGATTAATGTGACTGCAGAGCCACTAGCCATCATCTTTGAAAACTGGAGGTTACAGTGGACAATTAGCTAGATATGAGCTAACAGTGTGCTCTTGTTGAGAAGAAGGCTAACAGCATACTGGACTGCATTAGTAGGAGCTGTAGTCAGTAGACTAAGGAAAGTAATTATTCCCCTCTATTCAGCACTGGTAACACCATATCTGGAGTACTGTGTCCAGTTTTGGGCCCCCCACTACAGAAGAAAAGATATGGATGAATTGGAGAGTCCAGCAGACAACAACAAAAATGGTTAGAGGCTGCAGGAACATGATGTATGAGGAGAGGCTGAGGGAAATGGGCTTATTTAGCGCAAAGAGAAGACTGAGGAAGGATATGATAACAGCCTTCAACTCTCTGAAGGGTGGTTACAGAGAGAATGGAGCTAAACTGTTCTCAGTGGTGGCAGATAACAGGGCACGGACCAGTGGTCTCAAGTTGCAGCAAGGGAAGTTTAAGTTAGATACCAAGAATGCCAATGGGAATCTATCACAAAGATAGGTTACTGCAAGGGTCGGCAACCCCCGGCATGCGTGCCAAGCGTGACACGAGGCCATTTTGCTCGGCATGCCACTGCCAGTCCCGGGTCTGAGTAGCTGCTGCCAGCTATGGAGCCCAGGATGCTCCCAGCAGGCAGCTGGGAGGCTGCAAGCCCTGCTGCAAGCAGCCTGGGCTCCATGACTGGCAGCAGCTACCCAGAGCCGGGGCTGGCCACAGCCGGGAGGCTGCAAACAGCTGTGCCAGGCTCCAGCATCAGCTCTGTACTGGTGCATGCACGCGTACCTCAGACCAGACTGTGGGGAAGGGGCCTGAGGCAGCACAACTGCAGTCTCTCCCCCACTCCCAGCACAGATCTAACGACTGGGTTCCGGAGCCTGGCACAGCTGTTTGTAGCCAGCCAGGCCAGGCTGCAAATAGCTGCGCTGGGCTCTACAGCTCCAGCATCAACTCCATGCTACAAGGTTTTGAAAAGCTTGGTCACTCCAGAGATCCAGATCTGGCCCCTCCAGAGAACCAGGAAGCGCTGGGAACTATATCTGAGGTGATCTGGCCTCTCGGCATCGTCTTTAGAAGGAACAAGCTTCCCTCCTCTGCACCTGAGCTCTTATAGACGCTGGGCAGAGCCACATGGCTGCTGCTCAGGAACAATGCAGCCTGGGGCTGTTCCAGTCTCCTACTGGGACCTCAGACCAGTGGCCCCAGCTATGTCACTGCCATCCTCCAGGGCCATGGGCAAGTCCCCCACTTTCCTGTGCCTCTGTGCATTGCAGCTTAGAGTGAGGATGAGACTTGCTCCTTGGGGCCAGGGCCTGGGGCAGGGGTCAAGCCCCAGGAGCCCTTGAGGAGGATCTGGCTTACTGCCTCAGTCCCTTCAGGGTAGGAGAACGGAACGGACTTCCCCAGCTCCAGCCCAGCTCTCCCCTCCCCTGCTGCACTGGCCTGACCCCAGAGCAGTGCCCTGGACCCAGTGGGGTGGTATATATAGCCAGCACTGTCAGTTCAGAGCCAGTCTGGTTTCCTTTCCTGGGGGAAAACACTCCTTGATGCCCCCCCTACAACCGCTGCCTTGGCACCAGGGTGGAGGGACTGGTGGGAATGCACCATCATGTGCTCTCCCAGCCTCTCTAGGGATAAGAGTTTAGATATCCTGAATGGTCCTGCCAGCTTAGGGCCTTAGGCGTGTGGAGTGGGTGGGTGGTCGGACTGATGGGCAGGCTCTAGGCCAGGGCCTCGGCCGGCTGCACTGCAGCCTTGCAGTTGGCTCCCTGGGGAAGCCCAGGGGCTCTGGGCACTGTTGGGTCAGACTTTGTCCAGTGGCCCAGCAGCCTGGATCCATGTGCCCACGCATCTGGTTGTGTGTGCGCCCACACGTCTGGTTCTGGGTGGGTGTGGCTCTCTCTGCTCTCTTCTTTCTTTCTCTCTCTCTCCTCTTTTTTCTCTCTTTCCCTCTCCTCTTTCTCTTATTTCTCTTTTTTTCCCCCCCTCACTCTCGCACTGCAACATGCTTAACAAAAAAGGAACACACAACAACAAAGGCAACATTAATGATTATTAAATATACTAATATGCAGTGCGTCTTGTTATGTACCACCCCTCCCACCCCCCACTACTTTGGTTTTCTGGAATGCGGCACTCCAGCGCCTTCCAAGGTAGACATTGTGGTTTTTTTTCCTCACTCTGGCCAAAAAAGGTTGCCTACCCCTGGGTTACTGAAACCTAAAACATATGGTAGTACCCAATGAGCAGTCCCCCTCAGTGCCAACTCCTTTTCAAGTCCTAGTGAACCACTACGTTACATGCATTTTGACTTCCTCTATACCCTCACAGCTGAGCTGCACCTTTCTTTCCCATTTCCAGTGACTCCGGTTTCTTCACCAGCCTTAAATGTCTGGCAGATATCACCAAACAGGGCTTCAGTTTACCCAAATGCCTCTGTCACACCCTCTTCTCAGCCTGTCACATGATTAGTGTGGCCCCACCCTCCAGAATGTGAAGCTGCACCAGGTTGCCCTATGCCTCATCTGCATAGAAGTTTTTGGAGGATCCCAGGACTCATGCCAAAAACAGCCATTTCCAGTCATGACTGGGGGGGGGGCAATTAGGACATTAATCCTTTGGGGGGGGTATCTAGAGTGCACACACAAACTGAGCAGTTGTGAGCTGTGGGGTCACCATATCTTGAAATGCTGTTGACTCTATTGGGGTCCAGCCCAGTGAACTACATAAGAAAGCCTTTTAGCTTTGGACTAATATTATACATAGTTTGGTCACGCGGTGTGAACTGTGAAATGGGTTTGTACTGTTTTGAGCTGCCAAGTGAATCACAAGGGCCACTTGGCAGAGTGTTGGAGGTGGATATATATATATATATATATATATATGAGAGAGAGAGACACACAGTAAAATCCCTGTTATCCAGCTTTTGAATAACCAGAACACTATTAACTGGAATTTCTGGCCACATGGCCAGATGCGGAGGAAGCTCCCAAATGGTGGCCACCACCGCCACCCACCACCCTGTGCTGCAGCCACTACACTTGTGGCCGCTGCAACTCCCCTCTTCCCCCCTGCCCCACTCCACATCCAGCTGAAAAAACTGCCAGCCTCAGGTAACTGGCATTTTTTAGATACCTGGCACCCCCATTCCCCACTCACGCCAGATAACAGGGATTTTACTGTATACAGAAATAAATATTTTGGAAAAAAAAGGTTTTCACTCTAAGTAGGTACTAAAGTGCCTCTTAATAGTGTGTTTATGGAGTACCTGTACTAAAACTTTAAGCAGTTTCCAAAAAACTTGCACTATCTCTGGGTGAATTCAGTTTATGGGTACAATATGCAAGTTGCTACACCTGTTTATTTCAAGGTCAGTTTTTTCAAATTTGTTCTGCGCTTCCACGTGCACAGGGAGAGCAGGGTCTGACCGTAAGGAGGGGGGGAAGGAGCTGCAAGGAATCCGAGGGCAAAGGAGCTGACCACCCAGACTTATTTTCCCTGCTGTAGCAGTGGGAGGTTGACAAATTCAAGACAAACTTCCAATAATTAGAGTCTATATCTGGCAAATTATAACCAATTTATATATTTGCCATATATAGAATCTAATTACTGAAGGTAGATCATCTTATATACAAGTAAAGATGGTATTAGTCCTTCCTAAATCAGACTTTTAACAGCCTTTAAACAGGTTTTACCAGCTTCAGAAGTATTTTCTATACATTATAAAAAAAACAAAGCAAACCAAAACAAAATTTTTTAAAAAGTAATGAAAGCCAAGATTTTCTGGAACCATCAGCATTCCAGAGTATAGACAGAACAATTAAAAGGTCAGAAATATCACAAAGTTGTGCCTGCATCTTATGCGTGTAAGATACCAGTATCAACAATATTACATATAACTAAACTATGATATATGCCTTGTGATAATTCAAGAATGTTTTATTATATTGACTAATATATATTTTAACGTAGGCAGTAAGGAAAACCTATAAAAAGATTTTAAAAAAAAAGAGTTGAAAGGATAACTTAAGTAAAACCCTTTGCATCCTTCTTCATTGAACTCTTTTTTTTCTTCTTGTTTTTCTACAAGGAGTATCAACACAATTGTTCTTCCCAGATAAAGCCATAATGCAGCAATACCCAATGTGACCAGCTACTGAGGCACTCAACCATGGCCCTCAAGGATGACTGTTAAGAAGAGAACTGCTATTTGATCTATACCCTGAACTTTAAAACAAAGTTTAAAGTTTAAATAGCTCCAGCCCTAGCTCCAGGTGATGCTAAGAGACCTCCCCACTCTACATCATTTCCTGTTTTGCCCCAGGAACACTTCCCAAGCAAATTCAGATCACTCTGAGCAGCAGTAGCTGCTGATGATGATTTGCAAGGAAAGAAGCAACTTTGCCTTCTCTGCCAGACTAAAAGGATCCAAAACTAGAAACCTGATCAGCCTACATAAGTACAGGAGAAAGCCAAGCAAAGACTGCCTCCTTTTCACCACTCAGCCACTGACATTTGCAGAGGAAGGGAAGGTTGGAGGGGAAGACTGAGACCATCGACTGCTTATGCATCCCTGGTTCTCTTCAATACTGCTGGCTGGCCAGGGCAGCTTGGTGATGGCTGCAATCTGTATAGCTGGCTGTGGTCCCTAAAGGAACTATTATGACCAAGCAGCATGTACACCAGCAGCATTCCATTCCCAGCCTACCTTCGTTATCCTGAGGGGGAACAATTACATTAATGCCGAAACTCTGGATACTCTATGGAAACAGGGACTTTTTCAAAACAAAAAAAAACATATCATCCTATTTCAGCAATCTGCATACTATTTTCTCTCTTTCACATAAGTTCTCTCTTTTTCAAAATTAAAGGAACAGAAAGCCACAGCACCATCTATATTATTGGACCGCAGATGAAAAATTCAAGTGTCATATAAGTGAGAATGGTAATAGCTGGGATAAAATATGTGCTCACAATCAGGGGTGAATCAGAAAAGTGGAAGAGGTGGGAGTTAGTAGTGCAGTCACAGCCCCCTTTGATTCCTGCTCCACTCAGAGCTAAAACCAACTGCCCACAGGGACAGCTGCATTCGGCAGGGGCTCACAGAGTCAACTGACTTAACGGCTAATTATTATCTACTTGATTTCTGTCCTTCACTCCACAGGTGTTAGCAGCCCATGATCTTCCACTATTCAAGCTATCCTTTCTTATACCATTTTCCTGGTAAGATTTCTCTGACCATTCATTAGGGTGTCAAATAAAGGTGAGCCACTACCTAAGAACTGTACTGGGTGGCTCTGTTCATAGGCTATTCAAGGTTACAAGTCAGAGACTGGAAAGGAGGGGAAGCAGCAGGCTCAGCTGTCAGGTAGCTGCAGCACACCAGTCAGAGGCAGGAGGCATTTGTAGAGGTGAGGTAAAAAAAATAAGTTAGTACATGGACCCTTCCCTGGGTTATTCATTGCAGCACACAGCGGGGGCCGTGGGAGGCTGAATCAGCAGCAAAACCAGGGCAGCATAAAGCCAAAGAAGGGTGGATCTGGAGAAGCTAGTTTCCTTGGGTAATGGTGTTTCAGATGACTGAAGCGAGTCCTCCGTTGAACCCAACTGTTTGTTTCTGTATGCTGAGGGTGGAAACCAGTGGAAGCCAGGTATGGGCATGCTGTGGGGAAGGGGAGTGGTAGGAAGAAGAGATTTGCCCCCTGCCCCCACCTGTCCCATAGCTGGCAACTGTAAAGAGTGGGGAGAACTGTTTGGGAGAGGTTCTGATGGAGAAAGGACTCCTGGTGGCAATGAGGGGCTAGATAGGGGCAACAAGGGGCTTC
>NW_017729026.1:41329130-41349124 GCF_001723915.1 Gavialis gangeticus | reverse complement strand
TCCAAGTTTATTATTCAGGCAGGTAGTAAAAGGAAAAAGGGGCTTCTGCAGAGGAGGGAGCCTGTGGGGTGAGGAAGAGCTGGGATGTTATGAGGGTGTGGGGGCAAATGGGGTTTGAAGCTGAAGGTATGGTGGGTGCTGTGGGGCTGAAACTGTCTGAAGAGGTTGGAAACAAGAGGGACTGTAGGTGAAGGGGACACAGGGGATTTTGGGAACTGCAGTGAAGTTTGGATGCTTAGAGGTGCAGGATGGGGCTCACTGGGGCATGAGGGGAATGAGTCTTTGCAGGATGCAGTGTGTTCATGGGACAATGAGAGGGCAGGGTAGGACTCAGAGGGGTGTAAAGGGGATGGGGGAGTCTGATGAGGCTTGGGGCACAATGGGGATGGCTGAGTATGGAGGAATTATGTGGGATAACAGGGACAGAGTAAAGCCAGGGGCATTTGAGGTGGCAACGCATATAGAGCAGGGAAGGGCACCTTGGGGACAGAGGAGTCTCTGGGGGACAAGTATGAGGGTGCACGGAGCAATTCTGTCCATGGCCAGGCTGCAGGTTTAACAGCTGTACTCCCTGACAACAAGTGCCTGCCCCATTCTGGAGTTGCCAGCCCTGCACCAACAGACACAAACAACTCAATTATACTCATTTTTGCCTAAATCTTAAACAGAATAACAGAGCCCTAGGCTCCTAGCATAGTAGTAATACTTCCAGTTTCTTTTTAATTGGAGAAAAATATCATTGTTATGGGATGATGAATCATACCACTAGCAACTGCTTTTCAAAATCCTAGATCCACCCATGCTTATAGTGTAAGTTATTGAGAAATAACTGTACAGTGCTTATGCAAATATCTGCACATTGGCTAGCTAACAGCCATCAGCCAAAGCATACAGATCAACATATTATGACTCCTAAGAAATAACCATAACATAATTATGTAAATCAGACACCTACAACCAGAGGACAAGTACTGCATAACTGGAAAATAACAACAGCCTTGCATCAGTAACTGTGCAGCATCTCTGCAGTCCAGGTACTTGAGACAATTCTATTTCAGTATAAGCATTTTTTACCTTACCTCATAAGGTAGTTTATCAAAATATCCATTTGTTGGCCATTCCTTGAGAGCAGCAACACTGAACTGTTTATTAAGACTTTCCATTCCACCACCATCTTTTTCTTCATCTTCATCTTCATCCTCATCCTCATCAATATCATTCATATCAATCATTGTAGTCTTCAGTGAAAGCACAGGTCTCTCTTTCACACCATGTAGCACTACTGCATCTAATTCAGTGTAATAGTCCAAAAGGGAGCTATTTACTTCCAGTCGAATTAAGTTGGTAGGAAAGTCGATCTGTTTGATGCAAGGTGTGAACTGACGAGCCTGAGGACCATTCACCTTGGTAGGCGCCTCTGACCAAAGGACTTCCCACCTAGAAAAGATGTTTCATACACAATACAGCGATTACTACAAAAAGATGGACAGCTAATGTAGGTTCTGAACTTTATAGACAAGGTGCTTCCTATTATGTCAGAAGTACAAGTATTAAATAGGTTAGGCACGTGGCTCACAGGTCAGTTTAGACCACTTTTATTTTCCCCAAATTTTGATAAACGTCTGGAAAATAAAAAATGTTAAACAGGCTCACATTGAGGTTATGTATTGGCATATATTTTTCTCGGAGTTACAAACTGATAAACAGGAAGCATGTCCATGAGCGCACACTTTCTTTTATTGACATGCATGTTCAAGTTCTTTTTCTTTTTTACAGTTTACTCAAACTGTAGCAAAAGGATAGTAAGCCAACATTGTGAACTACAGATTCACACAAATATGCTACCTAGAGAAAGGAGGGTCACAAAGAATCATGCAAGTATTTAATCAAGATGCCTCTCTCATCTCTCCCCAGCCACTTTTGAAAAAAAGTGCATGTCCAATATGGTAGCTCAAAATCATTAAAACAAAAACTTGTCTTAAAAGTTTTTTATTCGCTCTACAGGCAAGCAAAAGATTCACTGTGCCTATCTCATTAGTTCAATGTTATGGGTAAGAAAATAAGAAAATGAAAGCTTTAAGGTACGTATCAAAAGAAACTCTGTCAATTTGAGAATTTACAAATGTCTCCTTTATTTTTTTCTTTCTGGAAAAACATGTTTTGAAAGCTTTCATCCTCCCTTGCTAGAGCATGGACACAATGAAAGGAGAACCAGGGCATGCAAAGAACTCCCATACATACATCCTCCTCCACTAAAAAGCTGCAACTCCTACAGCATGCTACACGTGGAGTAAACTGAAAGTAATGAGAAGTGCGATCACCACCAGTTCACAGAATCACAGAAAATTAGAGTTGGAAGGGACTTCAGGATGTCAGGCAGGTCTTGCCTTACCAACCTCATCTCCTTCTGTGACCAGGTAACTCACCACCTGAACACAAGAGAGCAGGTTGACATTGTATACCTTGACTTCCAAAAGACCTTTGATCTAGTATCCCAGGATGTCCTCATGGGAAAATTGGAGGATTGTGGGCTTAACTCCGAGACAGTCAGGTGAGTGAGAAACTGTCTGCAGGATAGGACCCAGAGAATCACAGTGAACAGATCTGTCATCCTGGAGAGAAGTGAGCAGCAGTGTCCCGCAGGGGTTGGTGCTTGGTCCAGTACTTTTCAACATCTTTATTAACTATTTGGATGTGGGGGTGAAGAGCTCACTGGCCAAGTCTGTAGCTGACACCAAGTTATGGCAAAGTGTGGTCACTCTTGAAGACAAGCTATCGATACAGGTGGACCTAGACAGGCTAGCAAGTTGGGTGGATCAGAATCAGATGAAGTTCACCATTGAGAAATGTAAAGTGCTCCACCTCAGGACAAGCAACCCAACACACCTACAGGCTTGGCAGCACCAAACTGACTAACACCACAAATTAAAGGGACCTGGGGGTAATAATAGACAGCAGTATGAATATGAGCTGGCAGTGCAATGCTGTAGTCAGTAGGCCAAATAATACTCTGGCATGCATCAATCGATGCATCTCCAGCAAAATCAAGGAGGTGATTCTTCCACTGTACTTAGCAGTGGTGAGACCACAGCTGGAGTACTGTGCCCAGTTCTGGGCACCACACTTTAACAAGGACACGGATAAGTTTGAAAGAATCCAAAGAAGAGCCACCTGTATGATCAGAGTCTTACAAGGAAAGGCTGAGGGATTTGGGACTCTTCAGCCTGAAGAAAAACAGGCTGAGAAGGGACCTGGTAGCAGCTTACCCCTACACCAGGGGAGTAAATCAAGGGCTCGGTGAGCAACTGTTCACCAGGGCACACAAGGGGAAAACTAGGAGTAATAGCCACAAACCCCTGAAAGACCAATTCTGGCTCAACATTAGGAAAAATTTCTTCACAGTCAGGGTGTTCAGACTGTGTAATAAGCTCCCCCCAGAGGCGGTACAGTCACCTACCCTGGAAGCCTTCAAGAGGAGACTAGACAGTCACTTTGCTGGGATCACCTGACCCCCAGTTATCTTCCCTGCTTGGTGCAGGGGGCTGGACCTGATGATCTTCGAAGGTCCCTTCCAGCCTTACAATCTAATAATCTATGAATCTAGTGCAACCCCCTGCTCAAAGTAAGACCATCCCAACTAGATCATTCCAGCCAGGTTTTGTCAAGCCAGTCGTTAAAAACCTCCAAGGATGGAGATTGCACCACTTCTCTAGATGACTTGTTCCAGTGCTTCACCACCCTCCCAATGAGAAAGTTTTTCTTAATATCCAACCTAAACCTGCCTTACTGCAACTTGGAGACTATTGCTCCTTGTTCTGTCATCTATCACCACTGAGAACAGTCCAGCTCCATCCTATTTGGAACCACTTGTCAGGTAATAAAAGGCTGCTATCAAATTGCCACTCCCTCCCTCCAGTCTTCTCTTCTGCAGACTAACTAAACCCAGTTCCCCCAGCCTCTCCTCAAAATCACATGCCCCAGTCCCTGGAACAATTTTCGCCACTCCCCACTGGACTCTCTCCAACTTGTCCACATCTTTTCTATAGTGAGGGACACAAAGCTGAACACACTACTCCAGATGTGGCAACACCGGTGCAGAATAGAGTTGAATAATTACTTCCCTTGACCTGCTGGCAACACTCCTGCTAATGCAGCACAATATGCTGTTAGCCTGCTTGGCAACAAGGGCAAACTATTGATTCATATCCAGCGTATTTTCCATGTAACCCCCAGGTCCTTTTTGGCAGAACTGCTGCTTAGCCAGTCAGTCCCCAGGCTGTAGCAGTACATGCGACTGTTTCATCCAAAATGCAGGACCTTGCTCTTGTCCTTGTTGAACCTCATAAGATTTCTTTTAGCCTAATCCTCCAATCTGTCTAGGCCACTCTGAATCCAAGCCCTACCCTCCACTGTATCATCCCAGCTTGATGTCATCTACAAACTTGCTTTGGGTGCACTCCATCCCATATTCCAGACTGTTAATGAAGATTTTGAACAAAACTGGCCTCAGGACCAACTCCTGGGGTACTCCACTTGATACCAGCTACCACCTAGACACTGAGCCATTGATTACTACCCGTTGAGCCCGACAATCCAGCCAGCTTTCTATCCACCTTACACCATTCTAACCCATTCTTCCTCAGCTTGCTTGCAAGAATGCTGTAGGAGAAGGTATCAGAAGTCTTGCTAAGTCAAAGTATATCATGTTCACTGCTTTCCCCACATCTACAGAGCCAGTTGTCTCATCACAGAATCCAGACAGTTTAGTCATGACTTGCCCTTGGTGAATCCATGCTGACTGTTCTTAATCACCTTCTTCTCCTCCAAGTGCTTAGAAGTGGATTCTTTGAGGACCTGGCTCCATGAGTTTTCCTGAGATTAAGGTGAGGCTGGCCAGTCTGTAGTTCCCTGGATTCTTCTTCTTCCCTTTCTTAAAGATGGGCACTATATTTGCCCTTTTCAAATTGTCTGGGACCTCCACCAGTCACCATGAGTTTTCAAAGATAATGGCCAGTGGCTCTGTAGTCTCATCAGCTAACTCCTTCAGAACCCTTGGATGCATCCCATCCAGCCCCATGGATATGTACATGTCCAGCTTTTCTAAATAGTCCCCAACCTGTTCTTTCACCACTGAGGACTGCTAACCTCCTTCTCAAACTTTGCGGCCTGGTGCAGTAGTGTGGGAGCTGATCCTGCCTGTGAAGATGGAAGTCAAAAAAGGCATTGAGTACTTCAGCCTTTTCCTCATCATCTATCACTATGTTGCCCCCCGCATTCAGTAAGGGACCCACACTTTCCACAACCTTCCTCTTGTTGTTAACATACTTCAAGTTCCTTGCTAGCTAAAACTCCAATTGCGCTTTGGCCTTCACAACTTCATCCCTGCACACCCAAGTTGCCTCAATGCTTCCTTGCGGAAGGATCTAGGAATGGAAACCGTTCTGCCCTTTACATGTATTCTGCTATCATGAACCCATGAACAGATTTTACATACTCTGTGGTCACCGATGTTCATCTTCTTTTGGCTTCTTCTGCTTTGTTGGTCCAGTAAATTGATGGCAGGAAAAGAAATCTCCAGAATAACTGATGCTGTTTCCTGTGATATTTCTCTGGATGAGGAGAACACTACAGAGACACTTTCAGCAGTTTTACCTTCTTCCCATCTTCCAATCTCTTGATCTCAGGTTCAAAACTCACACAACTATGAACAGATTAGCTGTTGCCTTCACACTGACCTCAGAAACCTGACACTGCCTCTCTGGTAACCGAGCTCCTTCTCTGATGAAAGCTATTAGTATTCTAAATCCATAACAAATATCACTTGTACTGATTACTACTACTAAGTAGTATTGTACAAATCAAAACATTACCAGTCTTTCAATGCTGGCCACTTAAACTTTCCAACTTAAAAAAAAAACATAGTAAACAAAGTTTACACTACAAAAAAGTTACTCTGCTAATCAGGCTTGGAAATTTCATTGTTGAAATACAGAATAGGAAAATGTCTGAGTGCTTGATTGAATAGTTCTTATTTTAAACCATCAAGCCTGCAGATCTGTTTCAATGGGTATTTCAGTTTCCATAGGCTTGAAGACAGAACCTGACCTGGCTTTCACTGGTGGAATGGAAATGTCCCACCAACTGCCATTAGTTCCCTAGCTAGTATAATTCAGATGTACATTTTTAAAATTATACATTGTGCTAAATAAATTTAGATGAAAAACAATTTCTCCTGTTGCAGAGCACTTTAAATTCCATATAATAAGAAACCAAAACTGACAGATGCCAATTTCCATCTCTGTTCTGGATGAATAGTTTCCATGGGTGACTGGCTTGTGGACTTAATCATACAAAGAAAGAAAATATTCAGGTCAGCACAGATTAGCTTTCCTATTCTTCTTCATGTCAAGGTCCATAGATCCTTTACAATGGACCCAAAAGCCTGAAGAAGACTTCTGCCAAAAGAAAGGAAATGCTACTGGCCAAGACTGAATGACCAAAATGCAAAACTTGGTAAGACACTTAATAACTCTGCCCTGGGCATTAGCTTCCCTTTGATTTTGACTTTAATGTTTAAATAGTAAAGGAATATTTTTTAAATTTTCTTATGAAATTAACTTCATGACAGTGTCAAGTCTTATTTGAATTATGGATCTTCAATAATGAAAGGTCACCACTTCAGGAAAATGCATGCAACTGGCAGCAAGCAGAATACCAAATCTAATGGAGAGGAAGCATAACAAGACTTCCTGGTGAGGTAAAAGGACCATATGATAGTGTAAGTAATCTTGTAGCTACTGAGTAAGGCTGGTGCCCTAAGGAAATATTTAATGTTGGAATAATTTATTTTCCCTGAATAAGCCAAGAATATCATGCTGCAGAGACCTGACCTTTTTGTTTGGACATTTATGCACACATAATATAATTCTTCTGGAGGAGCACAAAGCTATGTTCTAGTGGTTTATCATGACAGTTGAGCTACGGACTCTGCACCAAACAACAGAATAAATACAGTTTGTTGACTTTAATTTTTCCATTAAAAGAGCCATTATCCCTAAAATTGGTTTAGCTAACTAGCTGCTACTACCAGAAATAAGTCATATTTCTGGTAGTAGCAGCTGGTCAGCCAACCCAATTTTTGTCATGTATGTCTAATGTTCATTAGAGATGAGTATTTGACTGGACAGACTACTTGGTCAATTGACCAGTCAAATATTGTCAAATAATGATAAAATATTTTAAGCATTAATTTATTAGAACAGTGAAGAGAGACACTTTAATCTTCAGGAAGTTCGATAATTAGCTAATTACAGACAAGTTATATAACTGCCTTTGAAATTAAATTCTAAAAAAGTTTAAATTGATTTTTATAAGTAAAAATCTTAGGTAAGTGTAAATATGAATAATATTCAAGACCAGTAGTGTAACTAAGGGAGGCAAACAGATGCAAAAAAAAAAAAAAAAGTACTGCCTCCATGGGCACTATCCTGTTCAGCTCTGCCCATGTATTGAGGCTGCCCTACTATGCCTCTGTTCAAGACTGAAAGCTTGCAAATAAAGACATTTTTTGCAACTGTTTAGTTGGTCTAATAAAAGATAACACCTCTACCAAGAGTGCTGAATACTTCTCATTTCCTCAGCTTTTATCCCAAAACCCCAGGGGGGTCAGCTAAAAAAGTTGTAAAATAATAATACAAATAACAAACAGAAATAAAACACACAGAAACTATAAAAGACAAAATTAAGTTTTTAAAATGTACTAAGTTAGTTAGGCCAACTCTTCAGGCATTTTGCTGGTTGCATTTGGAGATGCCTGCAGTCACAGAAGATGGTCAGTAGAAGGTTTTCTATGCTGCTGGTTTTGGTTCTGCCTCAGCACAGAGTAGGTCCTGCAGCCCCATGTAGCTTAATGAAAAGAAGGGAAAGGAGGAAACAGCTCAGGAAGAAGATTAGGGCAAGGGGTACTTGCTTCTAAGTGCAATGAGTGAGAAACAAGGAGCCCTCACTAGAGGGTGGCCGGAAGAAGTGGCAACTACAGCTCTATGCTTTTAGGAAGATATGCCCCAGCGTATGGAAGCTATTGAAGGAGTCCATGATATACAACCTTTTTTATTTATATATAAAAAAGTATAACAAATTTTCCATATAAAATCTAATTTTGAGGTGTGGTGTCTTAAATTCAGGGTCTTCTTGGACTCTAGCAAATACATTATGATCTTATCCCTCTATTACACCTTCCTATGGTATATAGGAAGAACATAAAACTACAGCTTGTCTGGCACAGCCGTAGTCCCCTAAGCACAGTTTAACAACAGTTGGTACTCTCTTGCTGACAGAATCTATCCTTTGGTTTTTATTTCTGCTGCTTCTTTAAACATATTTTACTATGTGACTACTGTCCTCCCTCCCATGAGACAGGTTCGGGGATATCAAGGCATGCTTAAAGGAATCAGCGTAGATCTACTGGCCTATTTTTCCTATTATTATAAGAGTATCATTTATTATTGTATTATGGTAGCATCTATCTAGTGGTTCTCAACCTTTTCAGACTTAAGGCACCCCTCAAAAGACTCAAGGCACACCTTGGAGAATGCCAGGTCTTAATTTTTGCTTGTTTGATGATAGAAAAATAATAGAACAAATTCTTCTGTTGCAAAGAACTCAGAAAGACCACAATGGGTCATCATGTTTTCGACACTATGAATTCCTATTTGTAATCTCTGAGTTTATTTTGTGAATCATGTTTGCTCACCTAACAGTGCTGACACTCTTCCCACTGAGTTGTGCATCAACCTCAAAGCGCTGGGGCACCCTGTTTGAAAATCACTGATCTAATCAGACTAGGACCCCATTGTGCCGCACCCTGAACAAATATAAAACAAAACTGAAGTCCAAACCCAGGAAACGTATGATTTAGGTAAATAACAAAATACAGCAGATGGTTACAGACTGCATGACAAGGGAGTACAACAAAAGAGCAAAGCAGTTTGGACCTACATAATGGGCACTAGTTTCAGCACAGTAGCTACTTACAATGCTGGGTTCCCCCTACAGCAACCGCTACTTGGTTATTTACTCTTTGAGAGTTTGTCCACATAAACACAGCTTTGGAGTAAACAGTGAAACAGCTCAAAGATTGCTCCAAAAACATTTCAATTCCAAATGTTCTGCATTTTCTGTCTCTCACATGGGCACTTCTGGGTCTCCAGACTGAGCTCCTCAGAAACTCTACTCTTCTCCTGCTGCATGGGGTCCACATGGGACAGAGATCTGTTTCCCTGGAGATCTCAGACAGCATACTCATATCCTAATCTACCAGTAGGATGGTGCATGTTTTAATGGAGTCAGGCCTGCCTATATCAGGTACTGACAACATCTGTCCTACATCTGGTGTCCCACAGCCAGGACTCACAGGAAACAGACAGGTAGGAGAAGTGGCTGAGCTCCTCCAGATGAAGCATGCCTACTTGTGTAGGCTGTGCAGATTTCCCTCTGGTACACTGCCTTTCACATTTTACTTCCTCATGGAGACGAGTGGACTGTTTCTCCCAAAGCCTTTTTCCAACCCTGCCTATTTTCTTCTCAGCTGGGAGAGGAAATGAGCCTCACGCTGAATGAGCTGCAAGAGCTGCAAACTGCCCTCTGCCAGCAGACTCCGCTAAGCTCCCCAATGAAACATCTGACACCACAAAGGAAGAGAGGAAACACCGATCCTTTGATTTTGCCTTTTTCCCCCTCAAGCTAGCTGCTTCCCTAACTTTTGCAGGAGTGCCAAGAGATGCACAGGAAAAGAGGATGTGGAATTAAGGGTCTGTGCCCAGAGACCCTTAATTCCTGGTTGAAAATCATTGATCTAATCAGATCAGGACCACACTGTGCTATACCCTGAACAAAATCCCAACTGTTAGTCTAAAAATCTGAAATAAAATTTGTAATTTTGCTCAAGAATGCTCTGCAGCAAATAAGTCTGGCAGAGCCACAAGACAGAGGGGAAATTAAAAAGTGAAGAAAACTTCAGGAGGTAGGACATTCCCTTGTTGCCACTAACAAACAGTCACTAGTTGTGACTGAGTTACCAGCAGCATTAACCACTGCAATAGATCTGTAGTATGAAGAAGAAATACATAGATGACACTCCAATTTACTAAAATAAGAAATAATTGCATAGCAGCAGCCAGATGTACTGTGAAGTAGCAGCACCTGCACTGTTACACATTTCCAGATTGGTTGGGAAACTGTTTTTGAACTCCCAGTACTGCACACAGAAATGCGATGTCACCAGGAAAGTGCATGCAACTGGAAAGTGAAACTGACCGTCAACTGTAATTAAAAAAAGGAAGATTTTTCCCCTGTATTTTTCACATTTAGTCGTTAGAGTTGTTTCTGTAACAGTAAGTTTAAAAAAAAAGCTTCAGTGATTTCTGACTAGACAGCTCTGACTTCAATATACACACATTTCCATCATCTGACAGCAACAAATTGCAAACTACTGGTAAGTTTCTAAATGACCGATTCAAATGAAGGAATCAATGCAATTTAAACAGTAAATTTTGGGGAATGATGGAAAACAGAAAAATGGTAAAAGTATTGTCCTGACCTATCTTAGAACTATCTTTTCCAAGTCAGTACCTGTTTCTACAGTAGTCTAGACTCTGCTTTTATTACTAATTCAAAAGGGAGGCAAAAGAGAGCATCTTCTTGTAGTTTGTTTTATCAGCTGGTTAAAGATATCCTAAGCAACCATTAATATTCCCACTTGCCATTTGGAAAACTTCAGAGACCCTTCCACGTAAGGGTGCAATTTCTCTGCCAAGCATCTGTCTGGGTCGAGAAGAAGGAAGGAATAAACACATGTAGAATTCTAGAATTGCTGGAAGTCATAATTTTGATGAAAGAATTTGAGCTTTCCTCCATTTCGGGGCAGAAGATCGATTTATCACAACCTTTTTCCATACTGAATCATTTAGTGTCCTTCAACAGATCCCTGACAAGCTTGACCTATTTAAAGATAGCTTGAATCAAATTGCTCCAGGCTAGTATCTTCCTACATTCGTAGACTAATAGGAGGATTTCATAATCACTGGCAATGATTCAATGAAGTGGATAAAATGCACTGTACCACCACAGGGACTTAGATGAGAACCTCTCTCTAGCAATATGCAGGACTAGTTCTTAGATTTAAATAAAGCATAACATTGGTGACAGCCAAACAAGTGACATCTAGTCGAACCATGCATGTTCACAAGGAAGAAAATAAAAAGGCTTTCTTGAGCAAGGTATTAATCTTCTGGTTCATGAGACTCTTAGACGTTGCTGAGTTTAAAAACTGCCTGGGTCATTCAGAGCCTACATGCCCTTCCTCTGTAGAACTGGAACCCAATTTTTTTTCTGGCCTAAGAGGATGAGATCTGGATGTTGGTATAGAGTCCAAATGAAATTACTAGAGACACTCTGGCTAAATGGTTAATATCACTGTTCTCTCTTCCTTAAAAAGAGCTCTTGGTTGATACTGAGACAACTAAATCAGGAGACATAGCAAGGAATTAAGGATGCTGCACACCAAGCTCATGCTTGATCCAGCCCATGGACTGACCCCACCTATGGAATCAATCTGTACTACTCATCTCTAGGGACCTACTGAATTCACAGTTTCACAATTTTTATGGAAACTTTGAATTCGGTCAGTCGTGAAAAAGCCCAGTCCCCACAAAAAAGCATGGGGAACACAAAAAGGTGCAAAATCAGCAGCAAGCGGGAGGAGGTGGAAGAGAGCTGCAAAACCAGGAAAGAGTGGGAAACCCTGGATTCCTGAAGCACAGGAGACCACAAAAATCAGGAAGCAGCTGCCCCAAATTTGATAGGTCAAAGCCCACAAGAAATAGTTTCATTTTATTATGGCGTCAGTTTTAAAAGCTGCAGCAACTGCATAGTCAGGTATTCTATTTATTCATTTGGGAGGTGCACAAAGATAGAGGGAGCTACCAACTATCTACTTCTCCTGCTTCAATTTTTTATAGTCAGCTTTCACAGTATGCAACTACATTACCTGATTCTGCTATTAGACACAGCTTAAACACTACAGTAGAAGTTGGCAACCTATAGCCTGGAGCTTTGGCAGCATTCAGCCACAGGGACAAATGCCAGCTGTAGGTTTCCCCATGACATCAGACAAGCAGCAGCAGGGTCCTAGCACCCATCCTCCCATGACAGCCTGCATCTGTAAAAGTTTGCCTACTCCACAGAAATAAAGTGAAATGGAGTTGATTCCCTTCTGCTGCACTATTGCCCAGGTGGATTTGCCTCAGCACCAGTGAAAACTAGCAAAATTATCTTTAGTTTGCATTCTGTTGTTTGAGACAGCTACACACTGCAAAGATACTGCAGCTCTCCCTGAACATTAGGGAATAACTAGCTCTATTGTTTTACTCTAGGTTCACAATTGAGAAATTATCTTTGCATTCATCAAGTGTCAGAGGTTTGTTGTTCTCCTCCCTGTCTTGTCTCTTCTATCACACCAATGAAATTTTCAGCTCTACAAAACCTGATGGCACTAATCCAAAAAAGTGTCCTAATCTACTATGTAAAGTGGATTTTTCAAGCCCTTTAAATTGCTAACACTTTTCTAACATGTTCCCCCCCCTTTTTTGGGGGAGGGGGGGAGTGTTAAATAAACAAGATCCCCACAGCAACCCCAGCCACCTCAACAATGTTAGAATCTGCTCATAACTGAGAAGAGCAGAAGACTCAGCATAGCATAAAGCTAACTGAGCTGGCTTCCTCTACCCACCATCCCCCAATGGCATAGCACTGTTACATTTGTTGGTTGGTCCTGTACTGACCATCATCAGTCACCATAAATTAGTGCAGTCTGGATCAATTTATGCCAGTGCTGAAACAGTCATTATGTCAATGTTAGAGAATCAAACCCTGCTATTTGTTGATCCACTCCTACCCACTTAATTTTGGCATGTAAAAAAATCTGGCTCCATATCTTTCCATCTGATCTGCTCTTTTTATAGCTTGCTGTGAATCTTTTTAGATAGTATTTGCTCCTTTTTTAAATCTGTCTAGTATCACTGCCACCACTCAGCTTTTATATGGAACTTTATAAAACATTTTTACATCTGTGAATGGAAAGGAGCTAAGTGCCATTATCCACATTTTACTAAGTGGGAAACATAGATGGAGCAAGAGTAAGTAACTTGGCTCATGATCACCCAAAGAGCCAGAAAAGTCAAGAACAGAACTCAGAGCTCTCAAATCTGAGCCTGAGTCCAATCCCTTCCTCACTGAGCCACACTGAATGGTAAGAATTTAACTTATGTAATTCCAATGCAAAGAGTGATAACACAAAAGTATTTAACAGAATGATCCACAGAGTTTGACCTTGATATCTGAAAGAGTTACCTGTTAGACCACATCCAGACATGCAGGGGTGTGTGCTTGCAGCAGCACAAATTGCTGCAGCACATGCCCCTGCATGTGTGCCCCATTGTGGGACAAATTGCCCTTGCCCAGCTCTTCAGCCCAGGACAGTTGGAGGCTGGACCCAGCATTGGCACTGGCCCCAGCAATCTTACCTGGTGGCCTGGAGCAGCAGGGACACAGGTCGGGCAGCATGGAGGCCTGACCAGCAGCCAGAGCATTGCTCTGGATTGCCCGGCCTCTGCGTGTGCTAATGCACACTTGTTAAGCATGCATTGTACTGCTTTTTCTTCAGGGTAGCAAAATTCTGTCTGTCCTGTGCTGTAAATCTGTAGCATGGAGTACATTTTAGCATTTGCTGTGCACAGTGTTTGGCACCACAAAGAAGTCTGTGGCACCACAAACTTTACAACCCTGCTTGTCTGGACATGGTCTTAGACTTTATTTAACATAAATTGTTAACAAGTATTATTTATAGAGGTCTCCTTAAATGCAGCCTTATTATAATAGACAGGTACTGATGACATGCATCTTTTAAAAAGAAAGAAAAAGAAAAAAGGCATAAGGGCTATGAAATACAAAATAGGACTGATTTTTTTCCTTCATTGACCAAGTACGGAATGTCACTCAGAGAATTCAGCATGGTCACAAAATCATTCCTTAGTTTAAGAAATAAAATAATAAGAAAGTAGAAACAAGTCTATGAAAGAATTCTACATTATAAATATGAAAAGTTTACCAAAAAAAGGCTAATGTTAATATGCCATAGTTGAACATGCTTACTCCTGCATTGCCATTATCAACTAATTTCAAGAATATATTATTCTACACTCCAAGATAGAACACAGTAAACAACATGGAGCCTTTTTGGATATGGTGGGATACACATTTAAATAAATAATTATCCATTTTAATTATAACAACAAATCAATTTTTATTTTGTTTTAAAACCTATGTAGGTCTATATAATTTTAAGGCCTTCCTCTTAACATTCTAAGACATAAGACATTAGGCATGCTAGGTATATTTCTGTATTTCAGTGAAATAAATAAAAACCGCTGGTCTCTTAAAATGAAACATTATATAAACACGTTACCCTTATTACTTGGGGAAAGTACACATTCAAAAGAAACACCATTTAATTAATAGTTATTGTACATGTCCAGTAACTATCAAGAGTTTTGATGATCTATATTATCTGTAGGTGCGGCTTTTCACAAGAACTATTATTATGCAAAAGAACCCTGTATAATCTTTGATACTAAAATGGCCTCACTTATTAGATCTATGTCCCCAATTTTAGCATTAAGACAGAGTAGAAAACTACAGCACATGTGCATGTGTTAAACTTTGCACTAAAACAAAGAGACCATTTGTAGATCTGATATAAAATCCTGAAGACATTTTCTAAATGTATTTAATAAAGACAACGAGTAAAAGTTTACCTTACTTCAGCTGGTGGATTTTGGGAATAGGGATTTGCAGAACAAGCCAAAACCCTAACTACAGCTCCAGGATGATACGTTTCCAGAATATGCACAGCTGTGGGATATACTGGATCCTCAAAAGCAAGCTCCACATAGTCCTGGCTGTAGAAGTTAGGTGGAGTCCTCTTGAACGGCAATCGGGCACTAGGACATTGATCCCACCACGTTCCATAAGTTCGAAACACCGCAGTCTGAGTAAAGTCACCAGAACTAGGGTACACATTCTGAATACCTGCCAAATTCCACATGGTGTATGACATGCTGTTTTCACTACCATAATGGGAACTGAAATCCAAGACTTCTTTGGCATACTGGACTATTTCAACATTGACAGGTAAGGCTCGGTTGTTTGATTCAATAGCTCTCCGGCTGTTCATCATTTCTCCCCTTGTAGCAATCCTGGCTCGGCGCCGAAGGCAGATATAGTAAAACATGCTCAGAACTGTTAACATGGGAAACACCGGTGACATCTAGATATGAGTTATGAAGCTGCAAATGGTTAGGAGTCCTTTACAAGGTCCATTAACCCTTTGTAGGATGTTTAAAAAATAGCTGAATAAAACAGAATAGTGAAACATGGTCAGCACAGAACATTTCAAAAGAAAATACATGCATTTTTCTCATTTTAATTGTCCTAAATAAAACACTGACATTGAAGATCTGGCATTAAGTATAAAACTTACTTAATGAAAAGGGATTATTTAAAATCAAAATATATCTAATGGAGCATCTTTTTTTCCACCAGAAAGATAGTATTTTATGAAAGAAACACTGGTCACCAGAAAGATAGTATCTTATGAAAGAAACAAAAAAATAAAAAGGAGTTGTTGCATGCAATACTGAAAATACTGAGCCAGTATTCTGAGCATAAAATCTCATGGCCTCAGTGAAAAATCTCTGCAATTCTTATGCTCCTGCAGCAGCAAGCATCTGAGTCTGAGAGTATATCTACATTGCAGACTCATATAAGATAGCTGAGCTAGCATTAAATGAGCTGCCTTGGGTACCAGAAGCACTGTAGTCACAGCTGAACTGGTCTCAGTATGAACTAATTTATCCTCCAGGAGCTAGACTGCTCCTGGTACCCAAACTAGCTTATTTAAAGACCATAGTGAAGCACATGCCATTAGTCCAGGAATAATTCTTGTAAATCTTCAGAGGTGGACCGTTCACGTCATTAAATCCTTTGCTCCCCTTTGAGTTGTCCTTGTGATCTTCCTAGTGGGTTTTGTAAGGCCTTTGAATTAAAGGCAGTTTTCTGATAATTAAAGTTTAGTTTTGGATCAAATAACTGTTTTCCATTAGACAAAAATTATGTTTTTATTTTAAAGCCCTTCACACTCCTCTTTCAGGTTGCCCATAGAAGAACTCACCCCTGATACAGAAGTCAGTAGACTGCAAAAGTAAATTCAGTGGATTCTATATTATACTTATTAGCTGGTCATATCCATACAGCCACGAGGCGAGGTAGGTCTTCACAGTTCTGGCATCAGAAGCAGTTCATCTAGACAGCCTGTTACACCTGATAAAGAGACGACATTTTGATGCATATGTTGACTGGGTTTGATGTAAAGTTTGCTAAATGCAAAAAGGGCAGACATGAAAACAAACTTCTGTTGAACAGAATCCCAAGAAGAGCTATGTTTCCTTACCAATAAGTTAATCCATCAGAGTATAAATAAAATAAACTTTAGCAACTATACTGCAGGGTACTTTGCTCTGCATATGCTGCAGCCTCCTCCTGGATTCCTTTAAGATCAAAAGTAATTGAGGATCTAAAATTAACGCCCTAGAAAAGTCAGAAGAGCTGGATAGGAGGTGGGGGGAAGAACCATGTTTCCATGTTTTCAAAAAATATTTAAGTGAATTGTCTTTATGTAACCAAATTATTTTGCTGAAGCAAAGTGTGGATTTAATATACTGAGCCATATATAAAATTGACTAAATGCTGGCAATAGGCATTTGTAAAAAATGTAGTCCTTACAATGCCCAGACTGAGCAACATGCAAATAGTAAACAATTACAACAATCTGCAGAAAAGGCTGGGGGGCTTTTTTAATTCTTTGAATGTACTAATCTAAACTGTTCTATCAACAGTGATAAATAAATTTGCTTAAAGAGATATATTTCAGCTTGAGTGGGGTTTCCTTTTTTTAAGGAAACAGAGAGGTCCTTACTGTATTTCTTACTAATAAAAGATCATCTTACATACCCTCTGTTTAGTTATTAGATACACTACACTATAGCAATACACTGTAAACTATTGTATGGACAAAGTTCCTTGTCAATATAGTTATTCATTTATACCGCTTTACAGTTTATCAAGGAGCAAAGAAGTTCAATGTTATTTCTGTGTCCTTATGAAAGTAGAACTGTATTTCCCTATTAAAATCTTGTTTAGCTGTTCCTCATTGGTAACAGGGAGCAATCTGTATAACCTGCTAGAATGAACACGTATGACTCAGCATCTCCTCAAATAGACTAAGGGCTTCTACAGCACTGGAGCTTCTGATAACTTTATCACAGGGCATGTGCTGTATTAATCACTGAGCCAGACACTGGCTGCACATAAACTTCAGGACAAACAACAGCCAGTGATCAACCCAATGCCTCCGCTGGTCCAGGAGACCAACTGCACATTTAACATTTTAAACAGGTCAAAGGGCAATGCTTTTTAGTTCAAAAACCCAAGCTTAAATTATAATTATTCCCTGAATGGAAACAAATTGGAAGGACATCTATATTGCTCTGTATGAATCCTCTCTATGGTTCCACAGTAACTCCTTTTCCTACCCCTTAAAAAAAAAAATAAATAAAAATAACCTTCCCCCACCCCGAAACACACAGCATCCACTGAGCTCTCTTTTTTGTCGGAACACCATTAACAACTGCAAATGCAGGTTTTTGGAGATAAGGACAGGCTGCAGCCTCTGCTCCTCCTACATTTGGCAATGAAAAAATACGCTGATTAATTGTTTGCTCCTTCTCTTTTCTTTTCCTCCAATAATTAGTTTTTGTTTGGGTTTTGTACTTAACTTAGTTTTATATCTGCTTGGGACAGCAACAAAGTAACTACATCTGGCACCTAATGCAGGAGGGAATATGTAAGGAGTTGTCTTGACTATGCCCTGCGCTCTACAGGGAAACCAAACCAAACGAAGCCACATTTCCCAAAATACTCCATGCTTCCAGACTTTGGAAAACTCATGGAAAGAAAGGAGAAAGGATTTCATCTTCTCCCTATACAGGTTGGGGCAGCTTTAGAATTTAACTGTGAAACCACACTTTCTTCAGAGTCTTTTCTGCTGATGCCTCCTGATCCAGATTTTAGAAAGGAAACAGGTGCTAGACTAGAACATCCAGGCTGCAGCCTTCATTCTACCAAAAGATTCATCTGTGGTGCAGCACCACGAGTCAAAGGGCAAAAGAGGAGAACTTTGCAAGATGCTAGGTGCATGTGAAATGGGCCGTATTTAATTCGGATTCAAAGATTCAAATTCGGCCAAATCAGAATCTGAAGATTCAAAGCTTATTCAGAGAATCAGTGATTTGGCTACAGACACAGCTTTAGACCTTTTTTCTACATACCTTGAGGTACCAGGCGTGGCTTGTGAACGCTGCAATGGTGGGGTGGATGGAGTGACCCACAGGAGCAACCCTAACACTAACCCCCTCCCCCCCCCATGCTCACAAGCTAACCTGGAAGCAGACCAGAAGTCTTCCAGTCCACTTCCAGGCCTGCCACCGAGCAGTGGGGCCCCCCGCCGGCTCGGCCATCAGCCACGGGGGGACCCCAAGTGGCCCCAGTCACCAAGCCAGGGAAACGTGGGGGAGCCCCCCAGAGTGCTCCCCAGCAGTCCCAGAAGTGCTTCTGGTCCACTCCCGGGTCTGCTGCCGAGCGTGCTGGGGACCCCTGCATTCCTGTGGGACGCTCCATTTGCCCCACTATTGCAGCATTCACAAGCCACCTGGTACCTAAAAAAAACATTTAAAGCTGTGTCTATATCAGGACCCAATTCAGATTCAATTCAGAGAGACTGAGTCTCCTGATTTGATTCAGATTTGGAGATTCGGCCACCAATTCAGGCCGAATCTCCGCTGAATCGAACCAGGGACCGAAGCATCGCACAGCCCTACAAGATACCTTCCACAGGTAAACTCTTATAAAAGACAAGAACTTAGTTTTGGAATTGTTCAAACTCAGATGGAGATAGATGGCAACGTTTGATTTTAACTACATTATTTTGTACATTGCTTTTGACAGTCATTTGACTCTCCCAAACCCCACCCCACCTAAGATTATTTCTAGTATATCACAAGTAAAAAGAAGAGGCTGCCATAAGATTCAGTTATCTCTGAGTGGAAGACTTTCCCCAGTTGTATGGAGATCACCACCCCAACTGCATTTAACACTCTTCAGAAAAATCTTAGTTTGGGAACTGGGGGGTACAGTGAAACAGTGCCCATATATTATTTTAAAAGTTACTAAACACGATAGAAAATAAAGCATCAGTTCTATGGGTTGGCACAAGAAAATGCATACACCTATTTTACATTTCACAAAAATTAAGCTTTTTTTTTAAAATATCTTTGTATATCTATGCACTCATGTTATGCATCAAAACACTCTGGACATTCATGTGTCACAACCTAGATTCAACTTTTAGGACTTACTATTTATCTGAATATCTCTCTTGTGATGACTTAAAAAAAAAAAAATCGAATCAGTTGTTGGACTGCTCTAATTTCAAAAGTTCCATTTCTTTCATCATTAACAACAGTTTCACAACTTATATTTATTTTTAAAGGTGTTCAACAAATTTAAAAGGAACATTTTTTTTAAACAAACTTAGGTTACAAACATTCAGTCTTCTTCCCAACCCATTTGCACTATCTTTCAGATACATATTTTATGATACTACTGCCTGTGATAGGTGAAGATCTCTCTCATAGAGTATCTGAAACACAAACACTCTGAAGTCTTTGAGAAGAGCCAGTCAGCCAAGTACAAAGGTATTTAGAAAAAGCCTGCGTCATTTTTTTGCCCTGACTCCAAAACAGACTTTAAAAAAAAAAAAAAAA
>NW_017729026.1:41311309-41324130 GCF_001723915.1 Gavialis gangeticus | reverse complement strand
TCCCCGGCCCCAAAAAAAAAATTTAAAAAAAAAAAAAAAAAAAAAAAAAATCAGCACTTTTTCCAACTTCAACTGTCCTGTGCTTTTGGTCTAACATTCTGCTATAAAGACAAGAAGGAACACAAAGATGAAGTTTTATCATTTACTTCCATTTAAAACGTGCTTTAATCAAAAGTGAAAAGCACATTTTAAGCCTCATAGCCTAGTTTAAAGTCCTGTTGAAAACTCTGTGACCTGTACTACTACTTGGAATAATTAAAAATATCAAAAACAAATGTTAGTTTTCACCAATTATGCTTTTCATTTTCATCAACAGTTGCTATTACACCCCTACAATTGATTTGTATATTCTGTGTGTAATGGGTCATACATTAACAAGCTACAGAAATATCCAGTTTATAAACTATATAACTGCTGTGGAAGCTAGGGAGCAGTAGGTTTCCTTCAGGCTAGGGACAGAAATTACACACAAACCGATTTAAGTAATTAGAAACTGGTTTAAACATGTAAGATAACAGAAGCTCAGTGCACATATACCAGTTTCCAAATGACTGAAACTGATTTAAGATAAACCTAGTTGAATATAGTAACTGATTTGGGTCAAACTAGTTTATGACATCTGCCCCAGACCCTTTCCTAGTTCAAGTTAAATCACAGTCCCTTAGCATCCCAGCATGCTTTGCAGCCCTGGGCTGGGCTGTCTGCTCCAGAGAGCAGGGCTGTCCCCACCCTGCCCCTCTGCTTCCTAGCTGGAATAGTGAGGGCTGGCTGACAAGGGGGTGAGGGGAGGAGCAAGCCCAGCTGGGGATGTAACCCAGACTGCAAGTGGGACTGCCTCCCCCCCTCTGCCCCGCCCCCCAAGGCAAACCCCAGCTGGGGTCTGGTGCCAGGGACAGGGATTAAACAACCCTTACCCACTGCTGGCTGGAACTGGGGACTATAAATCCCAGAGGCACCTGGAGGCAAGAAGAGGAAGCGATAAGCAACCCTGCAGATCCTGCTGCTGTAATTCTGGACTGCAAATCCCAGAGACCTTGGGGACAGCAGGAAGAGGAAGTGAATACACAGCCAGAGAGCCATGCTCTAGTGCTCCCCGGCTTCTGGCCTGAGCCACTGCAGGCATGTGGTTGCATTTCCTGAATCAAAGGTAAATGTATGTTCACTTCTGTTTCAATTTAATCTATGCGGTTTAGACTAACCTGCAAAGATGGAATCAATTCAGCCTGGGGCTTTTTGACTGTCTGTACCTAGCTTCACAGTCACAAGAGGACTCACTAATTTGATACCATGGTGACAGGTAAGTTGAAGTCATCTCTCCTCTCCAAAACCTACCACGAGAAGGTATCTCCTAAATCAGGGCTGGCCAACTTGAAGTACACAGCCATAAGCAGCATGGGCAGCCTGCATGTCATGCAGATCAGGGGGAAAACACAGGGCAAGCAGGGCGGAAAAGAAAAGATCAGGCAGGAGAATGGATCAGAGCGGCACTCGGAGAGGCCACAGGGCTTAATTTGTGACATGCCTGCCAAAATAGTTTGCCCCCACTGTTCTAGACCATTTCCCTTTGAGGTGCCAGTTGTTTACAATGCAAATGACATATACTGACTTCAGTGCGGCTTAAGTTAAAGAATAGTTTATTGTCTAAAGATGGAAACACACAAACACTGACAGTCAGAGTACAAAAGTAAACAAGACTGTAAGAATTAAGAGAAAAAGAGCCCAGAAATCTCGTTCACTTAACTTGACAAGTGAAAATGTATTGTGTGATTTACAAAACCAAAACATAGTATAAATCAAGGAAACAAGTTTCTGCTTTACTTGTGATACACATCAGCAACTACTAAAAATAAATTATTTTTTCTCATAATAACTTATTGATAGACTTTCAGGCTTTTATCATCTCAATTTCCATATCTGATATATTTTAAGGGATACTTAAACATATTAACTGGTAATTATAGTTTATCAAAAACAACAAAATGTTTTGTTAAAGTCCTTGAAATCGCTGTATTTTGAAATTCTGTACATTTTGTAAATTTTTGTAGTTTAACAGGGAAGTGTATTTATACAATTGATTCCTAGTATAATTAAATATGTAGTGCAAGTGAAGCTGATCGACAGGCCATTGAACATGCACTTATGCACATGCATGCACAGTTGTACTACTTATTCCAAAAGTTTTGCAATTATGCTGCGTAAATTATTTTACCCGTCCTTGTCTTTGCTTTCTGTACAGTAGTGATTTTACACCACATGCTGAGGGAGCCATCTTCTTCTGTGTTACTATGGAACAACAGTTTAGATTTTCCACGAACTGCCACAGTCATGAGGCAAAAAATCTGCAATATATAGATAATTCAAACCATACTTTTTGTAGACAGTGACAGGATAGGCAAAATAGTTACAAAAACTTAGCTGTACTTGTAATTAAGCATTTCCTGAAAATATAAACATATACATACAAGAACTTTACCAAAATAGGGCACACTGCACAAATATTACTCTTCTAACAAAAATGGGATAAGTAATTTATATTTATATTTCTAAAAGCAGTGTTATATAGGGACACAAGGATATTTAGTGTAACCACCTGATGATGACTCCATAGCTAAGGTGCATTCTAAAAATAGGTATAAAATAAATTCCTGTTTTTCCTTCAGAACAAAGTGGCTAATTCCAGTTAGCTTTTCTAAGCATTAAATCATCTATGTACTTTTTATTTTGTTCCTCTCAATACTTTTTCCATTGAGTAAGTGGCATTTGAATATGGGTTCTCACTGAAATTTCTCCTTAGCAACCTTTGACCACTCTTTAAAAAAAAAAAAAAAATGTATAAAGCTGCACAAATCTTAAGACTCAAAATGGAGACCTGTACAATCAGATGGGTTTATATTTTTCAGGGATTGGATTAAGGAAGAGTTCAGACTATGGCGATGGCATGTAGTGTCCTGCAGCTGTGGCAAAGGGTGGATCCAAGTGGGTGTACACACAATGAACTTCGAGCTCACCAGTTCATTAATGCAGCTCTAGAACTCATGGTGGAGGGAAAAGGTAAACACTGCTGCTTGCTTGCCCTGTCCCACCCCCCTTGCCTACTGCCAAATTCAGCAACAGCAATATTAGAATAGAGGGGGGCTCTTTTGCCTCTCTCTAGTCTTTTTAAGACCACCTTACAAGATACAAGGATTTTAAGCCCATTTAGAGTTCTGCCATCTAACACCTGAAAGATCCAGCCCATTTCTGCATTAGTTCTGAAAAGCTAACAGGTGTAAAAAGGAGTATAGCAGCACATCAAACAAGTGACTCAAAATACATAATAACAGCAGATCTCATGAGTAGTTTTTGGAGGGCGGGGGTTAAGTTTTTTTTTTTTGTTTGTTTGTTTTTTTTAAATCGTAGAATACTTTCAGTTTAATCTGAAGAAGTTTCCAGCTTGTTATGTATGTCCAATATCACATCTCTCTGCTGAAACAGAGAAAATAGCTGCTGACAGATTTATTCAGCTGGACTATCAACAACCTGAAAGGAGGCTGCTGGACAATCATTCAAGGATGCTATCAATCTCAAAAAATAAGATGACTTAACAAGCGATCAGAGTGCTAATCGGAGAAACAACTCATCATGGAAAGTGTCATGGACAAAATATGCCAATCTTCACCTTTGGATTTATGTTTTGCCCAGTCTCTAAATCAAAGGAAACAAAGATCTAAATTGTGATCATCCCTATGAAGCAAGAACAGAGTAATTATGAACTGGTACTAGACAATTAGAAAGCAAATACCCAGAAGCAGAACACCCTCCCCCGCCAAAAAATCCCCAAAACACAGGGGTAACAGCAAGTATACACCTTTCATCAACACATAGTATAGTATTAAAGAATGAAAATGAATTTCCAAGGGGCTAAACAATATAAGACATTTAGTAATTAATCACAAGTAAGACGAAAGGGAGAAAAAATTATCGTTAAGGAAGCAAAATTAAGTATTAAAAGAAATAAAGTAATGAGAAAAAGAAACCTGAATTGCTTGAGGATTGATAAATTAATGCAAGGGACAGTGTGACAAAACAGGGGCGTGCTTGAAGCAATACTCAGCATGCAATAGAGCCATTCATATACTTGGCATCACCACAGTGAGACTGAAGGAAACTTTTTTGGGGGGGCGGTATTTGGCAGTACTTGGTAATCCCATGTTTCAGGGCTTCAGCTACGGTCATGAAGAATATTTCCCCCCTTTCCCACCCATGAATGATTTGTTTTCCCTCCCTCTCCTTGTACAGGCATACCTCGTTTTATTACGCTTCGCAGATATTGCGTTTTTTACAAATTGAGGCAAGACCCTCCACCAGCAAAAAGATCACAACTCGCTGAAGGCTCAGATGATGGTTAGCATTTTTTAGCAATAAATTATTTTTTAATTAAGATATGTACATTGGTTTTTTTAGACATAATGCTATTGCACACTTAATAGACTACAGTATAGTGTAAACATAACTTTTATATGCACTGGGAAACCAAAACATTTGTGTGACTCGCTTTATTGCGATATTCGCTTTATTGCAGTGGTCTGGAACCGAACGCACAATATCTCCAAGGTATGCCTGTATTGGACAGGAACACTGGACATACCCCCACCACTATTCAGGGTCTTCAGCTCAAACGCACTGGTCCAAAGGGATTTAGAAACCTCACATGTACTTAGCTCAAAGACCTTGCTCACATACTCAGGTCAAACTGACTGCTATCTTTGGGGCCAGGAATGTATTGTCTCCTCAGGTTGGACAGGCAAAAGACTCCAGGCTCTTTTGCCTCTCCCTGTAGTCTTTTTCCAAGATAATTTGAGCATGTATTAACCTGACACATTCCATGTCACAGGTCTCCCTGGTCCAGTATGTTGCAGATCGGTTTGTTTGTTTTAATAGTGTGCTTTGGGGTGAAAGGAGCTGGGGCAGTCTATCTTGTGAACCCTTTGGACACAGTTTAATGCGGATGCAGAGGACTCACCTGATGGCCTGGGAGTCCCACCCCCCTTTCCAGTTTTGTTTCCCATGAGCAGGAGACAGATGAGGCAAACTTTTTGATTTTACTTAATGGACAGAAAAATATGAATGTGAATGCTAATGAAACTTTCAGTGGTGTGAAAGATTGGTAAGAAGCTAGGGAAGGGGTTACACTAAACATACGTAAAAGAAGAGGACTAGAGAACATGCAGTGATTTATTCAGGAATTGCCACGGGTAAGGCATTTCAGGGGCAGCACATAAGACTATGCAGAATACATAAAATGCAGAGACAGGACAATCAAAAGGAGCAAAATGTACAGTTTAAGAATTGAGAAAAAGGTATAGACACAAAGCTTATGCGAGTAATTAGGTGTCCTCCCCTCCCCCGAACTCCACTGTCTCCAGAAAAAAAAAATTAAAGAAGAAGAAAGCCGTCTAGGTCAAAGCAGGTTTTCCTTCAAATCACAGGCAAGTAGCACTGGAAGGCACTTCCAGAGGTCAGCTACTCCAACCCCACTCTGAGGCAGGATCATGCCTATCCAAACCAACCTAAGCAAATCCTTGTCTACCCTTTACTAAAACTACATAGGCAACCCTGAAGTCACAACACAAACTGCAGCTAGTAAAGCAAAGGGACAATGGTGACCAATGTCCTACTACTGAAAAGGTTGTTAAAATATGCTCAAGAGATCCAAGGAAGATGCCCATGCCCTCATATTACAGAGGAAGGCAAAACCCCCAGGCTAGGGACAGAAGTTGCACATAAACCGGTTAAGCGATCAGAAACAGGTTTAAACCTGTAACAGAACAGAATTTCAGTGCACGCAAACCACTTTCAAGATGGCCGAAGCTGGTTTTCCCCCGCTTGCCACTTGAGCGGAGGGGAGTGGTCAAACCCTGGGCCCAGGCTAGCAGAATGGGGTAGAGGGAGAGGAGGGGGCTTTAAACCCCCCTCCCTACCCTACGTCTCAGTATCCAAGCCCAGGACCGACATCTGGCCACATCCCTGCCCCCTCAAGCAGTGAGCAGGGAAAAACCTGGCAGGGGCTACTACACCCCTGCCAGGTAGACCCTGGCTGGGGTCCCATGTTGGTGGGGGACGGAGCCCCCCTCTCCTCCACCTCAGCACGTTGGCCTGGGCCAGGGCCTGCCACGCTCCTGCCCCCTTGGCTCCAGCAGGGGGAGGAAAAACCCAGAAAGACTTTTCTCCCAGCTTCCCTCCAGCCTTCTGGCCACTGCTGAAGAGAAGGGAAGGCTTGCTCTAGAGCCCCCAAGCTTCTAGCCTGAGCCACTGAAAATACTTGCCTGCATTTCCAAAATAAAAAGTGAATGTCTGTTCACTTGCTTCTCAGTTCAATCTAGGCAGTTTAAGCTAACCTGCAAAGACTGAATCAATTCAGCCTCAGGCTTTTTGAATGTCTGTACTCAGCCCCACAGTCCATACTAATCCAGGTAAAATTCCATCCTGACGCCAAACGTGGTGAGTGATCTGACTGTGAGCAGAGGGAAAAGTCAACCTCTGGGTTTTAATTCCAGCTGGAGCCTTGGCACACCCATCAAAATCCCAAGCTTTTGCTGCAGTCAACTGTCAACGCCTCTGAGGAAGGCAAAATAAAACCAAACCAAACCAAACCAAAACCCTGACACCTGTATCAACAGGAGGGGGAAAAAAATTCCTTCCCGGCCCCCTGCACCAACGAGCTAAGCCCAAAAGCATGGAAACTATCCATATTAGAAGACAGGAATGGCTATTCCAACCTCTTTTCAAACACCTTGTCTTATACACCTTATTGTGCACCGTTCTTGAGCACCTCCAATGATGGAGGTTCCATAACTCCCCCAGACAGCCTACTCCACCGCCTCACTATTCTAACAGTGAAAGAGTTTTTCTTGATATCCAATCTAAACCCACTTTGCTACACTTTTAAGCCACTGGCCTACATCCTGCTTCCTACCGCTAGAGAGAAAAGTTCTTCCTCATCTTCTGGTATTTAAAGACAGCTGTCATTTCCCCTATTTTCCATATGCTGAACATGCTTATTTCCTTTAACCTCTCTTCATAGGACTTGTCTTCCAAGGCCTTTTATCATTTTTCTCACCTGTTTCTGGACCCTTAACTTCTCCATGTCTTTCTAAAAATGTGGGACCCAAAAAAGCTGTATACAGTACTTTAGATGAGGCCTAACTAGCACTAAATAAAGAGGCTTCTCATGTCTTGCACGTAATACTTCTGAGGAAGCTCAAAACCACATTTGCCTTTTGTGCGACTGTATCACACTACGGACTCAGAGTCTGTGAACCACCAAGACTCCTAGATCCTTCTCTGTAGTGCTGCTGTTCAGCCAGACACCACTCCTCTTTTAGCACCTTGTATTGGTCAGCACTGAACTTCATCCTGTTGGCTCCAACACAACTTCCCAATCTGTCAAGATCCTTCTCAATTGGGCTCCTGTCCTCCTGTGTTTGTAATACTTCCCAATTTTGTGTTGTCTACACATTTGCTTAAGCAGCTCTCTCTCTCTACCATCCAAATGATTAATAAACGCATTGAAAAGCATTGCACTCAGGAGAGACCGGTGTGACTCAACTCAAAACCTCCAGCCATTCCAACATAGGTGAAAGTGGAGAGAAATTATAAATTGATCTATTGTGTCAGTTGTCTACCCACCTCATAATTTTGTCTAATCCATGTTTTTCACATTTGCTTATGAGAAGGTCACATGGAACTTTGGCAAAAGCCTTGCTGAAAAAGAGACAGACTATAGTCAAGATTTCCTTCATCCACCCAAGTTTGTTTGACACAATCTGTTCGCAATAAATCCATGCTGGCTGCTCATGATCAGCTTTTCCTTCTTCAGAATGTTGCTCCAGTAACTGTCTTATAATATGCTCTAGCAACTTCCCAGGTATTGAGGTCAGGCTAACCAGTATCCTTTTTGCCTGTTTTGAAAGTAACTGGAAAATGGCCAATATAGTGCCCCCTATGGTACCTTGTCCATTTCCTACAACTTTGTAAATATCATTGCCATGGGCTCTGATATCTCCTATCCAAGTTTCTTCGGTACCCTGGGTTGAAGGTAATCAGGCCCTGCTGACTTGGGTCAGCATCCAGACCCATCAAAAAGCTGTTTTGTTATCTCACCCCCCAGCTTTCCGTTTCCTTAACAAACCGTTGATGGTTGTCTGGTTGCAACCTAATTTTTTGCAAAGACTAAAGCAAGACATTGTTGAGCAGCTCTGCCTTTTTTGCACAACCTTGGCTATTTAACAGTGGACCCACAGCTTGTTTGGTTTTGCTTTTCCAGACAATGTATTTATATAGAATCTCCTTTTGTTGTCCTTAACTTGCCTCGCCAGGTAAAGTTCATTTTTTAACCTTTGCCTTCCTGATTTTGTCCCCAAAAGTTCTTCTTGTTTCCTGGTATGCTTCCTTGGTAACCTGTCCAGCTTTCTATGCCTGCATGCTTTCCTTTTACATTTGAGACATCCTAGAATCTCTTTATGCAACTGGTTAGTTTCTTGCCATTCTCCTTGTTTGTCCATTGCATCAGAAGAGCATTTTGTTGGGCTTCCAATACTTCTCTTAAGAAGCTTCCAGCCCCCCGGACATCTTTTTCCTTCGGTCTATCTTCCCATGGTACCATGCCTACTATCTCTCCAAGTGGTTTGAAATCCTCCCTTTTTTAAAACCAGTATCTTAAGTCTGCTGACTTCACGTTTCCCCATTATCAGGATCATAAATTCTTATCATGGTCACTTCTTCCCAAGTTTCCCCATCATCTTCACATCTTCCACCTGTTCTTCCCTATAGGTCCGTACAAGATCCAAGATAGATGGTCTCCTCACATCAACTTCCTGGAGCAGGAAGTTAC
This sequence comes from Gavialis gangeticus, assembly GCF_001723915.1. Lineage (NCBI taxonomy): Eukaryota > Metazoa > Chordata > Crocodylia > Gavialidae > Gavialis > Gavialis gangeticus. The sequence continues at coordinate 41,315,258 of NW_017729026.1, read as the reverse complement.
CCTCTATACAAATTAGGAACTTGCTTGACATTGTTTGGCTGTATGATTCTTCCAGCAGATATCTGGAAAATTAAGTCTCCCAACAGTACTATAACTTCTAGGAAATGTTGACACCTCCTTGAAAAGTGCCACATCCACCTCTTTTTCCTGACGTGATGGTCTATAATAAATCCCCACCATTATATTGGTGCTATATCTTTCACCTTTCATCTTCACTCAAATATATTCTGATCTGCTAACTTCTTCTTCCTGAACCAGGGAGCAAATGTATGCATTTCTGACATGCAAGGCAACACCACTGTCTTTTCTGTCAACCCTGTTATTACAAAACAGAAAGCCAAATTAAACCTTAGCATTTTTGATAAATTACATTTTGGAGCACTCAGTCCAAAGCAGCAAACACTTCTATCCTACTCTGTTCTTTTACTCTGTTTATTCCACAGACTGAATCGTGAAATTTTTGCTAAATTTCACTTTGCAATTTTTTCTCTGAAGGGACAGTTAAATGGGGTGAAGTGGCACTTATGAACTGCAGAATGCTAAACATCAAGACAAGTTTCCTAAAAAAAGGGAAAAAATGTTTAAGATAAAAAATTTTCATCTATTACACCTTTTGCTCTGCAAAAAAATCTTACTCATACATGTGCCATCTCTTTTTTCAAGTACCACATTCTCTTCATCTGTGATACTCCATCTTCTCTTACCTTGGTCCAGCATGTATAAAACACTGCTGGAAAAAAAAAATCTTTTCCTTCCATCACTTTGACAACATCCTGCCTTTTGGCATCTTGAGCTGGCTTTTTCTAGTTTTCCCCATTAATTTTGAATTTCCCTCTCTCTTGTTCAAAATTCTGTACATTACACTTGCTGATATCACTTACTTTTTCCTCCTATTCCCCCCCTATTTTTACCTGCTTATCAAAAATGTTGCAATCCTCTCACACGTTACCAGACCAGGAAGATACTAGAATTTGATGGATTTAAAGAACTACAATACAGGTAAGAAAAGAATGAATACTACAAATGCAGGATGGAAAGCAACAATATCAGGAGTAATGGAAATGCAAGGCAACAACCTTAAAAAAAGGAAACAAAAAGCGAACAAAAAAAAAAAAACAAAAAAAAAACCACCCTTTCCAATAAGTTGTCCAGGACAACTCTGAAAAATTAAGGGAAATGTGTTTTAAGTTACAGAAACAGATCCTGAGGAGAAAGATTCTGCTGAGTAAGGAAGCTCTGGGCTTCTGTGAAAACAGAGGCTTATTTCATGGGTAGGAAGAAGAAATGAGGGTCCAGGGTTCTGGATTAGGACAGATAACTGGGAGGTAAGTCCCTATGTTTTCAAATTCTCAAATGAGAGGTGCTATATTGTTGCAAAATGTGTTACAGTCTATTGATTTTACTGCTATTCTGGTCTTTATAATCCAAAACATGGATTCCTTGTTAATGGCATCCTCTTTTCTAGGTATCTTGTTAACAGTAACTTGACCTATTATTGTATTGTTGAATACTTCCTTGGTTTTTTTTTTAAATAAGTTCCAGTCTTCTTACAGGGAATCTATATTTCTTTCTGGAATTTATTGTTTCATTAACCTAGGTACAACAGGTGTTGATAAAGATGCAAGTCTCCACAAAAAGTGTTGAGAAGATACAAATCATGTACTGGTTAAAACATTTGAGAGAGAGAAAAAAAAGTCACCTCTTCACAAAAAAGGTCACCATCCAATCTTTACGTTAAGCAGAGGTATTATTTCTAGTTATGTTTTGAGTTATTTGAATCCCCCTTTTTGGAGTTTATTTACATACAGCTACCTTCCGGTCTTCAACCAACTTCTTATTTTAACAACTGATTTATCTATGTAATTTATTTAGTCTTGAAAAGCTTTTTCCCAGACTCTCAATCATTTTTGTTGTATGAAGGAAAAACAGGTTGCTGAAGGACAGCATTAGAAATGTTGCTCAAGGGCAACTGACCAACCTAGTCACCAAGCAAAAGAAAAGCATTGCTTAGAGAACACTAAGGTGAAGAATCTGGGATGACAGCATAAAAATCGCAGAAATTAAATGCTGAAGAGATCTAAATTTACCTATATCAGGGATGTTAAAAGTACAGCCTGTGGGTCTCCCAGACAGGCCAGGAATTCAGAATTGGGGTCCACTGCCAAAATCTAGGGTACCCAGAGCCCTACTGGGAATAAGTATCAGTGACAAAAGGTGAGCAATGGCTGTGTTAATCCCAGAAACCACCACATCCCTGGTCCAAGTCCAGTGTACAAAAAGCCCCGCAGTCTGGATAAGTTTGACACCCCTGACCTAGACCAAGCCCACATCAGTGCAAAACTGGTCCCGAGACATACTGGTTAGGAAATAGCTTGTAACGTGATGCCATTTAAAAGCAAAAAACAAAAACAAAAAAATCTACAAAGGGCTCGAGGAGACCATTTTTTAGGCCAGAAAGGTAATAATTCCTCTTTATCCAACCCCTGTTAATATTACCCTTGGGAGTCCTATAGACGGTTTGTTCTCACTATGAAAAGAAACACCCACAACAGTAAATTACAAAGAATATATATATGGCAGAAGGAATAGATGGCATGACCTGCAAAGAAAGATCAATGGAACATAATATGTTCACCTTACATAAAAGGTAGAAAATGGAAATCTGTTAACTATCATTACACAAGGCTGCTCAGAAGAAATACTACATCCTTCCATTTTACATCAAAAGGAACATTTCTACCACAGATTAGCATCAATTGCTGTTAATTACCCAAATTAACAAATAACCTACAACATAAATTGCTGAATCTAAGCTGGTATTAAGAATTAACAAACTAAATAAACTAAATGCTCCACATCCAGGACACATTTGTCACAGACCTTCACAAAGGCTAGTCTGGCACAAGGGAACCATGTCTCATTATTTTAAAGCCCATTAAGGAGATGATCCTAACTTTTTAAAATGCCAACTGTGGGCTCTGCAGACACACAGAAAATGTTCAGTAGGCCGATGCCCCACTCGGTGCAATTCTGCTGTCTGGTGAGACAGATGCCTACTACTAATCCTTTCATGTTAAAAAGATGCAGCTTGCCCCAGCCTCACCAGCGTAACTGATTTTTTTTTTTTTAAATGCACCTCGTTCTCCACCAGGCCTAGAAATGCACCCCCTCACTCCTGAACACCCCTCCGAGAGCTCAGAAACAAATGCCTCCCTCCTCCGCCCAGTGAAAGTCTCAAATGTACCACTTCAACCCTGCTTTCTGGCTTGTAACCAAAGCTCGTTCATCCCCTCCTCACCTCCACTTCTGGCTGCTGCCCCATAGCGCTTAGCTCACAAATCCATGCTGCAGAGCACAGGCCAGGCATGCCCCAAACCACCCCGAAGGGGGCACACTCCGTAAGAGAGTCTGGGGCCCACACGTGGCAAGCAAGCTTGAAACAAAAGTTGGAGCAGGTCTCAAGAGCCATTCACCTTTCCTCAACACCTGGGTGGCCAATTTGGCACATGGGATTTCTTCACCTTTTGCTTTCAAACTGCTGCTCAACAGACTTTTCTTCAGGTGGGCTCCACAGGCGCTCCAAAGCACAAATGCTCTCCAACTGACTGCCAAAGCAGCGAGCCCACCACCCAGCCTGCCTGGGGATCACCTCATGCCAGGAGGAAGGAACAAGCTCAGGACTCCACCCCAAGCACAAATCTGATTTGGTTCCTTAGTCACGGCTCCCAGTTGAATACCCCATAATCCCAACCCAATCTCAGCTCCTTCAGGTCTAGTACTTGATGCACGCTATTATTTCACATCCTCCTTAGTAATGAGGCTCCTCTGATGAAAGTCTAACCCTTCCCTCCTTGCTAACAACCTTTAATTGTGCACATTTGAGTTTGGGAAAAGGAAGTGGGACTAAAGAACCATCTCAAGCCTCCAACCCCGGGCTGCCTCAACCCAG
>NW_017729026.1:41297565-41311049 GCF_001723915.1 Gavialis gangeticus | reverse complement strand
CCGCCGAGCCAGCCCCGCGCGCCGCTACCTGCCGCACGAGACGCCCCCAGCGGCCGCCGCGCGGAGGGAGGGGTCGAGCGCGAGACCCCTCCCCCCGCCTGGAGGAGGAGGCGTGACCGCACTCCTGCGAAGGGAGGAGGAGGAGGAGGAGGCAGAGCGCGGTGGGCGGGGCCGGACGGAGTGACGCATTCACGTCCTGGACGCATGGGGCCGCGTGGGTGACGTAAGCCTTGGGGGTGGGGCTGGGCGGAGATACCCGCCTCCAACAGCCCCTCCCCCCAGGTGCGCGCGGGGCTTCCGCACTCGCCACTGGGCTGCGCGGGAAAATGAGGCGTCCGCCTGAGCTCAGCCCGCCCCTCCCAGAGCTGCCCCGTCACCCCGCTGGGAACAAGCAGGGTGAAAAGAAGAGTGAAGGGTGCGTGCACCCCAAGGCCTGCAGAGAAAGAATTTTTTTGCTACTATTTAGTTGGACTAATAAAAGATGGGGTCTGTGACCCAAGAGCTTTGTTCATCCCCTCAGACAAGGTTCTTTGGGTAAAGCCGATGTCTTTTATCAGACCAATATTCTTTGAGTTGGTCTAATAAAGGACACGGATTTACCCAAAGGACCTTGTCTGCCTATGTCCTTTGACCAACACGGCTACAACCAGCCTTGCATGAATCCACTCATACTCTCTTCATTTGTCTTCAGCTCCAGGAGGCCTCTGCAGCCCCACCTCCACATCTGTCCATTTGTCACTGCCCATGAAAAGAAACAGGTCACTAGCCCTGCTAGTATGAAGTTAGTCTGACGGCAGAGTAGATCCGCACCCTTGTAGGCTAACTACACAGGATCTACTCTGCCATTGGACTAACCCAAGTTCACTTCAACAGTAGGAGAGGCATGAAACTTACAGAACCCCTAGGGACAAAGGAGTCACAAAAATGAGGCCATGTGACCATGAGAGAGCTCCTGAGGGCTGAGGCACATTAACCTGACTCCAGGAGCTGAGGCTTTAGGAAGACACCATGGGCTGTGGGACTTGTAGCATCTGGGGAGTTAGCAACTTGTCCAAGCTCTGGAGATGGGCACAGATTTTCAGCAACTGACAGACCAATTTCACTAACTCTTAAAAACAACCAAGTCACCAGGTGCATTATGCTATTTGTAGTCCAGGCTTATTCTCCTTTATCATGCTGCTTGGTGTTCTCGGATGTCATCAGGCCAGACTTGATTTTAATTGATCTTAATGAGTATTTCCTCTAGTGAATTCTTGTGTCTCTAGGGTCTTTAACTGGCAGATTACAAAATAAATGTCATGTTTTGCTTTCCTGTCCTTTAATTTGGTATGCATGTCCAAGCATTTGTCTGTTTTCCATTTAACTGCTGTTGCTAATCCTAAATTTTATAGGAAGAATAGGGTCAGAGAAATTGCTACATTTTATCAGACCAGTGGTCCATCTTGTCCAGTATCTTTCTTCTAACAGTAGCTAATACTGGGTGTTTCATGGTAAGAAACCTTGCTGTTAGGGCATAATGTGGAATTTTCTTCAAGCCCCAAGAGAAGCTGGTGCATGTTCAAAAGCCACAGGGTTTATTGCCTTTGTAAAAACTCTTTTAAAAATATACTGTTGTAACTGGATTTTGATCTATGGTGTCTAATGGGTTAGTCAGAAAATGGATAAATATGTTAATTCCGTATGCAAACAACTAGAGCAAATGGACAACTCTAAATAGCTTGTAAAAATACAGGACTCCAGCAATAAATTTGCGGGTGAGAGCAGAAATGTTAGGGGGAAAAAGACAGAGCACCTATTCAGCTTCAAATGGGTGTTCCAAAGAGCTGTAACAAGTTGGGAAGTAAGTTTTCCATAATTTTACCTATCACTTATCTGTAACATAAACCTTCATACATATTAAAGGAATAAAACAAAGATCTAAACACTATCAACTATAAGCAATATATATATCTTTTATCATGGCTACTTGTAAAGTATTACATAAAAAATTCTTAAATCTGATGTAAAAGGAGCTACTACTGTGGTCCAACTAAGGTGGAAGGTAAAAACACTCTATTATCTGGGGGTTACAATGGCAAAGATGCAATTTCTGTCAGACACAACCAAACCCATTCAACAGCCTCATCCTCTTAAAACTTAAGCCATGTCTACCCTTCAGTCAAATAGACTTTAATCCAGCTACTTTACTAAACTCCTGCCTTCTTGCATACACTTCATTACCTAAGTGCAAAGAGAGGTAGTTAGCTGGGTTTTTCTGAAGTCAGGCAGGAGGCTGGGTAGAGATACACCTTACAGACTAACTGAAATGGAGATGCATAAAATCACTCTGATTTAGTCTGTACGGTGCATCTCTACCCTTCAGTATTCAAGGGTATGTTTACACAACAGTCCAGGGAGTGACTGCAGCTCACATACCCAAACTATTTTTAAACTAGATAGCTTAGGTATCAATGGCCACGTCTACATGAGGCATTTACTGAGCAGTTGACTAATTAGCTGTCTAGTAAACATCTTGGCATCTACATGTGCACCCCTATTAAACTGGAGTAAACTAACTTAAAAACTGTACAGCAGCACACATGTGGATGCTGCCCAGCTGGCTGGAGCATGAGGGTGCTTCAGTGTGGGCTGCCTGCTGGCTAGCCCCACACTGAAGCTCTCTCATGCCCCAGCTAGCCCCTCCGAAGCATGTTGAGCTGGGGGTAGTGATGGTAGAAAATGTTACTTAGAGGCTTACTTTTGAGAATTGGCTTGTAGGTAAAGTAGATATGCATTAGAACAATGGTCCAGGGCAACAACAAGGGTTAATTGATTACTAACAAACCTGTTTGTGACAGTTTCTTCAAGGCCCACTGTGTCTGACACAGACAAGCAGCAAGCAGACGCACAGGCTGGGAAAATGAAGACGTGTACCACACTGTTCCCTAACATGAGATAAGAAACTTTGCCATGTTGGCCAGGTCACAGTGCCCAACTGCAGAGCCCTTGGGATTTCTGGCTTTGGTAGATGGACCAAATTAGGAGATACCAGAAAAAAACCAAATTAGGATGTGTTCATGTGATGGGTTTGTGAAACAAAGGAATATGCTGACAGGACAGAACATGGACAGCATGACAACTACAGAGAGACCAATCAGCTATGCCCAAAGATGAAGAGTCATCAGAAGGAGGCAAAGAATACAAAAGGAGGGATTTCAGAGCAGCAAAGGGCCCCTGAGAGGGGAACACAAGACTATCTTGGACAGACGGCACACCACCAATCCATCTCAACAACCTCACTGGGAGTGGAGAGTGGGCTTTAACCTCCAACTCCAGGCTGCTGACATCTGACATTCAAGAGAGAACTGCAAAGTGAAGCTCACGTACTGGCCAGATGTAACTTGACTCTGTGAACCCTGGGACTGGTAGATATAGAATTATTTGCATTATTCTTATCTGCTATCACTATATATCAATAAAATTCACCTATTATTGCATGGAGAGGTTGTGGTCAGTCTGAGGGTTTTGGCTCTGCCTGGAACAAGGTATCTGGATCATAAATCCAGTGCCAACAGGTAGCAGCCCCAGACCAGCAGGCTGAGCCCCAGGACCCCCTGCCAGCTGGGCTCCACATGTCACACCTGAATATACTATGGAGCTTATTGCTCTAGAGTTAATTGCTCCCAGGCACATGTTCAAACAGTGTGCCCAGGAGCAATTAATGCCAGAGCGATAAGCTCCACAGTTTATTCAGGCACCATAAATGCATGTGTAGACGCAACCAATGACAGTGTAAGTGCAGCAGCATTGAGTTAGTGTGGATTAGCCTAGGTTCCAAGCCCATGTTATCATGGCTTTACTGCTATTGCAATTGAAACTAGCTAGTTAAAAGTTAGCCCATATATGTGAGCAGGGGCTGCAGTCTTTTCTGTGACCATATTGAAAACACACCCATAAGGTAATGAATGATGTGTCAAGGAACAGAAGGTCATTGAGACAGCTGAACTAAAGACCATCCTATTTGAACACTTTCTGATGAAATGGGAAAGTGAGGTGAATGTATCAGTGTGCTTGTCAACTCTTTCTTCCTCCTTGCCATTCAGTAATCATGTCATTGCACTTTGCTGTGGCTCCTCCTACCATCTTTTTGTAGCCCACAATACACTATAGTAGTACAACATAGATGTCACATAGGTATTTGCATTAGATTAGTGTATAAAAGACTGGAGGTGGTATAGGGCTTCCATGACTGTCTGTGATTCTTGGGCAATTTCAGCTCTGGTCAATGTTTTAGTATATGTCCTACGTTAGCCTCTAGAAGTGACACTGTCCAAGAAATGCTGTGAAATACTGCCTTTTTTACATTTCCTGCCCAACTCAGTCAACATAAATTCAACCTTGCTGAGATTTAGTCTTAGTCAATTTCTAGGTAAAGAATTCTGGACTTCTGCAAGGCAAGTTTAAAGACAAATAATATCTTGTTTAAAGACTAAAGGAAGAAATGCAACATTGACTTCAGTGAGACTGTGTGAACAAGGCAGGCTGCGTACATGAATTGATTCATAGAACTCAAATCAGAGAAGCTATGATGGAGTAGTAACAGTAAACTGTAGGAAGGTAGAATCATCACTGTGAATGATTCATGTCCTTACCTATTACTGAACTCTCTTGATGGTAACATGTAAAAACCAATAATGTGGAAAAAACATCAGGGATCTAACAAAAGACAAAAAATAAGAAGCCACCCATCAGCATCTACTGGGACATTTCCATGCAATCTGATCATAAAGTCCTGTCTATACATAGCTATGTTTTCAAGTTATGAAAATCTTTCAACTAGAATTAAATGCCATGGATGCTTCCAGAGATTTCTGAAATACAATATATCTGCATGTATTTTTAAAATCTGAAAGGATTTGGGGGCATGGGCTCCAAGGAAGAGAAAGAGAGAAAATGATTCAGCTTCACGGGAGTTGCATGAAGAAAAATATGGTGATATTCCTTAGCAATTAAAGATAAAAAAAAATAAGAATCCCTACTCTAAGATGCCCTCCTGAGGCTGCTGACTAGGGTATCAAGGAAAGGCAGAACAGTGCTAAGCAGTAAGCAGAGAGGAGTAGCTCTGGGATAAGCAGCTCAGGTGTGTGCCTTGAAGAGGCTTTTCTCTTTGCTAGTGACTTATGGTGCCTGATTGCTGCCAGAGTGTTTGCCTGCTGGGTGTTTTGGGGTTTTTTTCCCTCCTGTGGTATGTGATGGTATGGGGAATAAACAAGATGAATTGGAAGCTACAGTCTGTGAAAAGAACTATGATCTGATTAGCATCACCAAGATCTGGTGGGACAGCTTTTATGATTGCAGTGTAAACATTGAAGGTTACACTCTGTTTCAGAAGGACAGGGGTTTTTTGTTTGTTTTTCTGGTGGGGGGGTTTTTAATTAAATTTGTATATGAGGCCAAATTAGCCAAAACTAATACTAAATCCAAGAGTCCAGAACCGTAAGTTGCCCTACTACTGGCAAACATCCTCCACCCACACCTGGGGTTTCAGCTGTTTCCAAAACCTTTGGTGGGCATCCTGCTTGCAGGCTCAAACCCAGATGCTTGGGGTTCAGATGCCCCCCGAGTTTTGCTTGCCCTTAGCCATAAGGCCCTTGGAGCAAGCAAGGGAGGAGAGAATTCAGAAGGACAGGGTTGGGAAGAAAGGTAGTGGTGTTGCCTTGTATGTCAAAAACTTGTTCCCTGGTTCAGGAGAAGGAAGACAGCAAAGCAGAATGCATTTGGGTGAAGTTGAAAGGTAAAAGACACGGTACCAACTTTATGGTGGGGACTTGTTATAGGCCACCTAACCAGAAAGAGGAGATGAATGAGGCAGTCTTCAAGCAGATGACAAATCTATCCAAAAGCTAAAGGATGGTACTGATGGGAGACTTCAGTTTTCCAGACATCTGCTGGAAAAACACTGCAGCCAAACATAAAATGTCAATCCGGTTCCTAATTTGTGTGGAGGACAACTTTCTCACCCAGAAAGCGGAGGATACAAATAGGGGATCATGTATCTTGGATCTTGTCTTAACTGGCAAGGAAGCACTGATGGAGGATGTGAAGGTGATAGATAAATTGGGATATGCAAGAATTCCAGATCCTGAAACAGGGAAAGCATAAAGCTAGCAAAATTAGGGCACTAGGTTTAAAAAATGTGGATTCCATCCAACTCAAAGTGCTAGTGGGCATGGTGTAATGGGAGGATAGATTGAAGGATAAAGGTGCCCAGAAGGACTGGGAGCTTCTAAATGACGCAGTATTGGAAGCCCAACAAAAAACTGTCCTGACATGATGGAAGCACAACAAGAATAGCAAGAGACCAGTGTGGCTGCACAAGAAGCTTCTAAAATGCCTTAAATGCAAAAGGAAAGCGTACAAGCAATGGAATAATGGGCAGGTCACCTACTAGGAAATAGCAAGAACTCACAGGGACAAAATCAGGAAGGCAAAGATAAAGAATTAGCTGCACCTGACAAAGCAGGTTAACTACAAGGCTACAAGATGTTCTATAAGTATGTTGGTCAGAAAAGAAGGACCAAGGAAGCTGTGGGTCCTCCTTGTTAACAAACCAAGAGGAACTCCTAACCAAAGATACAAGGAAGGCAGAGCTACTTAATGGCTACTTTGTTTTAGTCTTCACAAAACAAAGTAAACTGCCACACACTTAACAGGGATTATCCAAATTAGCAAGGGGCCAGGCTGAGGGAAGAGATAACAAAAGAGATGGCCAGAGAGCTTTTGTTGAGTCTGAATGAATTTAAGTCAGCAGGGCCAGATGAGCTTCATCCCAGGGTCCTGAAGGTACTGGCAGAGGAGATCTTGGAGTCCTTGGCAATCATGTTCATGAAGCTGTGGGAGATAGACCAGGTACCAGAGGACTGGAAAAGGGCCAGTGTAGTGCCCTCTTTAAAAAAAAAAAAAAAGCAAGAAGGAGGACCTAGGGAATGACTTGTGCCCCTGGAGGCTGGGGGCGAGGGGGGCACGGAGACCATCCTCAGGCAGCAGGGATGGGGGCATGGTGGCAGCGAGCAGGAAGCTCCCACAGGTAGCCACAGCGATGTCAATGGTGAGGGTGGTGAGCGCTGACTGGTGGTTGGCGACTACCCACAGACGCCACCAGCAGTGGGACAGCAGCCAGCAGTGATCAGCATCTACCCGCAGATGCTGCCGGCAGTGTTGGCAGTGAGGTGGGGGGGAGGGTGGCAAGCGGCGACTGCCTGCAGGCATCACCAGCAGCAGCAGCCAATTGCAGGGGCTGCACCGCCAATCTCAGGGGGTGCACCCCCTATGTGTTGCCAGTGCAGGGAACTACAGACTGCTTTGCCTCACCCCAGTACCTGGGAAGTTACTGACTGGAGCATATCCTAAGAAAGGCCATTTGCAAGCATCTGGAGGAGGAAAGCCTGATTGCAAACAGCCAGCCTGGATTAATGAAAAACAAATTATGTCAAACAAATCTGATCTCCTTCTTTGACAAAGTAACTACTTGGGTGGATGAAAGGATGTAGTGTCCCGTATGACCTTTTCATAAACAAACTGGAGAAATGTGGGCTGGATAAAACTACTAGAAGGTAAATAGATAACTGGCTCAGTAGCCGTAAGGAAAGGGTCATTATTAACAGGTTCATATCAGAATTGCAGAAAGTTTTGAGTGGAGTCCCATAGGGGTCTGTCATGTACCCACGGCTGTTCAACACGTTTACTAAAGATTTGAATGCTGGCTTAGAAAGCTTCTTGAGCAAATTTGTGGATGACACAAAACTGGGAAGAACTGTGAACATATTAGAGGATGCAAGTGCAATTAAGAAAGATCTTGACAGATTGGAAAGTGCAGGGTGCTACATCTCAGAAACAATAATCAAAAACACAAATACAAAATGGGGACATCTGGCAACTCTATGGAAAAAGATTTGGGAGTCTTGGTAGACCACAGACACAATATGAGTCTGCAATGTGATGCAACCACATAAAAGGCGAATGCAGTTTTGGGATTCATCAATAGAAGCATAAGTGCAAGACACAGGAGCTTGATAGTGCCTCTCTGCTCAGCACTGGCTAGGCCTCATCTGGAGTACTGTGTGCAGTTAGAGAAGGTCCAGAGGTGGGCAACAAAGATGATCAAGGACTTGAAAGGTAAGTCATATGAGGAGAGGCTGAAGGAACTAGGTGCGTTCTGATTACTGATTAAAGAGACTGAACAATTTGTTTCACAACACTTCTAAATAAAGATTATTTTGTAATAATTTAGAGAGTACTTTACCATTCTCCCCATGAGATCATGACCAAATATCCACAGCTAGGGTTCATGCTACAGACCCCTTTATTTATTTAAATCTCAGTAACTTTTCAGCAGTTGAATAAGGCCTTTTTGTTTTTTAATTTGCAGCAGTGTGGCTATGGACCATGTTAAAAAATTTGCTTTTAATACCAGTGTCTTCAGACAGCCATTCACCTTCTTCCTCATCTTGAGAATCATATTTTTAAAAATTAGTCTAGGAGAACAAGATAAACATTTAAGACAGGAACACACACACACATACTATGAGTCACAAAACAGAAGTTCAGGTATTTCTAATGGGTGCTAAACCTTCCTGTGCTCTTTTCTACATGATTCTCATTGTGTTTCAGACATCCCAGCAGTTCTGGAAGTTTCACTGAAAAATTCTAAAGGGTGCAAAGATAATAAATCAGAACCTTTTATGCCTTGTACCTTAGCAGTCGTGTTGGCCTTTGCAAAGTTGGCATGAAACCTTGAGTAGCATAGTCTACCATGAGTAGAACATTCTTACTGAGCAACATTTTAAGCCCATTTTACAGGGGTGTAAAATAACCACCCAAGATGCAAGTCGCAAGTCTGTGGAAAATTAGGCCTAAAGTTTCAAGTACTATTAGCAAAGGTGTTCCTTTAGCTGTTGAGGCAAAACTGCTGAGCCAGGAATGCATTCAACTCTGTATCTCAAACAGGGATAAACAGCTGGGGTGCCTGTGACAGGATCCACTCCCAGGCAACTGTAGTGGTTGAACTAGTCCTGCCTCACCTCCAGTCTTCCAGAATACCACCCTCTCTGTTTCACCTGTCACATGGTGAGGTTATCTGTATGTTGCTTTGGGAAGCTGTAACCAGAGTCTGTAAGTGGGCCTAATGAGTCCATATTCAACTTAGCTCAACTTGCACAACTAGACAGCCCAGTCTAATGTCAAATGTTTCCTATCTCATCTTCTGTGCCTTCCTGGCACCTGTGAATCCTAGGCATTGAGTGTGGGCCTCCTCGCCCTAATCATGACCTCCAGGTCATTCCCATGCCTCACAGGTCTAACTCCTACCCCATTCACAGGTCCCTAACCCTTGTCAGGGTTGCTCTGTTGCTAGCTTCAGCCTACCAAGTCCCTGATCTTTGTGGGGCTACTCTCTTGCTGTCTTCAGCCCACCAGGTCCCTGACTCTTGCAGGGCTTACAGCAGAAAGTGGCTCCCAAACAGCCCATGTGGCCTCCAAACACCCTTGTAATTACTCCTAAGCCTCTGATGAAAACACAACACAAACCAACCAGTTCATACTGATACTCAAACCCTACCCTGGGTTGCTAACTGCTGTAAAACCCTACCCCCAATCTGTGGGCTCCCTCTTGGCCGGTTTCATCTCAGTAGCGGCTCATTCTGTCTGCAGCCCCTCTTCCACCAGAGCCAACTTGTCTGCTCTGGTCCCAGAGCTGGACTAATCTACCTCCATTCTTTCTAGACCCCTGTCTCTAGTTCTTGTAAACAGGCCCAGGAGTTTCTACTTAATTAACAAACTTGCCCCCAACAGCTATCACCCATCTGGTTGCTCTACAGATTCCCTTTAACTGCTTCATCCGGGTTCCACCTATGGCTCCTGTTTGTGCTCTTGTGGTTGCCTGATAATCTGGAGTTTTGCCCTCTGGGCTACATCCTGCTCTACTCTCTTCTCTTCATCCCTCTATGGGTAACAGGGCAGGGTTTCTTGTTATAGTGCCCCTCTCCTTGCTTATGCATTTGGGGATCCTTCTACACAAACTGTTTTTAATAGGGTCTTCTCTTCAAATAAAGGCTTAAGTGAAAAAGTTGAATGATTAGGCTATTTTAATATTGTCATTTTTCCTAATACCTTGAAATAACTCCCTAAACAAACACTGCCAAGTATTTTACAGATACTGTATCTGAAATTCTCCATACAGAGGTATCTTGCCTCTTTAGCAGAGAGTCCCCATGGAAGCATGTGTGCAACAAATTGCAGGATCAGGACTATAACTTGGTCTTTTGGGGAAGTTATATTATTTTTATATCTTCTTGGAAGCTTTTAAATGATTTATTTAACAAATGTGGGGTAAAAACCACCACTAGTTGGCAAACATCCTATTATGGGCAACAGTTTATTGTAATTTCCTTATTTATAAAAAATATCCATAAAGATTCGGTGATTCTAAGAATAGGTTTATTTAGTTAACTTTGTGCTTCCTCTGTTACAGTAGAATGAAAATACTACAACTGAAATATAGAAAAAATCTTTATGAATGTCATCTTTACAGTTTGGCAGCTTAATAATTTGCTACTAGGGATTCCACAGAGCCTTATAATGAGGAATTGATTTCCCTTTCTTGAGGAAGTGTTGAAGTTATTGGCGATGGTAACTTGTTTTTCTTTTGCTTAAGACATCATGTGCACATTAAGTCCTACCTTCTGCTTAGCCCTATTTACACAACATGTGGGGGCTACAAGGAGCTCTTCCCCAGTCCTTTCATCCCCCTGTAGAGAAGCCTGGCTCGTAACTGAGGCCAGCTAGTGCTGATAGTTTTACTAGATTCTTCAAAGGATAGATAGATGCAAGACAGCCTCTTCTGGGGAGAGAAGCAGGGACACCTTACTTAAGGCTGCAAAAGTGAGAGACTAGTGTTGCCACTTGTTACCATCCTGTTCAGGAAAGTAGGACCTGAGTGCATTTTGTAAGTTAATAAATTATAAACATGCCACCCCACCTGGCTTAGAAGCCAGGTCTATGCTGCCTCTTTGCCCAACTCAGCAGGACCTCCAACAGGGAAATCAGCCCTGTCAACTCACTCCCGTTTGTTATGGGCACAGGCCTGACCGTTAGCCACAGCAGGTAACTTAAAGCCTTATTGCTGTTCTCAGGCTCTCCTGGGAGTGTAATCAGGCAAGCTCTCCGGACTGCATAAGATCTCTGTGCCTAATTGCTGACTTTGGGAGTGAGTAGGCAGTCCTAAGCTCAGAAGAGAAGTGGTTTAGACTTGGCCTATGCAACTGATTTCTGTTTCAAACACAAAGCTACTTTACAAAGCTCTAATTAGCAGTGTATTCTAGATTGTTAGGTACACTACCAAAACTAATTATTTTTATGTAACCCGACTGTCCCCAGAATTAGAGTCCCCCCCTCACCAAAAGAAAGGGAAAGCCAGCAGGGCACAAGTGCTGGGGCGGAAACTGCAGTCACTCTCAGTTCCCTCCCATTTATTGTGCCTCCATAGAGGAGGGACAGAAAGCGACGTCTTAACCAGGTACAAAATGTAATGTAGATAGATAGTGAACTAAAGTGAGTATTTACAGTTTATAAATACATATAACTATAACTATGTACACACCCAAATACAAACAGTAAGCATAATGATCCCAAATGATATAAACAGATAAATACAACAATACATGGCACTCTAAAATACAAGGCATGCAGTTAACAGTTAATAAACCCTCCAAAATGCACAGTGTATATCAATTAATAAATGCTCCTAAATATAATTTGCAAGAGTTCCCTAGTGGTAGGGGATCTCTTTCTCCTGCCTCTTTATTGAGGCTACCTTTCCCAAGTGTCACTCCCCAGTGGGAGAGCCATTTCCCTACTGACCCACGTGTCCCTAGGAGTCGGGTGGGGCAGTGTTCATAAGCTCCCTGGCCTCACTTACGTTTTTTCAAGAGAGGGCTCAGTTCCAGGGGGGCGGCATGACTTGCTCACGTCCCAGTGGCTCAGTCCTTCTCAAGGGGAGTTTTGGGCCTCAGCCATCTCGTGTATACCTAGGGCCATGCTGCTCTGAATGCTGCTCCCCGCACTCAGAACTGCTCCATTCCCAGCGCCCCTGTAGACCCAGTGCAAGGAATATGTCCCAGATCACCTGGCCCCTCCTTCTCCTGAGCCTTACACCCTGCAATGACTCACCCTGCAGTAGCTCTGACTCCCGAGCCCGGCCTCGTGTCGGGGTTGAAGACCTGAACCGCCTCACTGTGGCTCCTAAGGTCCTGGTCCCTTGCGGACCCTCCCTGCAGCAACACCTGCACTGCAGCCTGGCCTTGTGCTGGGGTCGGAGTACCAAGCCACCTCATTGTGGCTCCCAAGGTCCTGGTCCCTCACAGACCCCCTGTGCAGCAATGCGTGCACTGCCTACCGCTTCCCTCTAGCAACAGAATCTTTTGGGCTCTTCTGAGCAGCTGGATATGCCCTCTGGGCAGTTCTCCCAGCTCTTCTTGGTCCCAGGACCTCTTCCTTTGTCTTTGTCTTTCGCCAACTGACCCTGCATGCTCAGCATGCAGCTGCTTATATCCCCTTCTGGGGCTTAGATTGAAAATGAACCAATTAGGGGGGCTGCAACTGCAGTTCCTAATTAAGTCCACTCCTACCCCACCCTTCAGAGTAGAGGGGGAGCGGACTTTCCTCCTGGCTCTTCCCCTGCCTACGTCTGAATGGTGGGTTTTGCTCCACCAATCACACTTGCGGTCTTCTAAGCCCAGAGAGCCAGGCAAAGACTAGCAAGCCTGCCATATTTATTTTCCGCCCACTAAGTTATTTTTAATGCAGTGGACACAACAAAGTGTTAACAGTAACATAGCAGTAAGCCTGGGTACAGCATCACTGTTCTCTCTTCACCTTCCTTTGCATTCAGTTAGTGTATTTGCACAAACTTAACTGAACATAGGTGATAAATTCAGGACATTAACCTAAAATGGATAACATCTCACTGCCTCTTGTACCAGCATAGTCACTTCTTGATATGTGAAATTCAGCTTCTTGTTTGGGGCTGGAGAGAAAATACATTAAGTCACTGGGAGTACTCATCCAGCAAAGTTAAGCATGTGTGTAAATATTTTCATGATAAGGACTTAAGAAGTCACTGGTTTCCTATGGTCTGTAGCTGGAGAGAAAGGATTCATCTCTATTCATATGTTTTTCCCATAGGAGTCTCGATATCTTTTCACGATGACCCCTTTATATGGCATGCACTCTCTTCTGTTATGCCAAGCTGCTACCCTCCTATGAAAATTCAGGTTTCTACAATGTGCAGTCAAGCATATTTTCTCTTACATCTTCAGTTTTGCACTTATATTTTAGGAATAGAAGAATTCACAGAACCACTACAATGGGCATACCTTTCAACAGAGCACATGTATAACTGTATTGCTCTAAACCAGGGGTGTCTAACTCACCTGCCCCTCCCACTCCCC
>NW_017729026.1:41294550-41297445 GCF_001723915.1 Gavialis gangeticus | reverse complement strand
CCCCCCCCCCCCCCCCCCCCCCCCAGCTGGATCCAGATTGTAGTGCTCCTTGGGTGCTGGATATACATGTGGCGGCAGTAGTGGGACAAAGGGTGATGTGGCAAGTGACATCAAGGAGCTGTGGGGGTTAATGTGGCCCTTGCTCACCCTCTGGAGTTAACATATGTCCTCAACAAGAATCTTTACCCATAATTTTGGTACTGAGCCCTTTCACTGCTCATCTTGCCCCCAAATTCCTGGCCCCTCTAGCGCCCACAGCTCAGATGACAGTTCTGCATGCTAGATCTGGCCTGCCAGCTGTTCGTTTGACACCTTGCTTTAACCCAATCTTCCTCCTCCCATCACCCTCCCTATCATCTATCACCTGCACTCATTCTATAATATAAAGTTTAGATTATTCATTGGGTCAAGGGCCATGTCTTATATCTTCTATGAAGTATTAACACATTTGGGCATTACCAAGTAACAGCAATATAAGCATTTGAATGGACTGCAGTGTACTCATTGTGTAAACACGCCTGATGCTCTTGATGTATAATTAAGCTTTTAAAAATAGCAGGAACTGTTAGAAAAAAAAACTCTGATTAGCAAAATAGGGTTATTTCATTGACACGTTGTTTAAAATCTTTCCTTTGTTCATATCTTTATGCAGAAATACTGTTCTTAGCCTAAAATTATCCCATATTTTGGAAAGGGTGCTTTAACTGAGTTTTTGCTGTCTTCATGAATTTGGTATGAGACTCATAGGATTTTAGCTGCTTAATAGTGTACAAAAAAGTTTGCAGTGAATAATCTTTTAGACAAGTGTTAATTTTCAGAATCCTTTGTCAACAGCATGAGGGTCCAATAAGAAGGAGGAACTGATTTTAACCAGCAGTAGGATTTATACAGGAACCTGAAGAGAGAAGAATAAATACAGTCGTATTCAGCTTTTGTGTTGACACTGCACAGTTGGTTAGTACTGTATTTAATTGAAATATATTGAGTGAAAATGTAAAATCTATATAGTCCTTCAGTAGTGAAAAGACATGTATAGGAGTATAGAAACCAAAGTAGCAATTGCAAAACTGAGTGAGAAATTCCCTTAGCCCATGGGCTACTGCAATTTTTCTATTTCAGCAAACAAATGAGTGCTGTAGATGCCTGTGCCATAAAAACTTTCCCAGAGGCAATTTTTGGCAGAACACATACAATCTTCAAACTGGACCCATAGTTTAACCTTCTAAATGTCAGATTTCTAAAACTACACATGCTTGCTGTACTGTCAGCTGCTTATACTCTAGCCTTCTCTTACATTCCTGTGAATGTCTAACAGACTGTATGCCCAAGGAAGTGTAGCCATTAATTCATTTGTCAGACACAGAGGGCATGTCTACACAAGACTCTTAATGTGCAGTAGCCAAATAACGCTGCACAGTAATGTGCCAGGCAAAAACTGTGCAAATACACTACCGCACAGTAGTATTAGGCTACTGCACAGCAGGCATCACAAAAAAACCCATGCACCATAGGTAGTATTTTACCAAGCAAACACTAAAATTAAATGTGCAGTAACTACTGCGCATTAATGAACATGTAGACATGCCCAGAGAACAGCAAAGTACAGTTGAATAAGGACTTCTGGTGCCTTTGTGATCAGAAGACAAGTTATTCATATAATTAGAAGAACCTGGTCCTTCTTGTGAAGCTTGTGATACTGATTATCACTAACTGCTACACTAGCAAAGACTCCTCACCTTTGTTTACTTTATGTCTAATACTACTTCATCATTTAGGAGTATTTTCAGGCAGATAATTCATTTATTTCCCTGCTTAGCAATCTTGAGCCATATATTCATCTAACTTGCTACAACTCCATTGGTTTCAATAGAGCTGTCATTTGGGCCCACAAAGGTAATTAGCTTCTCACCAGGCTCCACATACATCTATTTAAAGGTGTCCATAATATGGTCATTGGTCCAAAGGCATTAATTGTAGATCAGTTGTACCCCATGGCTTCAGAACTGTATGTGACCCTTCCACTGCTCCTGCTTTTCAAGGTGCCACAAATTGCTACATTAGAAGACATAAGACTTGATTTCCACATAGCAACACTGGATCAAGCAGAAGAAGCTAGAGGAAGGCAGGAATGCCCAGAGACCCTCGCTGCTGCTGTAGCTGGAGCAATAAGGGCAGTGGAAGCCAGGTAGTAGCCCAGGAGCTGCATGTTAACCTGTAGTCCAGGGGCTGTCATTTGGCTAGCATGTCTTAGGGTGCCATGTAAAGCTGGCAGGAAGCTCCCACTTATGCTGCCTTGACTCTCATTTCTAGCATATTATGCAAGAGAGAAAGCTGAAAGTAACTCAAAATTACATTATAGTAATGGCCAAAATTGCCAAAGAACTAGCAGATCCTTACCCCTTACCATAATCTTAATTAACCTCTGTGACAGGGGTCCACCTCAGGGCCAGGTCTCAACTTCGATCTGCCCACCCGTCTCTGAGGTAGTCCACCCAGTCTTGCCTGCCATGATTTTCTGTATATGTACCTGGTGTAAGAATGTGAAAGGCTGCCCATTTTATGCCCCGATGCAAAGGGCATTACACAGCTCTGTACCATCACTACACCATGTCCCATACCTCACAGATGACATCATAAATTGGTTAGAGTACCGACACAGGGCCAGGCCCAACTCTGCCCCTTGTAGAGCCTCGAACATACAACTCACTCACTCTGCCCTTCATAGGATCTGTTGTATACCACCCTCTGTCTTTCATAAGCCCCTTCTCACAGGGCCTCTTTCATACTGCCTCTCACTGGGCCACTCTCAACCTGCCCTGCTCCATGAGTGACCCCCTTGGGCCATCAGGCTTAACTAATGGGTGGACGAGAACCTGATGGTGTTTAACACTGAAA
>NW_017729026.1:41292874-41293883 GCF_001723915.1 Gavialis gangeticus | reverse complement strand
TCCCTGCTGACTTCCTGCCCCTGGGCAGGGGGCTGGACTCAGTAATCCTCCAGGGTCCCTTCCAGCCCAAATGTCTATGAAACCTAATCATTTTAGCCCGTCCACATGCAGCCCTTCAGGTTGCTTGAGCCACCTTACTCTATGTGGCACTGGGATTGTGCCTCACACTGGGCTGACTCTGCCCCTAGTCCCTTGCCAGGCAACTTCATATATTCAGATATTTATAGGGGTTGGCCCATGTGCTTCAGGCCACCTCTACAGCCCTATTCAGCACACCCCCGGTGCAGCCCTTCAGATCACACTTGCAACCCTACTCTGCACCCTCAATGCACAGTCCTTCAGGCCTCAGTGGTGCACCCTATTCTGTGTGGGCCACCATACTGACTTTTGCCTCCCTCGCTGGGGCTGCTATACTTCTCTGCCCCCTCACCAGGGCCTCCAGGGTCTTACACTCCATGGGGCTCAGATGTTCAGAGACATACATGGCCACCATGCCTATCTCTACATCAGGATATCTTACCAGGATGTGGAGGCTGGAATTATAAGGAGCCCCTACCCATCTCTCACTGGCGAGGCAACTATCCTGGCATTTCTAGGGAACTGCCCCTCCACAGGTAGTCCCACCAAGCCATCCTTCCCCAGCAGGGTGCAGTTTTCAGTCATACCCAGGGTCAGGAGCCTCCTGCCATTCCCATAGCTCCTGCCCTTACCTCCAAAGATGTTGTGAGCAGCAGCTCCAGGCAGGTGGCGTTTTCTCCATGGCTGCAGGCAGCAGACTGCCAGCTCCCCTGAGGGCCTAAGCTAGGCTCCCTCCTGCTATCACATTGCTCTCCTGCGGTCATGTGACCACCTTATCAGGGCTGGCCCACATCTGCCAGCTGCCCTGCTGCCTGCTCTGGCTCTTAAAATGGCAGGCACCCAAAGGCGCTCTGCCACAACCTCCTTTTTCTAACCACGAATTACCTGTCTTGCTATACTAACAGCATGAATGATATACTGGGTGCCACAC
>NW_017729026.1:41267246-41287874 GCF_001723915.1 Gavialis gangeticus | reverse complement strand
GCCACAACCTCCTTTTTCTAACCACGAATTACCTGTCTTGCTATACTAACAGCATGAATGATATACTGGGTGCCACACATTCATTAATGTGCTGTAATTATGGCACATTAAGTTTAGTACCTGTAATTACAGGAACTAACTTAATGCACCATAATTGGCACTGCTACACATTAGTACTGGTGCACGCTTTTTTGTGATGGTAATGTGCAGCAGACTAATTCTGCTACACGTTAGCGTATTAGCACAGGTTTTTCCTGCCATGCTAATGCACAGTAGAATTAGTTTACTGTGCCTTTAGTGTCTTGTGTAGCCATGCCCACTGTTTATTATGTCTTACATCAAAAAAGGCCTGTGGCTGTGTGATGCTCACTGAGCCATGTACTTATTCCATGGACATATGAATGGTGTGGTGCAAAGAGGGCGTGACCCATCCAGTGATCTAGCCCAAAGCTGTGTACCATCCGCAGTCTCCATTTAGAAACATAATTGTTACAAGGCTTCATATGTACACTGAACAAAAATAGATATAATTAGACTCGTTGAGCCAGAGTTTACTCCATCTATTGGGTGCCTGAGTAATCCTATTCCATCTTGCTTGAATCCCTGAAAAACTACTAATGTATCTGCTTTTGTAACATGCCATCATCTTAGCTTTAGGACTGAATTGCAAAAAGCAAGGCTCATCCACTTCTTGCATTAATGTATTTCTCAGGCATTTGGCAAGGATGGACTAGGATTACATTTAGGTGCCTTGATAGATGTACTACAGCTTGGCCTCTAATTACTTGTTTTGTATATATCTGTACAAGAGGTGTGGATGCAGTGTAGTAATCCATGTTTAAAAAACTATATTATAAATCCAAGAAACCAAAACCAAATGAAAAATTGTATTCTCATTAACTATCTTGTTAACTACATGGAATTTTCTTCATTAGTTCTAGAATCTGAATGATATATTTCTATCTTTCTTAGTGAAGACAGTAGGAAACAAGCTATAGTTGTTAGCTATAATTAGCTCTTAATTCTTGAGTATTAGATTTGCTGCATGGCAAAATTTATTTGGCCAGTCAGCTACATTTTGTTTATTTTGGTGGTGAAGTTGCATTAATTTTCTTCTACTCTGGTTTCTACAATGATTTGGTTTATGTACTGTGTTATCTAATTACAGATAAATTACAGATACTTACAGAAAGAGGAAGAGTATACAATAATATTGAGGAATATATACTATGTTTGTATACTGAAGAACTATGATGATTACCACAGCTACATGTCCCAGTGTTATGTATGAGATTGGAAGGGAGAAATGAAATACAAAACAGAAAATAGGTTTAAGGTAACTCCTTATGCAGACATTATCATTTTTAGAAAGAGCGCTTACAGCAGTGGTGGGCAACATATGGCCTGTGGACCAGATCTGGCCCACCAATAGATTTTGTCCAATCCTTGGCTACACCCAGCCCAGGTGTGGGGATCAGCTTGGGCCATGGAGCATGCAGCTGGTCCTGCCACCCCTGGGTCCACAGTGGGGTGGGGGTGGCACAGCAGCTGGATTCAGCTTCCTGGCAGCCTTTGTAGCAGCAGCTTGCTCTGCCTGGCTACCACTGCCAGTCTACTCCACACCTAGTGCCAGGGCCACTGGACGTAGTGGGTAGGCAGGGTCTCCATGGAGACCAGCCCAGAACCCTCTTGGCCAGGCGGTTGAAATGGGGCTGCTGGCAGGCAAGGAGCAACACCCAGGAGCGGGACAGGCAGGTGGGGCCAGCTGGGATCATAGGGCAGTGACAGTGTGGGGATGGGGCTCAGGGCAGAGCAGCAATCCGGCTGCCACATGTCCCTGCCTGTGGAGCTGGTGTCCCTCACAGGGACATTCAGGGCATGAATCATGGCTCTGCCCCAGGTCCTGGTCCTATGGACATCCCACCCATCCACCACTCTGCTGGCACCCCCAACTGTAGGCACAAGACAGATGGGCTGGTCTCCATGGAGACTCCACCCACCCACTTCTTCATCTGGTACCCTTGGCAGTGGGTGCATGGTGGAAGCCTGGGGCCAGATAGGCCCAATTACCCCACACCAAGCTGCCCCAGGCTAGGTAAGGTGTCTCTCCCTCCCCCTGCCCCCACCTCCTTCCCGCAGCAACTCACTGAAACACTTTAAGTGGCCCCCCAGTCCAAATAATTGCCCACCCCAGCTTATACTGTAATGGATGGTGATTGTGTGCTATGTATAAAATAACCATTCCTGTGAAATTTCAAAGACAGTGATGTGCTCAGAATGAGTTAAGTATGATAGTCATACACCATCAAATCTGCATGCTCTGTGATTTTATCATCTGTGGATTGATTCTTGGTATGTTAATGAAGACTTATGTATAGTTTTCTTGATTAACTCATGGCTTAGGACTTGTTACTTTGAGCACTAAACAAGATTTAGTTTTTTGAGTTCTTGCATCTGATACCTCAATTATTCATCTTAGGAATTAATGTACAATTAGCATGAATTCCTGCTCACAGGGAAATAGATGGTTATGTAAATTTGGATGCAGTTGCTGACACAGTTTTGAATAATAAGAAGACTGGCATTAATATCTTTGTATTGGTTACGGATCAGATTGAATAAGGAATCATTTTTAATGTAAAAGTGTCCTCAAAGATTCTTTCATTTTGTTCAACTCTTCCTTTGCTTTTAGGCTAATCAGTCCATCTGTCAAGGATTTCACATAAATGTAACTGGTAAACATTTTTTCTGATTTCTCAACATTTTTAAAATATTGAAACTGATTCAAATCTCACTTATGCCCATCTAAGTGAGAAGAGAAATGACTAGAATTATCCCGGTATAAAATTGGTTCAAGCAAGAATCACAGCTAGGTCAGCTCTTGCTGCAGTTTGCATCTCAGTCTGATTTACCAGTCAGTTATTGTTGCTATATTAAATAAGTTCACCTGCAAAATAAGGAACTAAGGCAAATACTGTAAGATCATTAAAATATATATTTTAGAGGAAGAATTTCAAGTTCTTTCTTAGCTTTTAAGTATAGATAATTTACCAATGGAATATATCAAAAAAATGAGTGGAAGTGTGTGTGTGTGTGTTCTGTTGCAGTGCTTTCTAGCCACAAAGGGATTTTCTTTTTATTCAGAAGACATCCCTAGGGATCACTACATGTCTCTATAGTTTATATAGTCCCTATATTGGTAGAGAGGAATGAGGATGTACAAAAGACTGCTTCTAATTCTATAATCAAACTCAGATTTCTTGCTCCATAAAAAGACCACCACGCTATTCTGACCGACTAACAAATGAGCCTGCTGTTTGCCCCAAAACTCATTTTCACGTAGTCTTCAGCTCTGGCTTGATAGCTGAGATTTCTCCCGTCTTCATATGATAATCCTTCAGTAAGAGTGTCCGTTCCATCCCTGATTTGTTGATTATCAGTTATTCAGGGCATACAGTTAGTCTTGAAGGTGGCATTGTTATTGACTGAACACACTAACTGCTTGAGAAAATGTTGATTACTTCGCAATTCCTGAAAATTAATCTTGAAACCTTCCTGAATTATAATAATCAACTCCTTCAACTTTCTTTCCAGTGGAGAAGGTGGAAGCTAACAATGTCACTGAAGGCAGGTGCTCCTCCCTGCCTCATTAGCACCTTGCTTTTCTTCTTCTGTTGCAAAATCCTTGATGCCAACAATGCTATTTATAGTTCTTACAAGGCTCCACTGGTTTGTCCTACCTCTAGTGCTAACTGCCATTTGTCTGCCTCTCTTATTGTGTTAAATCAGCAACCTGTGACAGCAACCTCAAGACCTGCAGAAGCAGTAGCAGTATACAGTCTTATCGCAGCTCTGAGACAGATTGATAGTAGCCAGCAGGGTAGACTGATGGGGGCATTTAAATGCTGCCTGCTCTTGAAAGATTGAGGAAGTGGAGTGTTGGATGACAACAAAAATGGAATAAGAATAGGAACTCCTGTAAATAAGCTGATTTGCCGCCGCCTGAGATGGATAGTCGATGTGTACCTATAAACAAGAGATGATAATAAGATAGCAAAGGATCCCAGCACCCAAGATCAAGGAATCAGCTGATGAAGCAAAATAATTGGGTGTTGCATTTAAAAGCAAATAAATGGAAATACTTTTATCCTGAATTGGACAGTGCTGTTCTAAGCTTTCTGCCAGTTTTAATCCCAGCTGGGGAATGGATAGTGGCTAAAAGAGGGGAACTACCAATTGAAAGAAAGGGGTATCACTTGGGAATCAGGAACTGTAAATGGGAAATATTTGTAATTCACTGGAGAGTCTTAATTGATTGATTGAGTAATGATCTTCATGGGTAGGGTGACCGTACATCCCGGGCCAACTGGGACAGTCCTAGCTTATGTAGTCTAGTTCCAGCCAGTTGATCAGAAGTCCTGGAGCAGAATCCAGCAGGGATGTGGAGCAGCCTGGTGCACCAAGTAGGCACCGCTGCTTCTATGCACAAGCAAAGTGGGCAGACTGGAGTGGGGTGGTGCCTGCTCCAGTCCACCCACCTTGCTCATGCATAGCAACAGCAGTGTGTGCCTGGCCGCCTGCTTGGCACATGATGCTGCTCCACATCCTCACCAGCCTCTGCTCCAGGACCAACCGGCTGGGACTGGACTATGGAAGCCAGGACTGTTGTGGTTTGCCTGGGACATATGGTCACCCTATGTATATGCCAGTTGTTCTCAAACTTTTTAGACTCAAGGCACCTCTTGATAAACTCAGGGCACCCCTCACCAGATTTAAGGCACCCTTCTTAAAATCCTAGCTTAGTTTTTACTTAATTTTTGACTGCAGAAAAATAATAGAGCAATTCTGTTGCAAAGAACTCTGAAAGACCACAACAGATCAGAATCCTTTTAACGAAATGGATACTTATTTGAAATCTCTGGATTTGTCCTGTGAATCATGTTTGTACACCTAACAGTTCTAACAGGCATGGCATCCTGTGGCACCCCTGAAAAGATCTCAAGGCACCCCAGGGTGCCATGACACCCCTGCTGAGAAAAAAAAAATTATGTAGGCATATGTTGAGGAATTGTAGTATATTGTACTGTATTACTGAGAAATGTGTATTTATTAAGAGCCACTAGAGGGGGCATCTCTTAGAATTGCCCTAATACTACAGGTGTGCGTTGATTAAAGCAGCACTGACAGCAGTGCTCATTCCTGGGAATAAATCCTATGTCGTCAAAATGACAGGGATGATTTCTAACTATGGAATAGATATTTGGCCTAGGCATGTGGTTCAAAATCTGGGAGCTACCTACCAATCCTAAACTACCTTCTCTTGACACTTCAATATGCTGCACATATACCCAGAGGTCCACATGCACAGAACCTATTGTATGACTGCAGCTTATGTCTTTCTGGGCATGTCTACATGTACAATTAATGCAACTGAATATGCTCCAGCTCAATGTGAGCCAGAGTAGACTAATCCCAACATCACCATCTACACATGCATTTAAGCACAGTAATATACTACACTGCTGGATACTGCTTGTACCTGATGGGACTATCCAGCAGTGCAGTAAATTAATCTACTGCACCCTAATTGCTGCACACATGTAGGTGGTGATGCTCTACTGTGCAGCGTATTAGTCTGCTGCACAGTAAAGCATCTCATGTAGATGCACCATCTGTATCTGATTCACTATGCACGTACCAGGGAACAAGCACCCTCTTCCAGAAGGTTGGTTTTCTCTTAGCATTCCTGATGAACCCCATTTTTCCTGTTTCAAGACCTCTTCTTGAGCTACAACTCATCACTTGGATGAAAAGGAGTTATAAGTGCTCCATCTGTCAGACTGTAAGGGTCAATATCACATAATTATAATGGCTTTCCTCTCAGGAATGGATACACAGACTTTTTCACACCATGTTGTTGAAGCTGGAAGCACCAGTTCCTCACACAGCAATGAAGAAAACTCTCCATTGTGCTAAATACCAAGGACAGCATGATATAAATAAGCCATATGGAGTCCATTATTTAGTTATAGCCCATTATTCCTTTCCCATTTAAAGACAGGGGGCAAATCCATTTGTAAAACACTTGTGTGTTAGAGGCATTTTTAGAAGCTTAAAAATGATCTGTGAGTCATTTATGTAATAAAGGGTCCAAAATATGTTAGTGATAAATCACCAACATAACAACATGTCTTACGTTGGTTTGTGCAAAAAAAATTATGTGATGCTCTCACCTTCATACATAACATATAATAAAAATTAAGTGATTCTAATATTGATCATTTGAGACCACTTTTTATGTTGCTTGTATCTTCCTTTTATTATTATTACCATTATGCTTATAGTTACTGAAGAAATAAAAATTCTCCATACATATTGAAGCATTGACTGCCCTTGATATATGCACAACATTTGGATTAATACCAACAGAGTTTCTCATGAAGTTTGAGACAGAGGAAGTTCCATTTCGAACTCTAGATTCCTTTAAAAGAACAACTGAAATTATATGTTTATTACAACAATGAATTATAGTGAGATTATTCATCCCCTCACTATATGCTGTTTCATGACTGTTGTGTCATTATTTTGGGGAAAGGGCCAACTGTTTCACACACTGAAATTTCCTAGCATTAAACAGCAGTAGCCTATTTAACTATATGCAAGTAGGTCAACAGTTCAGCTGAAACCTCCCTTAAGAACAACTTTTTACACTGCTGCATATGTGTTGCAATAAAACATTGAGTCATTCCTGTTACCCATCCTAGAGTATTTTTACTCCTTAAAGCACTAAACATAGAATTATATGGTTTGCTTATGCTATAATTTTCCACCAAGATTTTAAGTTTGGGGTATCATGAGAAGACAGCACTCCTCAAAGGGTTAAATTTTTGCTAACAAATATGGACTATTTGATATGAAAACCATTATTGTTTGATATGTCAAATAAAACATTTGTCAATCAAAAGTCTTTAAGCACTGGGCTATGTGACATTTACTCTTTTATAAACCGAAAAAGTCCCTGGTGGCATGCCTTTCTTCCTCTCATTTAAATAGTGGTAGGAGAACAAATCACACTTCAGGGCAAGTTGATAACTGCCAGTCACGATTCCTGCCTTGTTTACTATAATGAGGAGGGTAATAAATGCATCTGACCATTTCAGCTGGCATTTGCATAGATGAATGATTTGTCCAGTCAGTCGCTCTCCAGTGATTTGGGCCTTTTTGTCAGCACAAAGAGCATTCAGTCTCCCTGGAATTTCCAGCAGCCAAGCTCTCATTAGCAAACATCCTTTACCATGAATGATTCAAATAATTACCACTGAAATAATAAACTGTTTCACAAAAACATTTTATTTGATGGCTCCAAACATCAACTTTTCTGAATTGTTGACATTCAAATAAGCCAGAGAGCTTTATTGTTAAGCAACAATGATCCCCTTGTAAAAAGCTGGGCATTGTTTTACCTCCAATAGACCTTTAAACTTGGCCAGCTATCAAATGTGTCCCTCAAACTGCCAGCCAACATTCTGGGTAATCGGAGGGCATGTACCAGATGGAGCTGTAGTAAAACTACATATTCAACCTCCAAACAATTTTTTGTTAGATTTACTTCTGATATTGCAAGCATAAAACACAAGGCTAATTAGCAACAGCAACATATCTGTTTGCATCTACAGTAGTAGTATAATTATTAAATGCCTTTGCTTACACTGAGCTGTTCAAGTAGGAGTTATCTTCTGTAATGATATTCTATGTGTATAATTAAGTGTTATTTGATATAGTTTTGGAATTCAATCAAATGAGCAAGCAACAATTATAGCCTATTATGAACTTCTCTAATGCATGGCAATAGACATGATGTCAGTGCATTACCAAATGCATAGCACAAGGCAAGCAGCAGTTCCTGTTATCATCTTTTTACACCCATTCTGTCATGCATAATTTACAAAGTTTTATTAGCTACCTTGATATATGCGTGTCTGCCATGGGTGTAGGTAGACTGTATGAATGAGCTCACTTTCCATTGTGCCATTATAGAATTGTATGTCTGCGTGAATGTGTGTGTGTGTAAATATTTGCTTATTGATTATCCCAGATTAGACTGCATATTTTAAGTAGCTCTCAGCTGAAAAGAAATATGCTACATAGTCTTTTTTTTATCTTGGCAAAATTTCTTCATTACGTTGTTTCACTTTCAAATTTAGTAGGGTTATGCATAGAAAGAATCTCAATCTGATGGAAAAAAATCTGAGTACTTTGGTGTTCATGCAGCATGAAAAATCATGTGGGTCTGCTTTTCATTTAGACCTTAGCGTACGGTACTTCTGGCAATGTAAAGTGCCTTAAAGTGAGCATAATTTACTAATACCACTGGACTGCTATAAAGACTCCTTCATGTACATGAGAGAAAAATGAAAAAGGATGGGCAATCCACAAAGTATATCCCTTAAAATATAAAATGTTTTAAATGTGAGACATTGTTGCAATATGATGTCTCATTGCAATATGATTCCACTTTTCAAACAAAGGTGGCCAGGGGAACCTGTAACATCTTTCTATTCTCCTGTGCAATATGAAGTTTCATTTCTACCTGGGAGAAATCTGTGCATTTTCCTTTGCTTGAGGTAGGGTGTGTGAGCCCGAAAGCTTGCAAATAAAGAATTTTTTTTAGCAACTACTTAGTTTGTCGAATAAAAGATATCGCCTCTACCAAAAGCTGTGGCTACTTAATACAGGGGTGGGCGAAATGTGGCCCAGGCGCCTGATGCGGCCCGCCAAGCCATTCTATCTGGCCTGCGGGGCCCCTAAAAAATTTAGAAAATTAATATTAATCTGCCCTGAGCTGCCTGTCATGCGGTCCTCAATGGCTTGCCGAAACTCAGTAAGCATCCCTCTGCCCAAAATAATTGCCCGACCCTGATAATAGAAGGCTGAAACTCTACATCAGATTTATATACTTAGGGATAATTACCAATTAAAACACCCAGATGTTTGATTCTTTGGTACCTATGTATAAAAACTGAGCCCATTTATATGAAATTACTTAGCTAATTTCCAGGTTGACTTTTAAAATAAGTCCAGCTATTAATTTTCGACACGGTTAAGACCATTCAAATCAAACCCGAATCAAACCCAGTCCAGTGGGTTTCCCCTTCACATCCACTGCCTTCTCTAATCTGTAATCAGCACCAAAATTATGTCGGCTCATTTTCATTTCATTCTTTGGCTTGTCAGGAGCAACATCAGAAGATGACGAAGAAAGATACATATTTTAAATTTCTTATCCAATTTGCTGTTTATGGAACTGAGGGACAAATAGAACCAGCTGGAGCCAAACAGAGCATGACCAAGTGCTGTGCCCATTTCTAGAAGCTCACTTTCTAGTGGCCTGAAAGAAGATAGCCATGTTGCCATTATGGGCACTATGCAACTGTTTAATTCATGGTATTAATTTTGAACCTCATTGTGGTGAGTGGATCCCATCATCACCCAATACATGCCTTCCCAGCTGTATAAGTTGCTTCTCTAACCTTGAGAGAACTAACTTAATCAATTAGCATAGGATTTCATTTCAATGATGGACTTGCAACTCTGTGCATCATAGACATTACCACAGCTTAGACAGTAACAGATACTGGGCCAGATCCAACAAATAACTCAAGAATCTAAAGTGGGACAGAGGAGGAATATAGATGCCGCCTATATCCCAAAAGTCTAAAACAGTGAATCTGAAAATATCTTATCTTCTCTAACCCTGAAGCAACCTAAATTCCATGAAGGCCTCCATTTCTTTTTCTCCTTAAAAGTTCCTCAAGTACCGACAGCTTGCATATGTGCATGCTCAGAAGCTTCTGTCTTGTCAATGCTGAGCAGCTCAGTGCTTGGTTCACAGCTAGGCTCAACTAATATCCAGAAATTATGCCTTCCTTCCCTGAGGAACATGATTTGGTAAGTGTTCTCAGAGCACACGGATGCTCCAAGACTGCAAATTGGGTCAGGCTCCATAGGAAGTGCAATATCTGACATCTCTTTCTTTTAAACCCTAGCTGAAAAGAGATAGCTTCCTGCCTTATCCTATGGAATAGTGATACTATTTAAATGATCACATCTGCTGCTTCCTAAAAGTGTCAGATTTTTTGTATATTGGTGGGGCACAGCCGAGGGATGTACCTGGCCTCATGCAGGGACATAGATGCCTTCCTTCCCCCCACAGTTGAGGAGGGGAGAGCCCCCTACCTGCCTATGGCTGACAGCTGGCTAGAGGCCAGAGGCAGATCTGAGAAGACAGTCGGTGCTGGCTGTTATAGGCTGGGTACTTGGTGAGAGCAGCCAAGTGCAGGGCAAGTACTAGTCTGTCTCCTTGTGAGTGGGTCTAGTGAGAGGCTGCAAAGGCACCTGGGATGCCAGCAGACAGCAACCTAAAATGAATCAATAGGGGATCTGGTACAGAAGTGTGATGCACCTGTCTAACTTAATCTATTAAATTTGAGTGCACATCAATCCAGGTCTATCTTAGATCACATTCTTTCATTTTTAAACTAGTCTATGTGCACTAAACTTCAGTTCTGTTATGGGTGTAGACCAGTTTTCAGTCACTTATACCAACTTATGTGTAATGTACCCAGCATAAGTGGGCAGCCACACAGAGCTAGAGCCCAAAGGAAACACTGAGGCCAGGGGTTTAACTCTACCCCTCCCCAGGACTTTGGTGCTTTACTTGGGACTGCTGAGAGGTGATTCATTTGGGCTTTATAGCTTGAAACCCTCTCTCAAAGGCAGGTTCCTACAGTCTTTCTAATCTAATGGAAGTTACTCTTTTTGTTAAAATACAGCTGGAGGAAATATATAATCTTTTATGAAAAAGCTTAGTAGCAAAGTCTCTAATTTAGGGCTCATGGACTTACATTGCCAATGACACACACTCATGCAGCCACAGGACAGGAAATTAATAAATTAAAAGTGAGGTTGACAGGGAGAGTAAAATGGGCATGTTTACATGTGCATTAATTGCATGTGAATTAATTCCAGAGCTTATTGTTCCAGAGCTTTTTCCTCCTGGCTGCAGTTTGAATGTGTGCCTGGGAGCACTTGTGTACAGCACATGGAGCCCAGTCAGAGGGGGACTGGCTGAGGTATGAGGGTGCTTCAGGGGCTAGCCAGCAGGCAGCTCACACCAGGTGGTGGAGACAGAGGGGCTCCACCAGGGGAAGGATCAGACCTCTCAGAGCTCAGCACCAGTGGCAGCTGATGACAGGATGTGCCCAGAAGCTCAGGACTTCTATCCAAGTCTATAGAACCCAAGGTAAATTTCTCCACCCCAAAAAAACATATATATTATAGTATCTATTCACATTGCAACTGAAGAAGCTTAACTATTCAAGTCCTGCACAAAAGCATACTTAAAAAAATGGGCCCTGTCTGGTCTAGAGCTCCCTGACCCCATCCCAATTTTACTTCAGCTGAGCCTTCCAGCTTGAGACCCACTGTTCAGGGCCACCAGGTCCTGGCTCATCTTTGGGTCATACTTCATGACCCCAGGTTCTAAAACTTGTGATATCTACCACAGTGTGTTATGCAAATGGCATAAATACCAGCTTTATATTAGGGAAATAACATCAAGATAGGCTTTTGCCTATTGCCTTAATCTTATGTATTTTCTTGAGTTTTGCATTGCCTTAAGAAACTCCATATTGTATTACTCTGTAGCTTGACATAAGTGTTAGACCTTTGTATGCTGTATGTGTGAGAGAATGGGTGAGAGTGTATCTGTGGAAAAGGAAAATATCAACTGGTGACTGGCTGAAGAATGCAGACTAATAAAAGACCAAAACAAGATGAATCCGCCCAACAACAGC
Source organism: Gavialis gangeticus (assembly GCF_001723915.1). NCBI lineage: Eukaryota > Metazoa > Chordata > Crocodylia > Gavialidae > Gavialis > Gavialis gangeticus. The sequence continues at coordinate 41,276,019 of NW_017729026.1, read as the reverse complement.
TAGAGAACAACATCAATCGATCTTCAAGGAAGAACACAGTGATAACACAACAAAAGCCCAGATGACTGGGTGAATTGACAGGGCTATAAAAGATGGGGCAAGACATATTGATTTTGGGTCTTGTTCTGCATGTCATCCTGGAGCATCGGTTCATCTGACGAGATGGACCAGCAGAAACCCGGCTCCCACTTGTGATCAACTTGGTTGGCCACTAAGTTGATCTGAGCACCGATAAGACTGGTAACATATACCAGCACAGAACAGAAATTGGGGTATGACTGTGATGTGATGTGATGTGTGTGTGTGTGTGTGTGTGTGTGTGTATTAAGCGCTTAATCAATAAAAGCAGCCCTTTGCCTTATCCCACTCATAAGGTCTTGCTTGTGATTTGAGCAATTGGCAATTTGTGTAACAATTGTACACTAATGGTCTCAGCTCATTGGTTTCAGAGTTGGCTTGGTGCCAATACCACTCCATGGTGGTAGAATTCAGGGAGCAGAAATGTCATCCACATGAAACAGGAAGGTAGAAGAGGATACTGCATCCTGGGATACTGGAGGGATGAAACTTGGGCAACTTATCTCTGAGGAGTGGCCACACATTCATGGGACATGAACTCGATAACATGAATCAGAGATAAACCTCCCGTGGAGTGGCATAACTTTAAGATACCTTAAAGGATGCTTAAATTAGTTTATATGTCTTACTGTGTGGACCGTCCAGGGGTAAGAGCTCCAGAAGTCACCTAAAGTTAATGTATAATAAAGCCCTAAGTCTCAGGACAGTTTTTACCAGCTCCCAGCAGGGAGCTCCTGCCTCCAGCTTTGCCTGAATCAGACAGCCCCCATTCTGCCTGAGGATCTGGGCTTACATCCCTAGGTCCCACCTCTTCTGGACTCCCAGTAGTTCATCTTAAAGGCACAGTTCCCATGTTTTTACTCTCAAATTGATTCTTATTACAGATGCATTGTAAGTAGTTTTTTTAGATCAACTTATGCTATCACTTTTCAACATGACAAGAAAGTACCCTGTTTTGATTTTGATTTAAAAAAAAAAACAAGGGGGCAGGGCAACTGTCAAGGGGCGGGACTACTCATGCGGCCCTTGACAGCTCACCAAAACTCGTTAAACAGCCCTTCACCCAAAATAATTGCCCACCCCTGGTGTAGGCCAACAGATCTGACCTCCAGAATAAGAGATTTAATTTATAAAGATAATGACAAGAAAAGTTAAACTCACACTCATGGCACAGAAGATACAACTTTTTATATGTATCCCAAGCTCCAGCAAGATTTTTAGCAGTAGATTTAAAAGTCTAAAGACAACAGCTTTTTACAAATGTATTTTTCTTGCAGTTATAGTAACTGTAGGGAAATCAGTTAATTAAAAATAGACTTGCAAAATACCCCCAAAACTGCCATACTGGGACTGCTGTTTTAAAAGGCTAACACAGCCTCTTGAAGTTGTATTTCAGTAACGCTCTAATGACATACAGCATGTAATTTGATCATATGGGAAACATCCAAAAATTCTGTTTCCTCTTTAAAGATGGTTATTTGGTGCCTATAACTGATATAATACAATTACTCAACAAGTCTTGAATAAAGTTCATTTTTGGTGAAATGTGACATATTTATCAATCCACCACACAGAATTCTCCATCCTTTTGATTTCAGAAGAAAGGTTCTGCTTAAAAATGATGGTAAATTAAAGTTTATTATCTTTTCAGTGGATGGTAGATGCATTTCCAGTATGTGATACCAGTAGGGTTTTGTGGACTTATGGTGAATGTGTCACTGTGTAACAGAAACTACAGAAAATTTCACTGGTAATTTCATTGCCAAGGATAAATGGAAGAGGGCCACAATTCAGCAGTTTAACTTTCACTTACTATGGGGTAAGAGCTTTCATGTGGGCAGTGACTGTGAAGCAGCTAACTTGAGATAAAGCCCACCTCCTTTAGCCCTGTGTTAACTTGTTCACACAACTATTTCTCTTAAGCTGTGGTAAGAAAAGCCAGTTTTTCCTCTCTGGTGCATTCAAAAAATACATTTTATCTTTACTTTTCACAAACTGCACCTCTGGTGCTATCATTTCCCAAGGAGATTAAGAGAATCCAGTGAAACTAAATTCCAGGTATATTATAACACTCACAGTTATTATGGTAAATGACAAAGCATCATTTGGAATGGCACTGGTTGCCAGTCTCTTACCAGTGTGCTTGCAGTTCAGTTTGAGGTATGTTCTTTTATATTTATTGTGTGATGCAGAAAGTCATTGGAGGCCATAAGAAATGAACTATTGCACACTGAAAGAGAAATGTTAAGGTGAGTCAATTTGAGAATTATGATGTTCATATTGGTCTTTTTATAACAACTTATTTTGCTTCCAGCTATTTGTAACTGATGTTCATACTTTTTTTTTCAAGTTTAGCCTTTTCTTGAACATGCTGGCCCCCCTATAGTAATACATTTATTTTTTCTAGAAAGTACTCAGAGCTGTAAGTACAGTAATGCATGGACTAACTTTCAGTTTTGTAGGCCCTCAGGCTGTCTAAATGACCTCTTTGGTGACACATATGCTCAGAAACTAGAAAAAAAGAGGATGTGTCTCTTATGGGAAATAAACTTTTCCAGATCAAGGTGGAAGGGTTTTGCAACTGATAAATATTTATGACTAGAGGCACTTGGAAACTGACAATTTGGAATAAACAATCCATAGTTTTACGGCTTGAGAGACTATGAATTTTTTTAAACACCCAGCTTTTCTTCTTCATTTAGGTAAGCCACAACTGTTTTGATGCTAGCAAAGGTTTGGTCTGAAATGGGAGGTCTGGCCTCATAACATAAGAATCAGAAAACTGTGGACCATTCTACAGCATTCATCCCCATTGGGCTGCAGGAAGGGACTCATGGTTTGGGGAGTAAAAAACCTGGAAGTGTAGTTGAGTCACTTGGTCTGGACTCTGGATGATGATGGGCTAATGGGTTATTTTCTCCTGATCCCCCTTTACTCTAGCAGTGAAAACAGAATGTAATTAGCTCTGGGGAACTATCCCAGGCATAGACGTGGCTAGGGTTCAAGCTATATGCCAGTGGGGGTCAACCTTTTTGGTAAACTTGCCACAAATCATGCCTTGTGCCTTCTCCAAGTGCTACTTTGATCCCCCTTCTCGATCTGCTGCTCTGCTTTCTGCTCCCTGCTCTGTGCTTCCTGCCCAATCTGCTGTTCTTCTTTCTGTTCCCTGACCTATCTGTTGTGTGCCATACACAGAGCTGCCTGTGCCACTTGTGGCTACCCCTGATGTATATCAGCCTTCTGTGCCTCCTTCAATTTGGGCATGTAGGTGGTGGAGGCAGGGAAAGATGCTGGTAGACCAGAAGTGGGGAAAAAAATGTGTGTGAAGTGTAATTCAATCTAGCTATCCACATAGGCAGACCATAAAAAGTATTCCAGTATGTCATACATTTCATGAGACCACCATATTTCATGGTGCATAAGTCAATGCAGTGTATAAGTCAAACCCGTTTTTCTGATGTGAAAAGTTAGGATTTTCATAGACATGATATATATGTCGACAATCAGTCGCTGGCATGATTAGCACAATAAGCACCAATTGCTGTGGGTTACACACAATCAGCAATCGGCACAGATCAGGAATAAGCAATCGAACAATCGCCACCATGATTAGCACAATCAGTGCCGATTAGCACTGGTTGCCGCAGCTTGCACTTAAATAACATTTAAAAATCCCTCATTAAATTAATAGTTTAAAACATTTTTAAAATGTATAATTTAAAAATTAACAATTTAAAATCCCTTATTCACTTTCATCATCAGAAGTGTCAGCCCCAAACAGTTCCTCCCAATCTAAATGATTAGTAATCTGATCATTTTATGGATCAGATTCTGCATTTTCATTCTGCATTTTCATCCTTTCTTTGATCTTCATCACGCTGCAAAATATCATCCTGCTCACTGTCCATAGAATTACTGATCCTGCATCTTTTGAACGAATGTGAAACAGTTTCGAGTTTAATGTCCCTCCAAGCTGTAAGAATCCACTGGCACACAGTTGCTAAGCTTCCAGCTTTTGCATATGAATGTTGGCTGCTCATCATCCAGCTGTCACTCAATGTGAACACAGCCTTTGAACTGTTTGTTTAAGCACACATCCAGTGGCTGTACAATGGATGTTAGCCCTCCAGGGATGACCACTAAGTCAGTTTCACTTTTCCACAGACTTTTTTTCACACTCGCAGAGGTGGGCCTTAAACATGTCCGACGTGAGCATTGATTTCAGTTATATTTGCATGCCGAGGTGCATATACCACGTTTGCGGTTTCCAAATGTGAGTGCCTTCCTCGTCCATCCAGCCTTTTGGGTTAACATGAATGAGAATACCATCAGGGAATCGTTTTTTCTTGAGGAATGTTTTCCTTTTAAAGATGACCATTAGTTTAAGTTTCATCCTCTCAGCCATACAGGCAAGAATTACAGTAAATTTGGTTTTCTTGTGGCCTGTAGTCTTCATCAGTACACTTTTAGTGCCAGTGACATCCACAGTTCAGTTTGTAGGCATATCGAAGCACATGAGTGTTTTGTCCAGATTCCTGATTTGGCTGAGATCATAATCATTTTTCTTTCAGAGGTTCAAGACATAGCTCTGGAACTGGGTTATCTTCTCTTCGAGGTCCGCTGGTAATCTCTGCTATATCTTCATTCTCTGTTGCAGGAAGAGAGAATTCCTTTTCGTAAACCAAGAACACCAGTTGGGTTGCTGGTTAAGTCTTTCAATCCTTTCTCCGTAACCCACATCTTGCCTTGCAGTCAGATGATGTTTCTTCTTATGATTCTACCAGATGGTTGCTGATTGTTGACCCGGTTGGTGAGGTCTATTTTTAATTCTGGCCACCTGCATTGCTTTCTGCAGTCTGCACACTTCACGTAATGCATCTTCTTTATGTTGTCAGTGTTTTTCTGCCAGTCATGAACCATTTTCTCATTTACAGTGAACTGATGGGCTGCAGAAATGTTGTTAGTATGAAGACCAAAGTTGACAACTCTGGTATTGAATTTGGCATCATATTTCATTTGTTTTGGCAGCATCCTGAATACCGTGTTGTATAGGGGAGTTTGGAGTATCAGTAGTTAAGTTCATTTGGTTTTCTCTAAAATATGCCAATGTAATTAATGCGACCCAACCGTGCCTCAAGTAATTAGTGGGACCTCTCCTCCTGCAATTAGTAGTTAGTGTGACCGTGCCTCATACACATGCTAAACTAGTGGTATGTCAGCAGCGATTTTTTGCTTTGACATGGTGTATAAGTCAAGGCTGAATTTTAATAGACAAAAATTGGGCTTCAAAACTCAACTTATATACTATGAAATACAGTACTCTAAATTGTTCAGTGGAAGGGAAGGACTCACTGGAGCACAGAATTAAGAAAACGGAACTGTGACATAGTCATCTTCTTTCATGGTGCTGCATCCCATAACTTGTGATCCTGACATTATATAGTAGGTTCTGTGCAAAGCTTTGGTCCCTGATTTGATTTGGTGGAGATTTGGCCTGATTCAGTGGCTGAATCTCCAAATCTGAATTGAATCAGAGGATCCTTTAATCTCTCCGAATGGAATTGGAACCCTCCAAATCAATTCAAAGAGATTCAAAAAGATTCGGAGATTCAGACATAGACATAGCTTTAAATGTTTTTTCTATATACCTCTAGGTAGCAGGTGGCTCATGAATACTGCAATGCTGGGGCACACGGAGTGTCCCACAGAAGCATGGGGTTGTCCCCAGTGCACTCAGCAGCAGACCTGGAAGTGGACCTGCAGCACTTCTAGTCCACTTCTGTGTCTGCTGGGGAGCATGCAGGGGGGCCCCCCTCACCTCCCTGGCTTGTCAACTGGTGCCTCCTGAGTCTGGGGGGGATACCCGGGGTCCCCCCGTGGCCAACCGCTGAGGGGACACGGGGGGGGCCCTCCGCGCACTCTTGGTGGACCTGGAAGTGAACCGGAAGCACTTCCAGTCCACTTCTGGGTTCGCGGCTGAGCATGTGGAGGGCCCCCCACAGCTCCTGTGGGACTCTTTGTCTGCCCCAGCATCACAGTATTCACAAGCAGCGCCAGTACCTCGAGGTATGTAGAAAAAACGTTTAAAGCTGTGTCTGTGTCCGAATCGCTGATTCTCTGAATCAGCATCAAATCTTCAGATTCAGATTCGGCCAAATCAAATCAGGGACAGTGATCTGAATCAACAAATTGAATCTCTGTCCCTGATTCAGCCTGAATCCAAATGGAACAGGGCCCGCTTCACACACCCCTATTATATAGTGATACATTCCCAACTGACCCAGACATATCTTCTCTAGAGCACTGCCAGCTCCACCATCACTGCCAAACACTCTGCTCTATACTGGTTGCTTCCAATATGGGTATATGTGTAGGCACTCCTTTTCCCTCCTTCTGCCAACTGCACTTAACCTGTAATGTCCATCATTTCACCCCTAATATCAATTTTAATTTGTACAAGTTTCTGGAGTTTCTGATCCAGTAAGAAAAGAGTTAAACCCCATTCTGAAATGCAGCAATTGCAAAAGGATATTACTCCTACGGATAACAAACTTCCAAATGCCTTACATATTTTCTTGAATGAAAGCCCTTTTGGCTATTTTTCATCAGAGGAAATATTCTTTTCAGGAGAATCAAAATCAACAAAGAGATTACAGATAGCAGTGCTAACACTGTGTGTATTATACAGTACAAGTACAATAAATTCAAATCTGTAATTAACAAATTGTGGAAAACTTTTTGAAACAGACCTCTCAGATACATTTTAGAATGAAAACATTAAAGCATTCATGAAAGGAAGTTATTTGATAGTTTGTTAGGGAAGGGTTGTATTTATGCCTGACTAGTCCAGCAGTGAGCTAGCTTTAATATTATTATGTATTACAATTGGCCTTAGATCCTGCAACTGAAATTAAGGCCCTCTTATTCTAGGTACTGTATACACATGTAGCAATGCATAGCCACTATTTCAGATAGTTTATAATCTAGGTGAGAAAGTCTCAGGGTGAGAAAAAGGAAATATTATTCCCAATTTCCAGATGTGAAACTGATCTGAAGAAAGATGTTGTAGGCACCCCATGGGTGTCACTATGGCATTCCTGCCTTTAGAGGTTTCCCAGTATCTGTACCCTTCATCCTCTCCTCCCTTTTAATATTCTTTCCTGCCATGTCTTGATGTAAACTTAGTAGTGGAGGCTGCCCAAAAGGTAAGGAATGCTTTAAAGAAATGGGCCTTACCCAGTCTGGACCTGGACCTGTCCCACTTTTACTTTAGCTGAGCCTTCAGGCTTGGGACCCACTATTCAAGGCTGCCAAGTGCTGGCTCAGCTTTGGGTCAGACTTCATGACCTAGGTTCCAAAACTCATGATATCCACCACACTGTACACTAATGGTCTCAGATCACTGGTCTCAGAGTTGGCTTGGTGCCAGTACCACCCCATGGGTGACCGAATTCAGGGAGTAGAAATGTCATCCACATAGAACAGGAGGGTAGAAGAGGATACTGCATCCTAGGATACTGGAGGACTGAAACTTGGGAGTGGCCACACATTCATGGAACATGAACTGGGTAACATGGATCAGAGGTAAACCTGCCCTGGAGTGGCATAACTTTAAGATACCTTAAAGGGTGCTTAAACTAGTTTACATGTCTTAATTATGGACCATCCAGGGGTTAAGAGCTCCAGGAGCCACCGAAAATTAATGTGTAATAAGGCCTTAAGTCTCAGGACAGTTTCTACCAGATACCTAGAGGGTAAGGCATGCTTTAAAGATATGGGCCTTATCGGGTCTGGAGCTCCCCAGCCCACTTTTACTTTAGCTGAGGCTTCCAGCTTGGGAACCACTGTTCTGGGCCTCCAGGTCAGGGCCTGGGGCATGCTCAGCTTTGGGTCATGCTTCATGACCCCAGGTTCCAAAACTCATGATATCCACCACATTGTACATTAATGGTCTCAGATACTCTGCCCACTCTGCTGAGCTTTGAGTTCAGGGTGTCCATAGTCACCACTTTCAGTTGCCTCCACCTCCCCTTCAGCCACAAACCAGTCCTCTGGAGAATGAGATGAAGAACCACAAAATGTCAATGCCCATCACTGGGCACAGTAATGTCCCTCAGGGGTTCAGTTCACCTCTGAGTGACAAACTCCAAGTAGAAAGAAAACAAAACAGAAAAAAACACAGGGTACTTAGATTGCTTCCTGTGCTGGGCCACAGCCTCCCTTTGCTCAGGCTTCTTTCCAGGTCCCCCTTGCCACAGTCTGTGCTTCAGTCTTTGTGTCTCCCAGGAAAGGTTCTGTCCCTGGCAGGTCCCTCAGCCAAACTGCCCCTCTCTGGTCTAAGGCTTGGGCTTATATAGCAAGCTCTGGGTCACCTGACCCTTCCTTTCCACTTCCTGGGTCATCAGGCTCTGTTGGCATCTGGACTTATCCATCATCTTGTTTCACATCCTCAACTTGTATGCAGACTGTGGCAGTACCCAGAAGCCCAACTCAGGCCACATGATAAAGCAGGGGCAGGCAATTATTTTGACTGGTAGGCCACTTTGTGAGTTTGGGTGAATTGTCGAGGGCTGTACATACAAAATCTTTCAGATGATATCATTTTAACAAATTATAGGTAAAAAAAACAAATCATATACTAAAAATCAAACATCTACTATATTTTATTTTAATTTTATTTAAAAAAATATTTTTG
>NW_017729026.1:41253686-41267167 GCF_001723915.1 Gavialis gangeticus | reverse complement strand
GGGGAGGGGAGGGTGGGGTGTGTGTGATGGGTGTATGTGAGAGGCTGCCTACATGCTAGGTCCCAGGGAGTGGGGGAGGGAGGAGGGGTTATGGGGTGCATGTATCAGAGCTCGCCCAAGTGATGCATTGCAGGTGCATTCTGCTCCCCCCATATCTGGCCCATGGCTGTCTCTGTGGTGCTCTGCATGGGGCCAAGCACTGCCAGCTTCCACCTGGGGCAGCTCATGCTGTGCTCCTACCTGCACCTGCCCCACACCCACCAGACAGCACCGCCCTCACCAGGGTGCATGGTTTCCTAGCAGGGCTTTTCTTGCTGCTTCTGTAACTGCCTGGGTACCACTGCATCTGCCTGGGTACTACTCCCCCCGACCTCCAACAGCTTTTCCTCCTCTTGCCTTTGATATATTGCTCTGGGTAAGGGGGAACCTGCAGTCAGGTAGCTCCTACTTCAGCTCATGGGGCTCTAGTTCTAGGTCCCAGCCACCTTCCACCCACCTGGTGGCTGCTCATTGGAGTGCCACGGGGCAGCCACAGGCCAGATACAATCACTTGGTGGGGTGGATCTGGCTTGTGGGCCATATTTTGCCCACCCCTATGATAAAGGCAAAGTGAAGGAGCATGTGTGTATGTAGAGGGAGAGACTGGGGGTGAATTGAGAAAGAGGCAGGGAAGTACTGACCCAAGGAAACAAATGGGAAATGCCATGCCTGCACTGGTCAGGGTGAGGGTGGAGAATGAAGGAAGCCAAGTGGGGGGAAGGGGAAAGGTAGCAAACTCTAAACCACCTAGTCCCCCTACTAATGGGGTAGGGGCCCCATTACAGATGTATAGGAAAGTGACTTAACCAAGAACACCATAGCAAATACAGGAATTCAGAATAGATCTCCTGAATGTTAGTCCAGTGTCCTAGCTACCAGACATAATCTCTCTTAATCAGACACCAGGCAATGATAAAAGACACATTCTTCTCATCTTTATCAAAAATACTTTAATGTGCTTCAAGTACAGCAAATCTTTCTACCTATGGAGCAATTGAATACTTTTGCTAAGGAACTTAAATTAGTTTAAGATGCACCTCCCTCTAGCCCCTCTGACTAAATCCATGTAGACTTCCTCACACTCGCTTACCTGATGTGTGTAAAAGTACAAGAACAACATAAATGCAAGGCAACAACATCAAGGCAAGTTCACTTCAAATCAAAGGCACTCACATCTTTTTGGATTTTTTCTCACTATTGTATACAAACTATTCCCAATTTTGTCTGGCCAAAATCTAAAACAACTGCACCATTGCCTGCTTTGGTATCAGAGCTTCTCTGTCCAGTCATAGACTCCAAATTAAACTGTGACTTTATTGTTATAACCCAGAAAATCCACTGGAAAAAATGAAGAAAAATTATATTCATTTTTTTCTTTAAAAATATGTAGAAATGTGACCTTTATTGTATACTGACATTATGTACTGCATGGCTTTTCTTTATGTACAAAAAACCCCCAAGATAAAAAATATTGAAACCCCCCCCCCAATATAATGTTAATTAAAAAAACAAAGATACCAAGATACCAAGCAGGATTTAAAGCTCTGCTGCCTTTCACACCATTCTTGCCCTGTTTTTCTTCTCTCTCTGCTAAAATTTAATGTATTGTTGGCTGATCTCTGTAATTTGGATACTCAAGGAGAAAAGAGGCCATGTTTTTCTGCTTGTATTAACTGACACAGCTTCAGTGAAGTTACTGGAAATTCACCTATTAACATTAGGTAAAGAATTTTGGCCAGGTTATCTTACTTAGGTTGTAAGTGAACACTGGATATATGGTGGGTGCAGAAAAAATGGTAGTGTTTTTTCTAAACGAACCTGCTCCAGAAAACACTGCACCATCACTAACGTAGTTCAAGAAGTTAAGAGAAAATTCTCTGTAGCCCTGTGTGATGTTATATAATGTCATTTTATTCAGGAGAGTTTGTCATCTGACTTTATCAGCCTATGTGAAATTCCAAGCTGATATTTTAAAATCTAGCTAAACCAGCAAGAACATAAATATAAAGTCATGAATATAAGGATATGCCATTTAAAATATATCTCAGTAAGAAATCCAGGAAGAGTCTGATCATAAGGAAAAAAACAGATTTCTGTATTTGTCTATATCCATGCCTCCCTATATAAATATCTGTCTACTCATGCTCATAAATATTTCATCTGGTTCTAGTTTGAATTTGGATTCAGCTCCTTACCTACACAGGCAAAGTTCACAAATTGCTTGCTTAGTGATCTTGCTTTATTTTGTGTGTCTTTAAGTATGTGACTCTCACAATCACTGTAGGAACAAAATTAAAAAGGAAAGGAAAGGAAAGAAAAGGAACACTACGTAAACCACATTTTCAGTTTTCTGAGCAAATTTTCCTTTGGATTCTCTGTGAAAGATTCATTATAAATTATAGTAACTTCATTGTTCAGTTCCACATTTGCAGGAATAAAATGAAAGCCTTGTCTTTTCATAGCCTCTATAGCCAGTTCTGGAGACTATCATGAAGAAAGTCTGGAGACTTGGTTATAATGCCTCCTCCGGGCTCCCACAGAATGGCCATGTATAGTCGTAAGGATTCTCTTTAAACTCATGAATCAAGCACATCATTAGTTAGATGATGACATCTTCTGATATTTTCCTCAACACCTACAAATAATGAACAGCTTTGCTCCTCCTCATAGTCTTTTCCTGTTTGTACCTTCAAGACAATTTTTCACTAATATGGCTTAAGAGAGAAAAAATTAGCCTGCTGCAAATGCATAGTCTATTTTGCTATTCAGGATGTTCAAAGATTCTATTGGGTACGCTAAATCCTGCTTTCCCATCTATGAAAAATAGTCCTAACTTCGAAAATCATGGTTTTCATGTTCAAAACTGCCTCATATTTAGACTAAAAAACAGATGCTAGAATTTTCTGTCTAAAAGGTAACTTTGCAGATACTTATAAGCAGGGATCTGGGTTTTCAATTTGCTGCAGAAAATGCAGTTTCTTAGTTTAAGGGGAAAAAACACAAGAAATTGCAGTTTTCCCCTTTCAGGCTGGCAGAGTTCCAGCCTGCAAAGGGCTGGTGGGAAAGGAAGGATGGGGATGATCAGGCAGGAGGCACCATGTGCATGTGCACATGCACTCAAACATGGCAGTCACGCAGAATGGAAAGCAGCATCTCCAGCTCCACAATGGTAAGTCTGGGGGAGGGGATTGAGGCCCCTAAAGTCAAGGAGGGAGGGAGGGAGATGGACAGGGCTGGGGTTGGGAGTACTGCCCAGCTGGGGTGGTGTATGGGATCTGGGGCTTTGGGTACAGGACCAAGGTGGGAATGTGCGGCTGCAGGACCTGGCTGGGGAGCAGGATGGAGCCACAGGCAGCTTGTCTGGGGAGGCAACAGGGGGTTGACTTCCTTCCACTGTGCACATTCCCAGGGGGAGAATGGGGAGCATGTGCCCCCCAGATTTGTGCACAGGGTGGGAGCAGATGCGGGCTGGCAGCTGCGGGCTCGGGGCTCCCCACCCTACTCCCCTCTCCATGGGAACCTCCACAACCCAGCTGGCAGGACCTGGTGCAGCAGTGCAGAAGAGGGAGGGGAGGCTCAGTGCCACTGCCAGAAGTCCCATGCTGCCATAGTGAGGCACCTCCTACCAGAAGCTGGGGAGGTAATGTGGAGTTGTGCCCACCACTGCTGCCAGGTGGGCAGGAAGCACCTCACCATGGTGGCACAGAGCACCTGGCAGTGGCATCAAGCCACCTCACTTCACTCTGCCCTCCAGCACTGGGTCCTGCCCACTGGGCCATGGAGGCCCAGGGAGAGGGCAGCAATGTGGGGATGTGCAAGCCCGCAGCTGCCAGCCTGCATTCATCCCCTGCCACAGGCTCTGTTCCAGCTGTGCTGCCCATGGGAGAGGGGGAAACAGGCTCTGTGCTCTGCTCTGGCAGGCAGCAGCTGCCACCTCCCATGGGTGGCAGCTGGGGCTCAGGCACTGCTGGGGGTGGGCAGTGGGCTGTGGACCCAGGTCTCTGGCCTTGTAGCCCTGGCACTGGGGCCCCCTTATGCCAGGGCTGGGAGTGGGGAGCATGAGGCTGTAGATCATGAGTGAGGGACAGCGGCAGAGCCGGGGGGCTGTGGGGTGGGTCATTTGTGAGGGGCACCATCAGGGCTGAAGTCTTGTGGGCCCTGAGTGAGGGGCAATGGCAAGGTCAGGGGGCTGTGGGTTAGGAGTTTGGAGCACCAGCAGGTCTAGGGGGATGTGGCTTAGGAGTGAGGGGCAATGGCATGGCCAAGGCATCAGCATATCAGGGCTGCTCAGCGCCACAAAGCAGCATGGGGAAAAGCTGCAGCTGGACCTGTATCCTAATGAACAAAGCGGATAGGGGATCCAATCATAAAAAACCCAGAATCAAATGCCAAAATTGACAGGTACTTAGAATTTATTTTATTATAGTGACTGAGGCACTGGTAGGCTTCCAAATTACTTTAACATTGTAAATATATTAATAAAACAGTGTTGAACTGATACCTATATATATAGTGGCATTTCATTTTAATCATGGAAAAATGCAAATGGGGGGGGGGGGTTTAAATCAGAGAATTTGCACTTTTTAAACAGAGAAAGCCAAAATCCCTGGTAATGATCCACCACATCACCTGCACTTCACTTATTAAAATCCTACATCCACCCCATGGATGAAGGTATATGAAACACAAGTTGCACATTTAGGCTGGGAGCCATTAAACATGTAAAAGATCTGCATAATATTAACATGCACAAATACAGACTGAAGAACTATTGCCTGGCCACCCCACAGTATGTGCCACAAATGGCATGTACAGCCACTTTTCATGGCATGCAGCAGATCTGGCAGGGAAGACAGAGGAGGGAGGAGGATGCAGAGCAATAGTTGCAGCAGATAGAACAGGGAGGAGAGTGCAAAACAAAAACTAATGCAGGCAGAAGGGGACTGGAGTAGCACTTAGGGAGGGGTTGGGGCTTACCTGGTGTCATGTCTGCCAAAAAGGTTGGTTCCCAGGGGCCTAGGCTGCACCTGGAAGTTACAGCAGACCACTAGTGAGGCCTCACCTGGAGCACTGTGTCCTGCTTTGGGCCCTACATTTCAAGTAAAATGTGCACATATTGCTCTCCAGTGGATAGCAACAAAAATTATTATAGGCCCGGAAAAATTACTTATAAGGAAAGAACTAGGGTTATGCTGTCTGGTGAAGAAACAACTGAGGCTGGGAGATGATAACAGTTTAGAAATCCCTGAAGGGTAATTGTAAAAATAATAGAGATAGCCTTTTCTTTGTGGCTGTAAAAGAAAAAACCTCATGCTGCAGCAGAGGAAATTTAGGTTGGACATTAGGAAGAACTTTCTGACTATGAGTTTGGTTAAGCATTGGAACAGGTCACCTAGAAGTTGGAATCTCCATCCCTGAAAATTTTCAAGTGTAGGTTAGACACTTGACTGGGATTGGTTTAGTCAGGGATGACCCTGCCCTGTGCAGGGGAATAGAAGAGATGCCTCTTTAAGTCTTTTTTAAACCCTATTTTCCTATGATCCTATTTGAGTGGTCCCACTGAAGTGAACAGAACAGTTTGTGATTAAGTAATTTGTTGGATTCAAGGCCTTTTTCTAAAAAGTATACCTATAGGTCAAGGTATGTAAACACCCAATATCTCTCAGACACTTGTTAGATCAAAATAAAAAATCAGGCTTGGAACTTACCAGGTATCCTGGTTTTATCTGTTTAAAAACCCCAAATTCTCTGCTTAAAAAACACAAAATCCACATTTTTTAGTTGAACACATTTTATTGATATATTTACAATTTTAAAACAATTTAGAAGCCTATCAATGCCTCAATCATTATAATGAATTCTAAATACCTATATATTTTGGCATCTGATTTTGGTTTTTATTATCATGGAAAATCAGAGCTTCCCCTTCTCCCTTCACTCGCTAGGACATGGCTTCAGCTGCCCCCCTACTGCTTTGTGATGCTGAACAGCTCTGGTATGCCAGTGCCCTGCCCCTGCCCATGCCATTTCTCCTCACTTCAAAGCCACAGCCTACCTGGCCGTGCCAGTGCCCCTCACTCCCAACCTACAGCCCCCCCGACCCTGCCAGTGCCCCTCACTCCTGACCTGCTTCCTCCAAACTCCCAGTGTCTTAGGAAAGGAGTGGGTATGTGGGGAATGGGATGTGGGTGTAGAGAAGGGGGTATGGGCACAAGAAATGCATCAGAGGGGCAGGGAGGGGCACATGTCCCCTGAGATTTCTGTGCCCACAGTGAGGTGCAGGGCTGCAGCCAAGCCAAACTAGCTCTAGGCAGGAGCCGCCTCTGTGATCCAGCAGGCAGGACCTGGTGCAGGAAGGAATGCCACCCCACCATGGTTAGGCACAGCAACAGCAGCAGCGCGGAGGTGCGCCCCTGCTGTTGCCAGTGAGCAACAGGTGCCTCACTTTGGCAGCCATGGCAGCATGGCACACCCTCCAGCACTAAGTCCTGCCACTGGACCACAGAGGCGGCTCCTCCAGAGCTGGTCCAGCCCAGTTGCAGCCCAGCACCCTGCTGTGGGTGCAGAAATCTTGGGGAGCACGTGCCGCTACTGCTGTGTCTCCCTGCCCCGCCACCATATCACCTGTGCCCCCGCCACCATGTCACCTGTGCCCCCCCCCACACCTCCCAATGCATAGCTATTGTCCCCCCTCAACTCCCCTACTGCATCACCCATGCCCCCCTGCTGCCCCCATAGACTTACCTGGAGAGAACTACAGGAGCTGCTTTCCAATAGATGCATGACAAATAGGTCCAAGGAGGTGATACTTTCGCTCTATGCAGCATTGGTCAGACCGCAGTTGGAGTACTGTGTCCAGTTCTGGGTGCTGCACTTCAAGAAGGATGTTGATAGACTCAAGAGGGTCCAGAGGATGGCTACTTGTATGGTTAGGGGCTTACAGGACAAGCCCTATGAGGAGAAACTGAGGGACCTGGACCTCTTCAGCCCCCCGCAAGAGAAGGCTGAGAGGTGATCTTGTGGCCACCTACAAATTCATTAGGGGGACACAGCAAGGGATTGGAGATGCTCTGTTGACCAGGGTGCCTCTTGGGGTAATAAGGAACAATGGTCACAAACTGACAGAGAGCAGATTTTGGCTAGATATCAGGAAAAACTTCTTGACGGTAAGGGTGGCCAAAATTTAGAATGGGCTTCCAAGGGAGATGGTGCTGTGCCCTACCTTGGGGGTCTTTAAGAGAAGACTGGATAGGCATCTGGCTGGGGTCATCTGACCCCAGCACTCTTTCCTGCCCAGGGGGTGAGACTCAATGATTTGTTGAGGTCACTTCCAACCCTAGCATCTATGAATCTATAAATCTATGCGGTATCTATTCAGAATCCTTCAGCTTTTCTCCAAGTTCCTCCATCCTTGTTCCCTTAGTTAATTTTTCAGCGTAGGTCACCTTGCTTGCGTGAGAATGGAATGAGGTTCCATTTTGTGCCAATATGTTCTGTCACCAGAGCTATAAAACTTTAAGTTTCTTTAAGTAGATCTCTAAGTCTTTCTATAATGTGAACAGAGGGAGAAGTATAATAACTGAGAAACTAAAGGAGAGCTTCTGGGAGACCTGGGCTTTTTAAAACAATTTTGACTTGTTGGGACTATTTCCTCATTTGGACAAAATTCTCTCTAATATACAAATTGGATATTGACTCCAATGTTCTGTGCCGTCGTGTTTAGAACAGCCTCTCTCCTCCTGTCCTCTACACATGTACAGTAGGAATGAGTGAAGTCTTGAAGCAAAGCTCCACTATGTAGATCTGAGGGGAAGTTTGTTCTTGAGTGTGATACATGTCAACATGCAAATCTTTCTGCCTCATGTATGCCTTTATAATAGCAATGGTGTCCAACCTTCTGGCCCCACACATTGCCCTTGACCCCATGAGCCAGATGCAGCTGCATGCCTCCCAAACCTGCACACTCCTATCCAGACACAGTGACCCTGTGTGCCAGCCTGACTGCTTGCTAGTATTACCTAGCACACAAGAGCCACGTTATCTGGACACCGGGCTCCCCAGAGGTCCAGAAATTTGGCAGCAGGGGAGCAGTAATGTAAGGAACTGTGGGGAACTTCAGGGGCTGGATGGCACAGATCTGCAGGCCATGATGAACACCACTGTTATAAAGGGTAAGTGGGGTAGAATGAGGCTGTCTGATAGCACAGTGAAGGAAGTCCGAGATGTTTTCCTTCAAGTTAAAAAAAAGCAAAGAAAGAAAAAGAAAATGAAAATCCTAAGTTTTAAAAGACATTTTCAGTTTTTATTGCTCTCAAACTTAATTTACCCCTACTTTTTTTTTTTTTTTTTTTTTACTATAATAGATCTTGGGATCCATTGCTCCCATGTAAATACCATGAAAATGGTTTTCATTTCACCCACTGTACATTCAGAAAGCAGATAAAGGAAAGCATATTCTGCAAATCAAGTTGGTTCAGTTCCAGTGCAAAATGTGGACTTGACTGACTGCAAGTGGAGCTGTCAGCTTATACAGGCTTCACTGTCAAGGGCTGTGTCATCTGTCAGTGTCTGTTCCAGCTCACTGTACCACACAGAGGGAATGCACTGTTGCCTCCCATTTGATAACACGCTGCCAGAAGCATGTTACTTTCTCATCTGTCTTCTTGTAGCTGTCAAAACTGGAATCCATTAATTAGTTTGTTCTTGTGAATTTTAGTTGTTCTGAAGACATGTAAATTTCAAAGTAGGACAAAAAATATGAAGGTGCCAATAGGGGTTCACAAATCCTAAGTGGCAGTTATAATGAACAGTAAGTGCTGGCTATCAGAACTCAGTCTAAGTGAGTGTAATGAGGTGGCTAGTTTCACCACATTGTTTTTAATGAGACTGAGTTGCTTACAGGAACAAAGATACAATGACAGTTAAGGAAAGGGGGGAAAAACAGGGCACTGTCTGGTGAGCTTCATTGGGTCAAAAAGGTGCTACTCCTCTTTCCTTAATATTATTGCCTATTGCAGATTATTTGCCTTGATTTTTCCTTGTTTCACATCCCATGGGAAAGTACTGCAATTGCTGATTAATATTTTGCAAACTCTAGATTTTAAACCGGATACCTTTGCACTGCAACACTCAAATCTACAACATGCTCTGTAAACATGATGAGCGCTTTCTGTTAAAATACAGTGATAAAATACATGTGTTTCTGTGCATTTGCGTGCCTATGTCACTTACTCACTATGTGCCCCCACCCCATTTCCTGTGAGCACCAAAAGAGACACAGAATAATAATTTCAAAAACTGCCAAGTAACATGTACCACATCTTGAGTTGGTCTAATAAAAGATATCAGATTCAACCAAAGAATCGTGTCTGCCTCTGTCCTTAGATCAACACAGCTACAACCTACATCCTTGTACGTCTACATGATACATTTACTGTGTTCCAGAGCAGCATCCTCAAGCATGCTGAACTACTCCAGGCAGGCTGCCAACTAAACCAGAAACAGTATCGTCATGTCCACACTGGGCCACAAGTGGCCTTATCTGTATGTGGTCTAATGGGCCTGTCACTCAGAAATGATTGTTAGCCTACCTGAAGAACTGCATGGATATAGTTATCCTATTTCCAAAATAGGAGATAGCCTTTGCAGAGCATTGTGATGTGCTTGATATCACTGCTTCCATGAACAGTGTATTTATAATACAGATGTGACCTGAGGAACTGAAGTCCCATTTACAAAAGTGAGGTGGCCCTTCAGAGGCTAAAAGCAATTCAGAGTCGATGGACACATCTACATGTTCATTAATGTGCATCTGCTACTGCGCATTAAATTTAGTACCTCTAATGTGAGGTACTTAATAAATGCACATTAGAATGCTCTAATGCACAATAGCAAAAGCACATGCTTTTTTTAGTGATGCTTAATGTGCAGCAGCCTATTTTTACTGCGCATTGCATATTAGCTTGGTTTTTGATGTGACATTTTAATATGCAGTAAAATCAGCTACTGTGCATTAAAGAGCATGTGTAGACACACCCACTGATATTTAGGTAAGTCTACCTGGTACAAGGCAGAACCATGTTGAGACATGCCATGTTCATCCCAGATAGAAAGCAGCATAGCCAGTTTAGTGCGGCCTTATACACTTGCCAGTAAACCCTATTGAGAACTATGTGTGGCAACACATGCGAGGCAGCTCTGCTCCTGGTTCAGAAGCTACTCTATGACGAGCGAGTCCAGTGTGCCTCAGCACAGCAGTATTAGGACTCAGCACAACTCTGTTACCATATCCTTAGCTTTCTAAATTCCAGATTCCTTAAAGGTACATGGGAGTTATGCACGTAACTATCTTCAAAGTTAAGGCCTAAATCACTTCTGAAAATTGGACTAAAGCTTCTTAAATCTCCTGGGTTCTTCTGAAAACTTTACTCATAAGCTAATCATAAAGAATCCCATCAAGAAGTTCATCCTTAACTTGACTCTTAAAGAACTTACCAAGCCTCCACATGACCCTATACTGAAAATCAATTATTATTTTCTTATATTAAATGTTGCTGTGATTTTTTTTCATTGTATTTTCTTCTGCTGGAAGTGGTGACCTTGAAAGAAATCCTTCCTACACTTCTTTAAAAGAAATATCATAGTTCTTTCCTAGCAGAGGTGTAACTGGCCAGTAGGAGGTGGCCATCTCCCCCAGCAGCAGCATACCTGTGGCCACTGCTCCTGTACAGCACTCCATTTACACTTTTATGCCCTTCTGCTGGCAGAGCCACTGCAGGGAAGGCCCAGGGTGTGGGGAGAATTAGCTCAAAAAATGGCTGCTGACTTCTGCTGAAAAATGTGGGGGGGAATACTATTTCTGTTGCAAATTATGCCAAACCAAAGTGCTGAGAAAATATCTTCTGAATGTAAAAAGTAGAATTATGTATTAAAGAATAAGAAATCCTGAATGAAGAAATCAGATTTTCTCCTTAGATATATGCTGATTACAAAAGGAGAAATGAAATCAAATTCTGCAGCAAAACAAAACTTACTCTAGTATCAAGAAGTGGCGTCCAACAGGGTTTTGTACTCATTGATCTCCATACTTGGAAGCAGTCTTACACAAAGAGGAACAGGGCTTCATGCCATCAAACATACAAAGTAATAATATGAGTCACTCCATTAACCTCTGCAAGGTCATTGTAACAGCATCTTATAATAATGCCTTGACTGTGACATTCTAAAACTTTCTTTTTACTTCTGCATACATAAAAAAGTGAAACTAATGTTTTCCTGCTTATAATATTCTTCTTTTCCTAAATGTGTGTGTTGTGACGGTGGTGGGTTGTGGATGGTGGTGGGATCCAAGTAGTGAATCCAGAGTTGTGGAAAGGAATTTGAATAGGAATAAGCGGGCATGTTGACACAAGACACTATGGCGACATAGCAGCGAGCAACCGTGATGTAGCATTGGAGGGCATGAACTATAACACCAACACTATCACGTTGTAGCAACAACCTACAGTGCAGGAGCTCATTGCTACTGTGCAGTAGGGTCAGAAACAATCTGTACACTGCCAGGACTGTGCAGTAATAGCTGTTACTGCGCTGTCATTTAGTACTTGCTAACTTTAGTAAGTATTAAATGACTGCGCAGTAACAACAACATAGTTGGGTGTATGTGTAGAGGCATCCAGAGTATTTTTCTTAGATTCTAAGTTCTTTATTACAGGGGACCATTTTTACCAGTGGGTGCATCTACATGTGTGCTCAACTCCCCAGTTGTTACTAAATGACTGCGCAGTGACCACCAATACGGCACAGTCCCAGTGCTGCACAGGTTGTTTCCAAACCTACTGCACAGTAGCTTGTTGCTACTGCACAGTAGCAGTGGCATCACAGTTTGTGCCCGCCAATGCTGTCACCATAGTGATGAGCTACATCACCATAGCTCATTGCTACAGCGACATAGCATCTCGTGTAAATGCTTCTAGTGTCTCACACACTTATAGACATATGGAATCCTAGTCCTGAATGGCTTTTTAATTTACTGCTATAAAATGTTACATTAATAATGCTGATATTTATAATGATATGATTGTTAGTAAGTTAGTACCCTCAAACTGATCTACTCAGAAAATTAATTAATTTTTTTCAGATTCTAAAGTATTGTTAAATAACGCCTAGAGTACATTTTAAAAAGTTTACATAAAAGTTATTGTTGCCTTTTAAAATTAAAAACATAATATTTGAAATGGTGAAATTCTTTTGAAGTATTTTCTCTCCTTTGTGCAAAAATAATTCTCTTCCAGATGTACATACACAATCTCCCATGAACATTAACTAAAAATATTGAATACTGTCCTCTGACAAATTATATTTTACAAAAGTAAAATTCAGAGGCAGCACATAAAAATACTGCTATAGGTATAGAATGTTTATACATGTAGTTACTTAAGTTTTGCATGAAAGTTAAATTTAAATAGACTTACCTCAATGCAATGCTCAATTATTCCTAGGCATGTATAGTTACTGCCTTTGGATACAAAGATGTAGTAAATGCATGCGGGCTTGTAGATGTGTGCACTTTTTTAACATGTTCAGATTCACCCACTGAATATTTGGATCAGACTTAGGAACTTAGCAAATTACTCCTTTTTCACAGTCATATTTGGAAAATACATAGAACTTTCAAATGCTCTACAGAAAAACAGTAGATACCTTCAGTGTGGTTTCAGTGGTTGATTTCACGTATCTAAAATAAAATGAATAATGATCAGGATAGTGAGCTGTTGTCTTACAATAACCAATGTGTGTAGTCCTTAATTTTCAAATTTAGCTTCAGGACCTAATTCCATACTTAAGTGAATTTCATCATATGCCTTTAAAAAGCTTGAATGCTCACTAGAGGGCTTCACCAACTTCTGTGTTTCCAAAACTTACTAAAGCAGCACGGTATGTAAATAGTTAGACTTTGCATAATACATATGTTAGCAAATACATCTGTTTCAATAGGGCAGTACTTGTGCAGTCCCTTCATATTACGTATGTTGTCTATAGAGAAAAAAAATCTACAATACCTACTGTGGAATTTACTACATTGCATGTGTCCGTTAGGAACCTTATCTCTCAAGAATGGGTGAATCTGATACCTTTTATTAGACCACCTTAAATAGTTGGATAACAATTATTAAGCAAGCTTTCGGGTTCAAAAACCCTTATCAGGCTAAGGAAGTTTCAGCAGTTGATGTGTGCTCTTCCTGGATGGGATGAAAAGTAAAGAAGCCAGAGGCTGGGCTGGTTTGCATACAAGACAGGTAGTCAGTGAAAATGTAGATTGAGGAGTCAATGGGTGAAAGACAGGTTGGGGGGGCGGGGAAGAGAGAGAAGGGGGATGAATAGTGGAGAGATACCTAGGGAGTCAGATGTCAGGCAGGTTATAATGTGTCATAAATCCAATG
>NW_017729026.1:41246213-41248686 GCF_001723915.1 Gavialis gangeticus | reverse complement strand
CCTCCTGGACACTAAAAATCATGGACTAAATATAGACATTGGATTTATTACACATTATAACCTGCCTGACATCTGACTCCCTAGGTATCTCTCCACTATTCATCCCCCTTCTCTCTCTTCCTCCCCCACCCCGCCTGTCTCACCCATTGACTCCTCAATCTACATTTTCACTGACTACCTGTTTTGCATGCAGACCAGCCCAGCTGGCTTCTTTACTTTTCATCCCATCCAGGAAGAGCACACACCAACTGCAGAGACTTCCTTAGCCTGATGAAGGGTTTTTGAACCCAAAAGCTTGCTTAATAATTGTTTTCCAACTATTTAAGTTGGTCTAATAAAAGATATCAGTCTCACTTCAAAGATTGGCACTGCTAAAGAGTAAGGGCAGTACTATAAGGCTCTGAGAAGCAAGACCTTCTACATGGACAGCCCTGTACTCCCAGTAGGTCTTGGGGGAAGTGGCCACACAATTTCCACAAAGGAGTAAAGCCTACCTTTCTGTACAGTGGAAGAATGCAGAGGCTGTATCCTGAAGGAACCTTAGACAGTTATTACCTCATGGGGATGTGATCCAGACCATGCAAACTGTAACATGCAGATCTAAGATCATTCTTTGTAGGCCACAGTGAGATTGACTGTTTTATTGTAAGAAGTGGAAGTTAGCCCCAGTTCTGACAGATACACAATGGTGGGTTGTCTAAATCCTTACATGCTTCCAGTGGTTAGTTAATAACCAAGTTCTTCAGGAGAACATCTGCCTGTAAATACTGGATCAGCTTTTCACAGTGGATAGAAATTCACACTTTTATACAAAAAATGTTTTGTTATGACCTTCTGCTATAAAATGAATTGCTTTGTCCATTCAAGGTGATTTTATATGATTTGTAAATCTAATTCTTATTTCCATGTCTAGTATTTGAAAATCTTTTCCCTCCACATTAATGTAACATTTTTATCTTTTACCCAGTACAGGCAGCTCATTGTGACCTTTAAATTCATTTACAAAGGATAACCCATTGGTTAATCTGGACCAATTGGCCTCAGTTACAGTGAGTGACAAACCATTATTTCTAGCCTAGTTCTTTAATTGGCCAGAATGCTCTTTCCTATCAGATATATTAGCTGTCAGAGTTGCCTGCTAGCCTTTGCGTACTTCCTGGATACTGTCCAGGTCATTAAAGCAACAACTTCTGTTCAAGCCTGGAATATTTATCCTGAGCCAAAATCCTCACTTTCTCTCTGCTTTTAATTAATTAAAGTCTAAAGAATGTTGGATAGGTCATTCTCCAGACAAGACTGAAATCTTTCAGACTGATCTTTTTTTCTTTCACCTGTTCAAGAATTTTGGTTCACAAATCACAATTTTACATTATTAATACAATGATTTGGATAGGTCTTTTTATGAATATTATTTTTACATCCTTTGAATTATTTTGATACTATAAGAAAGGGCCAGCACAGCATATTGACAGATGCACTGCTACCTAATGCACAGTGGCAGCACACAGAGAAGCAACTATTATTGCATCTTTAAAAGGTGCATATTTTTATCTTAGCTAGATCTGACTGAACCCACCCAGCTTATTTAGTGGTGCACAAAGATGCTGGCAGTATTAATGCTCCCTCACCCTTTGTGCCAGAGAATGGTAGCACCAAGATTTTGATACGCCTTCTATGTCTTGTTCATCTGTGCCAAATTTCTGCCTCACAACCATTATTCTCTTACAATAAAAGATTCATTTACGGTTGGTGTAAGTTTTGTTCACTGATTACACTACTGTAGTCATACTGCTTTCTTATTCTCAGTGATGCATAACAGAAGTTCAAGATTTTAGTTTTAAAGGAGAAAATAATGGCTGATGATTGCTTTTCATGTGAATAATAAAATAATCTTCATTAAAGATCCACATTATAAGAATATTTCACATAATTTATACATCTGCATAAAAATAATCTATAGTAATCATAATAAAAATGCAAAATTTCATCTACAGATTTTGAAACATCATAAAACTACTCTAGAATTTTATGGAAGTTTTGTAAGCTTGAAAGCAAGTGAAGTGTAATGCAAAAATATTTTGCAGAAAATAATTCTTCCAATTATAAAAAACATCAACAATGTTTCATATGCAGGACTAAAAGCCACGTAAAAGTAAAATTCTAATAACAAACAGTGAAAAAACACTGTATTTACTTGAATCCAAGATGACTTCAAATTTAAGATGACTCCCACAATTGGAGTCTATGCATGAAAAATTTAAAAATTTGTTAGAATTTTCCAAGTATAGAATCTAATTATTAGAGAATCATCTTAAATTGTCCTCCCCACCACTGCTACAATAGGGAAAGCAGTGATACAGAGGTAGGCAGTCGGTGGGGGGGCAGGTGACAGGGGAGCCAAGTGGCCTGTCCTTTGCCCACTGCCATCTGTTTCCTCCTACCTGCTGCCTGCCACCTTCCCCCGCCCCCCCCC
>NW_017729026.1:41244075-41246008 GCF_001723915.1 Gavialis gangeticus | reverse complement strand
TATGGCTGTGGCTGAAGCTGCAGTTCGGGCCCCACTTTGGCCTGGGGCATGGAGCACATGGTTGCTGCTGCCCCTGCCTACCCTGACAGCTGCAGTTGCAGGTGAAAGGATGCAATCATGGTTTTCCTGAAGTAAAACATGACTAGATTTTACATTCATCACTTGTCATTTTCAAATTTCAAAACTACCCAAGATCTTTTATATCTTTAAAAAGCAAAGGCCTTTCTTAAATTGAAACCATTTAAATGCAACACTAAATTCTAGTCAATTAAATTTAGAGGGATGAAATGACCTGTATGAAGTTTCACACTTGTTGCATTACTACTCTACCAGATGTGCCTCCTGCTGAAATGTGGAGTGCTACCTACCAAGTCCATAATTCACATCCTACATAATGTTTAAATGCTGTTCAAGATAGCACAATCACAATTCTGTATCTCGTTGTCCTGATGATTGACCCAAATAGAGTGAAAAGTTACAGCTCGGCAAATGTTTTTTTTTTTACATGCACACCTCAACATTAAAAGAAAAAACACTAAGTGTTAGAAATGTTTAAAATGTGAGCAGCTGGATTTTTGATCAATTAACAGATTTGTTCAATCTGTGAATTCTTTTTCAACTTCACTCTAAGACACACATCAAGTTCTCAGCTTTGTAACTGTGTCACAAACTGAAGTCTCAATTCAGTCCTGAAAAGGGATCATTCTAGCATAAGTATCTGCTGATGATGACCCTATTTTATGTGTGTATTTATATGTGACAGTATTTCAGAAACTCTGGAGAAGACATGAACCAAAATGCTTTTCCTGCCATATATTGATTCACTGAAAAAGCAGATCTTTGCATGGGCAGATCCAGGATCACAGCAAGGTGGGTGCAGCCACACCCCCTTCAGCAGTGTGGCACACAGGCAGTGAAGAGAATTCACTGTGCACGGGCTGCACAGCTTACAGCAGTGTTTTCCAAACTTTTGGGAACCTGAGGCATACTATTTTTCTGGATTAAAATTGGCAGCACACTTCATTCTTATACCCAAACAGAGCTGTGTATGTATTTCAAACACATACCATATTCCATTCCTCTGCCAGAGAAAATCATACAAGTGCTGAGATGTACTGTTAAAAAAACTGACATCAAATACATCTTTCTTTAAGCAAAGGATTAGTCTCTATATCAGTGAGTCTCAATGTTTGTAGCCTCAAGGGCTCCTCCATAACGTCTCTGAATTCCATGGCACTCCAGTTAAAAATCACAGAGAAAGATCTTTAGTTCAGAAAAGATATAGAGGGGGCCTCCAGGCTAAGAAAGTCAAGAATCACTAATCTAGCTGGTGCCACTTAAGAGTGGCAAGGGCAGGACCTCACCCTGCTATGCTTTTCTCTTTCTACTGTCTGCCCTCTCCCAACCCCTGGAGTCTTACCCTCAGGGGGCAAGGGTAGCTCCCACTGCTAAGGCTGCTCCGAAAAGCAGCAACCAAGCAACCATCCCTGCTGCTAGCACCTGGAGCCTAGGAAGAGCAGAAGGGATGAGCCAAGCTGCATCGTGTGGCTCTATGCATCTGCCTGCCCACACTCTAGTAGCAGAGTTCACCTTTGGGTGTATAGGGAAGGAAGCAGCACAGGGGCTACCTGGGGGCAGGGAATAGAGGAAGACAGTAGTAGTGACAGCAGTCCCCAGAGAAGCAACCACAGACACCACTGGAGTAGCTGGGACAGGCACAGGGCATGCAACAGAAGGAAAGCATTTACCACCTCACACAAGGAGATCTGGCAAATTTCTGTTGCTCTTACAGGACACTAGTGTGCCACAGTACATCCTTTAGAAATCACTGGCTTAAGGGAGTGTGTCCACACACCCCTTGCTGGGATCCTGGTTGCTAGTGAGTTCTCTGAGCTCACCAACATGTCAATGCAGCTCCAGAGCCGGGGGGGGA
>NW_017729026.1:41240090-41243956 GCF_001723915.1 Gavialis gangeticus | reverse complement strand
TGTGGGGCGCGGTGTGGTGTGGGTGTGCTCCGTCCCCCCACACAATTAAAGGCGGGCCGGGGGGGGGGGGGGGGGGGGGGGGAGGGGAAGGACCCCTGCTGTTCACCTTTCCCCTGTCTACTTCCCTTCCTTCCTTCATGCCTGTGCTGGGGAAAAAGAAAAAAGGGGATGGGCAGCAGTAGCAGCACTCACTCCTTCTTTCAAGCAGCTCCAGAGCCCAGGGTCTGCTCATCCCCCTTTTTTCCACTGACATTGAATGCAGGGTGTGCTCACTCCCTAGGTTGAATTAGTGTTCACCCCTTCGCTCCAGAGCTGCTTGAAAGCAGGGATTCTGGGCAGACCCGGTGCTGACCAGCTGGTAAGCCCAAAGCTCATGTACATGTGGAGCTCTGGCAAGACCTGCAGCTGACAAGCCAGCGAGCTGAGAGCTCACTGCACATGACACAGCCAAAGGCGGGGGGGTATCTATGCCACTGCAACCCACTCACTTTTTTGTATTGCTTTTCATTTTGAGATCTTCTGACCTAAAGCCCCTGCAGAATGAAATTACATGGCTTATTTAGTGTTGTAGGCTTCTGGCTTGTTAAATTCTTTTTTTAATTTAGTTTTTAATTTAATTGTGGATGCCACTGTGCCAGTCTGTTTGTGTGTCTTTGTGCTCATAACTACTTTATTAAGGGTCTAAAGGTTAAGAAATGCCAGAAAGACAGGTTGTCTTTGCCAACTTAATTCAGCCCCATTGTATCACAGTACAGTCTTTAGTTACAAAATCACATCTTACTTTTCCAAAGGACCTCTATCTTATTCAGCATGAGGGACAAACCTGTTCTGGATGCTGAGGAGGCTAAAGCAATAAGGGAAGCCGTATCATATCTCATTCTTATTCCCAAAGCTGGAAGACATGCAGATGTCTTAGAATGGGTTTACCTCTGAATTGATGCAATGGCTTCAGCCTTTTAAAGTATAAACCATATCCTTGGCTGTAGCAGTCTTTCACTTAGCATGTTCAGCATATCACATTCTCCACAAACACCTTCAGTACACAATAAGTGTCCTTTTTAACCAGATGCAACATATAATTTACATCCCAAAGTGAGCCAGACAACTTAATAAGGCCATGGTTGTTATCTATTCAAACCTTTCTATGGTGCTTTGTGCCTCCTTTCTGGGGCCCTTGGCCTCATTTGCCGTGACCAGACATGCTGGCTAATTATACAGGTCTAGTTAATGTCTAGTTAATTAAGCTGAGGCAGGGGTCCTCTTGGTTATTACCCTAGCAAATTAGATTCCTTTTTTCCTGGGTGAGGGGGAAGGACAGCAGTCTACAGCAGCCTACATATCCCCTCATATCCCAGAAGTTGTTGTCAACATTAATCAATCAATTAATTAATTAATTATACCTGAGATACCACAGTGATAAGCACCATAGAAAGGCTCTGAAGAAAATGAATGATTTTTGTCTTCAAAGCAGCATTCATATAGTGTGTAGAAAAGAAAGCAAGGGGGTGCCACACATGTACCAACGAAGAGAAAACAAGACAGCAAACAGTTGTTCACCTAATGGATAAGCACAAGGGACACATACTAAGGTTGTACAGGCAATCCTCATTCTGGCATTTTCCTACCTTTTGCATACTTTACTTTGCCACCTTACCAATGTTCTTTTAATATAGTTTTTGAGGTGTCCTACATTTCTAGTTACATCAATACTTTTCACCAGTGACATCCAAGATTCAACTCAATGATTAAAAACAAACAACAGAAACACAGTACAATATTTTTAGCAACAAAAAAAAAAAAACCTGGTGCACACTCATATTAGTACTCTAGTATGAAAGGACTTAATGATTTTGGCTAAATGATCTTGAAATGGAAGAGATTACTGTTGGGGCGGGCGGGAAATATAGTCTTCAAATACCTGAGGGGTGGGGATGAAGATTTCCTGTGGCTGTAAAGGACAGGACAACAAGCAACGGTCATAAATTACAGCAGTGAAAATTTAGGTTGGCGATTAGGAATAACTTTCACATCATCTCTTCTAACACACAGCTCCCCTACAGAGGTCTGGTTCCAGTCTCTTCTGCATCTGATGGTTTTCTTCTCCAGGGTGACTGGTCCAGTTAAGTAACTGACAGCACAGGAGACTCAAGCTTCCCTAGTCTTGACACTGGCAGCTGGACCCAGATCTGGCTGGGCCCAGAACAACGAACAACTGCAGTTGTACAGAAAGTCACCCCCTACTTCTTGTGGCTATAGGCTGCAGCATGATCAGTGGTGAGCTTGGAACTCTACCAAGCTTCCCCTGAGCATGTGCAAACCACAGTTTTCCACAGGCTTATACCTTGACTACATTTCCACGGCAGGGAGGTTTTACAGACATAGCGAAAAAACCCAGGTCCCTCAATCAAGTTATACATCACTGCTCCAAAGAAAAATTCCTTCTGTGAAACTGAATTTAATCAAGAATAAAAGGCATGGAACAGAACCACCTGTGTGATCGCCAGAGTCTTTACTACACCCACATATTTTTTGCATTTGAGCTCTTGCCTTGTTTCACTGTTTTTAAACCACACTCAAACTCAAGGCTTGAACTCTTTTGGACTTCGTATTTTAGGATTCAAGCTGATAATCTGTCACTTGAAAATAGAAACAGTTGGTGAGATTTTACTAAGATCTGAATTTAAGTAAACAGTGTAGAATTCAGGTGCAAACAGCCAACCAAGGCAAGAAGACAGCCTTGAAAACTGTTGTTGCTTTACATAACTTACAGTTAATCTTTGTCCACTTTCCCTTTTGTTATTTCAGGTCTAAATTAATATTTATTGTAACCCAGCCTGGTGGAAAATTATTATGCATTTGCTCTAAATTGGTCAAAACTCTTGAACTAGCCATATGGTGTGAATCCATATTTGTCTGGTATCACAGAGTGCATCTCTCACAGCCTTGATGCACATACAAAACTGTCTGCTTTCTCTGATTTATAGCAGTGTTGTAAATATAGCTGAACTTGTGAAACAAACAAGGTGTTAATTGATGGTGCACATATTCATCCTCATAAACGTTTGTTCCTTGACTACGTTTTCCTGTTTCTACGGAAACTCTGGCTCTCTCCAACAGAAAAGATACTAAATCACAATACAATCTATATCCTAAATCAACTGAAGTTTCATTCACTGCAACAGAAAAGGTATATATATAAAGCCATGCATATAATCAGCAGTTGTTCTGAACTTGGATGAAGTAAGGATTTGGTTAGTGCTAACTATAACAAGCTATAGATTCTCACATTAGGTGAAATCTGATTCTGCATTTCCATTTTTGCTTCCTGTATTTCTTAATTGGGGCTTGAATTGTGCCAGACAAGGCAAAAGAATGGCTTTGTACCTCTGATCGGCTAAAGACAGTTTTAAATAGTTTATAATGGTTTTTATAATGATCAGTTTAGTATCTGTCAGTGTTGTAGTATAAGCATGATTTGCATTATAAAATTAAAAGGATAATATGGTCTAATAAAGCTGGCTTCCTTAGAAAAATCACAGGGAATTGATTGTGAATATAGTTTCCTACTGAAAATTAAATATATTGTTGCATCATTTAAAATAAGATAAAAATAAATTATGAACTTTTTTTATCCCAGCACAAACTTTGAAGTTTTATTTATTTTTATATATATAAATAAACACACGCTATATATATACTTAC
This sequence comes from Gavialis gangeticus, assembly GCF_001723915.1. Taxonomy (NCBI): domain Eukaryota; kingdom Metazoa; phylum Chordata; order Crocodylia; family Gavialidae; genus Gavialis; species Gavialis gangeticus. The sequence continues at coordinate 41,240,254 of NW_017729026.1, read as the reverse complement.
TATACACACACACACACACACACACACACACACACATATTTTATGTGTGTGTGTGTGTGTGTGTGTGTATATATTACAAAATGTAATGTGTATGCACATATATATGTATATAGTGACACAGCAAGCTTATGGAGCACCTGCAGAGGGGGAGGGAAAAGGGGAGA
>NW_017729026.1:41238808-41240043 GCF_001723915.1 Gavialis gangeticus | reverse complement strand
GAGGGAAGGCAAGGATATGTTGCCCTTGGTAGATGGGGGTGGGGGTAGTACAGCAGCATGTGTGAGGCAAAAGGGAAGTCTTACCTGCCAGGGGTGCTGCTGCTGCCACTGCTTAACATCAGCAGTATCAGCTTTCCCATATCCAGACTCCCTCAGAGTGGATCCTAGTGTCCCATTCATTCTCCTCTCCCTGCAGTACATCTATAGTGTGAGCAGGTCTATGTCTGTTCTGGCAACGGCTCCCCAAGGGCGGTGGAGCACCACTGTGCTTAGCACATTCACCTCCCCGCCCCGCCCTACCCTATCCCACCCCCAGATACAGAGTTGGGTGCAGCACTGTGCTACCAGGTTCCTGTGGCCACGTAGGAGCAGCATAGGGCTTTCCTCATCATGGCAAAAGCTCCTGGGAAGGAGAGATGAGGGGAGCCCCATTCTGCTTACCCCATTCCGCCCCCACCGTCAGAAAAAACTGATTTTGTTAGTGCATCATTGCACTGCCTAGCTCCTATGGCCTCTGCTGCAGCAAGCACTCCTCACCAGGGGGATCTTGGCGCCCCATCATAGACAGCACCCAGGGCAGATGCCCTTCTCATCTGTCCCTAGTTCCACTGCTGTATATAAGCTCAGTCCTAAAACAGCATAAGCCTGAGGGGCAACATTTGGTTTAACAGGGATAACTAAAAAGAGAAGTGACATCCTTAAAATTAGCGACTGATTTTATAAAGTTTGTGGAGTTTTAGTAATGAAAAATTTGTCCTATCAAATCAGTGTTCTACAGGGGAGAATGCAAAAAGATGCTGACTTGGAAAGCTGATGAAAGTTTTTAGAATTTGCTAAAAAAAGAAACTTCTGCCTCCAGACCAGAAAATCTGAGAAACTTTTTTACTATTGAAGTGCAAGTTCCATGAGCTAACATTTAAGAATACATTTAGAATAAATTTAAAATTTAAAAGCAGAGATGAGTAGAAGATAATGAGATTTGTATTATGCAGAGTTCTAGGGAAAAGGAGGGGGTGAATTATAAGAGAGAGATGAAGAAACACAAAAGCTTAACATCGATGGAGACATAAAGAACCTGTCAGAAACTGAAAGGAAGAGAAGAAAAGGAGATAAGACTTCCATGGACGCTGACTTGGGTTATGGTAGCACCATGGGCGACCGGTGCCCCCTGAGTCAGGGGGGACATGTGCCCTCCTCCACGGCCAGTCAGTAACTGACGGCGGGGGGGGGGGGGG
>NW_017729026.1:41237279-41238747 GCF_001723915.1 Gavialis gangeticus | reverse complement strand
AACGGGGGGGGGGGGGGGGGGGGTGCCCAAGCCAATTGCGCTGACCAGGGAGCACAAGCAGGGCACCCAGAATGACCAGTGGCACTTCTCCTGGCACCCCTACTCCTCAGTCGGCGCTTGCAGGTGGGGCACCAGCACTCCCGCCTGCCTCCCCTGCCCATCGACTACATAGGGAGCGCTGGCTGTCAGGTGGTGCAGCAGCAGTCTCAGGGGGTGCACATGCACCTCTACACATCGCCACTGGGTAGCACTGTTGATAGAAGATAAATATTTGTTGTTATGTATAGTTTAGGGGATTGGACATATCTTTAAATCTTAAATTTGTTATTTGATAAGTTCGATTCATTAATAAATACAGTTTAAAAGCAAAGCAAACAAAAACAAGACAAAAAAATGTAGTCTGTAAGATCTACTTGTCCAAATCAATCTATAGAAGTAGCTGGGAGAACACAATGATCTTTCTGTAACACATGATAGTTCAACAGTTTAAATGGGAAACAAACACAATATCATGAACTAGCTAAAAAGGATGCCACAGGAGAAAGCATATGGGGAAACCTGCAGGTGTACAACTTTTTTTGGCATCAGATAACTCTCCATCAGTCTTTGCTTTCAGCCTCACCACGCAGCAACTGCCTTGCTAGAAATTACTGAACACATTTCTACTGCCATAAAATTGGCCAGGGCTATATTTCTGGATTCCAAGAAAGCTTTTGACAACCAACCGTGATACTTTACGTAATAAGTTGTCAGCATACTGTGTATCACCTAAAGCTGTCACTTGGCTTAGGTCAAAGCTGTCAAACTGCCAACAAAATACTGTTACTAGAAGTACTAAATCTTCTTTTCAGCCTACTTCTGTTGGGGGTCCATCAGGCCTAGTCCCTGGTCTGTTATGTTTACCCTGTACATAAAACACTAAATGACCTATCACACCAATATGCACGGCAAAACAAACTTATATATCTGTAGACCCTACTGCAAGCAAACCCTTCAGACATGCTTTAACAAAATTCCTAAGGAGGTTAATCAAGTTATTATTTAACCTTTCTAAAACTAAGTCTGGAGCAGATTTCAGCTTTGAATCCAATCTGCTTTTCAGGCTTGTCTCTAGTAGGTTGTGTTACTTCCACATATATATAGTTTTTTTCCCAAGGTAAAGAGAAGAATTAAGGAACAAGACAAGCATGAATTAATACTCTGTTTTTACTCAAATAGCTCTAATGCAGCTTTTAAACACACCACTGTCCCCAGGGGCTCCACGCATTTGTTTCCCTCCCAGAATTCTGGGAAAATATGTGTCTCCAGAGTAATTGTTAGAGCCTACAAAGGCTCTGGTATGTGTGCCCCTCAGTATTGTCTTCAGTTGACAGCTGGTGTGGACTCCCCTCAGGGAATCTAGTATTGCTAGCGGCTCAAACTTCTCTAAAACTTTGTACTCCAGGAGCCTGCTTCTCAGATCTCTTCC
>NW_017729026.1:41225787-41232279 GCF_001723915.1 Gavialis gangeticus | reverse complement strand
TCAGTGAGCTAAGGAGAATAGTCAGGGAGGCACTGAGGTCCTGGAGGGGAGGGGAGTCAGATGTCCAAGAAGAGTGGTCGCTCCTTAAGGAGACGATCCTCCAAGCCCAAAGGGAGGTAATCCCAACACGGATCAAAGGGAGCAGGAGGGCACAAAAGCCCCCATGGCTCACCAAAAGCATCCAGGAATGTCTCCTAGCTAAAAGGGAGACGTACACCCAATGGAAGGGAGGAGCCATCACCAGGGAGGATTATACTACGGTTGCTCGGGGCTGCAGGGGGGCGGTCAGGAAAGCCAAGGCAGAGATGGAACTGGGACTAGCTTCCCGGATCAAGGACAACAAGAAGTCCTGTTTTAAATACATAGGGGGCAAAAAGAAGGGACCAGGTAACATTGGGCCCCTGCAAGACATGCTAGGAAATCTGGTCGTCACACCAGACGACAAAGCAGGGACTGGATCAGCACCCCCACCAGGCTCCCCTCAGGCCCCAGGGGAGGTACACCTAGGCCAAGGGTCAGTGAGGATCTAGTCAGGGAACTTCTGGAGGGACTGGCTGTATTTAAATCAGCTGGTCCAGATAATCTCCTAGCGTGTCTTGCAGGGGCCCAACGTTACCTGGTTGCTCAGGAAGGTCCAGATAATCTCCACCCCAGAGTGCTGAAGGTGAGGAGAGCCCTGACAAGCTTCCTTTTTTTGCTTTAAGTTTGCCCAGGGTGGGAATTATTCTGAGTTCAGTTTGATCTTTGTTTTGTGGATACCCAGGTGGGCTGTGACTTCTGTTCTGCAGTGGTACAGATAGCACGTACTGGAGAACTAAATTGTAGCTGAAATTGTGGTTCAGAGGCCACACAAGGGTGCCTGAGAGAGAATCTGGGTTTTGAGCCCTGTGTAGGGGCAGTGGGAAGAGTTGGGACCAAGACTGAAGAGGCTAGAAGTAACTGGTGGAACTAGAGTCCACAACAGGCTTAACCCAGTGAGAGGCCAGAGACCCAGGGACAGGCTACAACCATAAAGGTCCAAGCTTAACTGCCAAGATAGTCACAGCCTGCCCCTATCTTATGCTGAGAAGGCCAGAGCCTGAACCCTTGAGGCAGAGGGAGAGAGGCTGGGACTGCCAAGCCAAGCCAAGCCAAGGCAAGTGGGTCTAGGTCTAGGAGTCCACAGCTAGAGCAACAAGCGGGCCAAAGCCAAGAGGGCTAAAGCCTATACAGGCAGGTACTTAGAGTAAGAGTAACACCTGTATGGCATGGGCATGGCTATAGGGGAGGAGGGAGACCACAAACACAGCCCATAAGGCAAACAGTGCCCCAAGGCACTGATAGGGTCAAGAGGGCCACCTTTTACCACTCAAGGGGCAACACTGAGACCACCTAGGCATGGGAAGGACCAGCTGGCTGAATAACAGCGGCATACTTTGGGACTCTAGGAGCAGCCTCCATGTACACTATAAGTTACATCAGTGCGTGGCAGGTGAGGAAGAAGGGGAGGGTAGCCCAAGGAGACAGAGTGGGGCAAGAGTCACATGGCCACTGAGAGGTGTTACAGCTGCCCTGGAGCCTGCCACATATCCCAGCCAGCTTGTGGCCATATTCTACAGCTGTGCAGATGCTTACACATCCATACTGCACATGAAGTAGGATCCATCTGGTCACATAAAGTGAAATAGGATTCTACCCTAAATGCAAATATGTACATGGTTCCCACTATAATTCTGCCAGTAAAAGCAAGTCATTTGAAAATCTGTTGTTCCTCTTTTTTTTCCTATTCTTGATTTCTTCTGAGGAGACATTGCCAACAAAAGTTATTTGTGCTGAATACTACACACAGTAGGGAAAAGGATGAAAACATCAAGATCTGATAATTCTCCATATTATCTGGAAAAACCCATGGTCTTTTTCTTTCAATACAAGAACAACTCTTAGGCCAATGAAAATCTGTCACTTATGTGTATTTACAATTCTGTGTTCTTAGGTTTTGGTTGCTTTGGTTAACGATTTGCTTTAGAAAGGTGCAAAGGTGTGACAAACTCTACATTATTGATTACTTGGGTCAATAACTATACAGTTATTCTGTAAAAATACTTTTTTATATTAATCCTGAGGCTTATGAATTTCAAAATAAAAGCAGCAGTGCATTTGTTGGGACATTGGGAGAAAAGAATCAAAGTCACAGCATGGGATAGAAAAAAGAATGTGATGATAAGAAAAAAGTCTGAGGAAGACGCACAAAAAAAGGCAATTTGACAGACTCTTTGCATACTGGGGAAAAAAAGAGCAAGACAGAAATGTAAACAATAATGTACTGTTCAGCCCAAGACTTAGAATTGACAAATAAAACCATTATAGAACTAGATGAAACTTACACCCATTATGTCATTTTACCCACAGTTAATGGATTGAAGTAGTTAAGTTTATAATGGGTAATATGGCTACCCCCTGTATTTGAGCAAAGCTATATGTTTTATTTCTTAGTTGGGATGACCAATTTCAATATTCCTGCCAGTACCTACTTTTACTTCCTTGTTTTGAGCTATTGCCAGACAGAAACTACAACAAACAACTTTCTCCGAGTACCCGGAGTCAATCATCCTTCCAAATTTATCTTCCCTTTTTTAACAAAAACATTCAATTTAACACCATTTTAAACATGTTGCTGGCATGCAATTATTATTGTACTTTATACAATAAGCACCAACATCAAAAAAAAACTAAGTTAATTTTTCCATGGCTCAGTACAAAGGACAAAACTATGGTTACCTTTTTTTGAAAACTTCAGTTTGAGATATTACCCTTTTCTAGCCATAAACAATCATCTGTGTCAGGGGGTTTCAACCTTTTTCAACAAGTGTATCCCTTCTGTCTCAGTTTCAGGTCATGTGCCCCTTTATAGTTTTCTCATTTTTAGGGGGGAGCAGATTGAGGCCCCCAAGATGAGGGAGGGAGTGGGGCTGGGGCTGTACAACCAGGGCAGAGTTTTGGGACAGAGCCATGAGAGTGGTTCGTCTGGGGGGCGTGGGCAGGGGAGGGCAGCTCCTGCCACTGCACACATCCTGGTGGAGGCTCAGGGAGCACATGCTCCCCAGATCTGTGTGTGGGGTGGAGGCAGCTACTGCTGCAGGCTGGACTCTGCACCCCACTGCTGCAGCTCCAAGAGCTGCACAACGCCATGCACCTGCTGCCACCAGGCAGGCAGCGGACAGACACACACACACAAAGATGCAGACACAGGTACACACACACAGATGCAGATGTGGACACCTACAGACACCCATACAGATGCAGACACGGACAGACAGACACACACAGATGCAGACACAGACACCCACACACACATGCAGAATCAGAAACACACACAAACAGCCCCCCACCCCAGCAGGTAGGTGTGTGTGGGGGGGAAGGGATGGTGTGGGGCCAGAACAAGAATGAGGGGGGAGTGCATCTCTGTGCCCACTCCCAGAAGCAGGGCCAGAGGAGCAAGGGCAGCAGTGCCCCTCTGCAGGCTGCACAAGCGCTGCCCAGATGGCTGCATGTGCAAGTGGCCATGAGAAAGCAGCGTGGGGCACAGCAGTGGTGGCAGTGCAGGGCAGTGATAGTGGCAGTGGCAGTAGTGGCTGCCACATGTAAGCCTCCCCATCTCCCCTCCAGTCTACCCATCTGGGCAGTGCATGTGCAGCCTGCAGAGGGGCACCGGTGCTCTCAGCCCCCTGGCCCTGCTCCTGGGATCCTGGAAACGCACAGAAAGCCAGCTGAGGTGGGGGGTGGGGAGACCCTGCAGTGTACTGAGTGCGGCCAGTGGCACTGGCTACCAGTACTTCTGTGGAAAGAAGCAAACAATGATGCAATTAAAGAGAATAGGATAAGGAAGAGTTAAGGTGCAACGAGCATTCTTTCCTTTGTCTTTTCCTTACCTGTGAGTCCTTCATATTGCAATATTTCCATCCTCAAAATACATGTTCTTGGGTTTGTTAGCAGCAGAATGTTCTATGCTGCTCAATATGAGCAGTTGATCAGGTAGGACCATTTGTTGTATTGCACATGAACTTTCTTCTCTCATATGGACAAAGCATTGCCCCATCTTTACCCACATTCCCTCACAGCTGCCTATAGAAAGAATCTTCCTCCTTTCCTATACAACTTCATTAACCCTAGAGAAGGACAAAATTGTCTATTAATTTTCCCAAGCAAAACGTACAATGCAGAACCAATGCACAGGCAAATTCTAGGAAGCATACAAACAGACAGCCAGGTCTCCCTAAATCACATGTAGCCCAGGTAACTTGGGTATATACTCCTCTTCTCCAATTGAAGGGGATTGTTAGCTGGCAGGTGTACTGGGTGGTAGGGACTGCAGACCACTCAGTTTCCCTCTGTCCCTATAGAACCAGGCCAGGACAGTCAGGGGACTTAACTATATACACATTTATTTACATTAACTTATCACAAGGGAAAGGAACATATGTACTATATATAAGATATCTAAACCAGTAACATAAACAATACCCTCTAGGTAAATGACATAAACCTTATACCAGTGCTCCAGATACAGGTAAGTCACAGGTAAGTATCTGATCTGAAACAGATAAACCCCAAAGATAAACTCAATCCCGAGGGAAACCCCAATGCCGTTGGGCTTTTCCCAAGCCCTACAGAGAAGCTGGTAACTTTAGGGGGGCCCTCTCAGTAGGACCTCCCCTTTCAGGAGCCCTTCACTAACCAGGGGGGACTGTACCAGGCTGCTCTCTCGCCTGCAGTGGGCTTCGGGAAGGTCACTGTGCCCTGGAACAGGGATCCTCTGTGCAGGGCTTCTGGGGCCTCTGGCTTGGCCCTGTTTGCTGGCTCAGTAGCCCAATCACTGTCTGGCTCTCTGAACTCAACCGTTTGCTATGGGTCAGAGGCCTGGGCTGCCTTGTGCAGCACCAGGCTTGGACCACGCCCAGACCCTCCATGCAGCACCTCCTGCACCAAGCTCCCAGCCTTGTTCCAGAGGTTGAAGACCTGAGCCACCCAAGTGCCCCAAAGGCACTTGTCCTGTGCACCATGTCTCTGGTGCCTCACGCAGTTCCCAGGGTCTGGACGCTTTGTCCCCTGCTGCACACCAAGAGCCTAGCTGCTGGAGCCATCTGCCGTTCCCCACTAATGGAAGTCGTCAGAGGCACTTCTGGGCTACTGCTTTGCCCTGCTGAGCAGCTCCTCTCAGCTCTTCTTAAGCCCTGTTCTTCTCCCTCCCAGATGTGCTCCTCTCATGCTGGGCACGCAGCTCCTTTTATACTCTCCAGGGCTCCACCTCTGAAGTCTTCTGGACCTGAGCGTTGCAGTCTTCAGTCAGGTCCACAGGAGGAGGGAGGCGGGAAGAGGAGGAGAAACTTCTCTCCCCCTCCCCTCAGGAAAGGGGCGTGACTGAACTCCTCTTGCTGCCTCCTGATTGGGGATGAGCTCCACCAATCAAAACAGCAAGATTTCAAGCCTGGGACTAAACCCAAGCTCCAAAAGGCAAGCCTGCTACACACAAAAGGCACATCTGGCCCCTACAGATACTCCTTTTTTCTTGCTCAGAAATCTTTACCACCTACCAATGAACCAGAAAAATCCCATTTAATACTGGGAAATGCAACTGCTTTCTTCATTCTCAAAATATCTGAATCATTATTTTATTTTTTTCAGAAATTGGGGAGGAGGGAAGGAAAATAAAAAAAATAAAAAAAATCACTTTTTGGTTGAGAACAAAACTGTCAAGTTTTAATCCAAAAATTAAGGAAATGACAAATGGTTTAAAACAAATTATTAAAGTGGAAATGATTATGTAATCTAAGCCAAGCTATTATGGTGGAAATGGCTGTGTAATCTAAATCACTGGCATCATGTATCATTACGTTCATTCACTTATTAAGCACATACATACTAGGCCTGTGCGAATAGGGAAGTATTCAATTCGGCTGATTTGGAGAACAGTGATTCGATTTGGAGATTCAGATCACTGTCCTGAATCCATTAGGCCGAATCAGCATCAGAAGATTCAGTGCTGATTCAGAGACATTCAGTGATTTGGATCAGCCGGGGAGAGCCAGGCACAGCCAGGCAGCTGCAGGTTCTCCTGCAGCTCCTCCAGCTATGCCTGTCTCTCTGTGGGTGGAGGGAGCCGCAGGAGAAACCACCATGGCTGTCCTGCCCAGCCCCATCCCCTGCCCGGCCCCAGCCTAGTCTCCGCGCGTGCGCACACACAAAAAAAAGCCCCACACTCACTAGCTGCAGGAGCAGCAATTGGGGCCTCTGGGCACTTGTGACAGAGTCCCCCCACATGCAGCACGGGCCAGTGGGGATTGCCTGGCACTCATGAAGCAGCTGCTCCATGGTGCAGGGAGCTGGGGAATTGAGCCAGGGGCTGAGGAATTGAGCAGGGAGCTGGAGTACTGAACCCACAGCTGGGGAAATATTCACTTCCTGGTTCAATTCCCCAGCTCCCGGATCTCTTCCCGAGCTCTTTGATCATTTCTC
>NW_017729026.1:41219867-41220787 GCF_001723915.1 Gavialis gangeticus | reverse complement strand
CTGGTTCAATTCCCCAGCTCCCGGATCTCTTCCCGAGCTCTTTGATCATTTCTCTCAGCTCTTCCTGGGGGGTGCAGGCCTCCGGATGGTGCTAGATGACAGCAGGATGCCCAGAGCCACCAACATCACCAGCTGGCAGCAGCAGCCTGCTGAAACCCTGTGTGCAGATCTAGGGGCTGTGCCCCCTGGAAAGAGCTGGGGGAATGATCAGAGAGCTGGGGAATCAAACTAGGAGCTCTGGCTGACAAGTGGAGTTGCCCCAGTTCCAGGACAGTGTACAGCACCCTGCCAAGCTGCACTGCCCCTTTGCCAGCTGCAGCTTCCACGTGGGTGCCAGGCAGGGGGGGTGATCTCTGCTGCCTCCAACTGTCCCAGATAGTGTGGGGGGCTCTGCCATGACCACCCAGAGGCCCCAATCAATGCTCCTGTGGCTGGTGAGTGCAGGATGTTTTTTTTCAAAGTGCCAGGAAGTTGGGGCTGGGTGGGGGATGGAGCTGGGCAGCACAGCCATGGGGGCTTCTCCTGTGACTCCCCTAGCTGTGCCTGCCTCTGTCCTGGTGGGGGGAGCCTCAGGGGCTATGCCCTGCTGCCACTTGCCCAGCCGGCATGGGTTGGGGTGGGGGGGAGGATGTGATGCAGGCATGGCTCACTCCAGGCAGCAGCAGGGCATAGGCCCTGCTCCCAGCATTGCCATGCCCAGATCAGTGGTGGGAGTGGGGGCTCTGCCCTGCCACTGCTTTCCAGCCAGCACGGAACAAGGGGGACACAGGATGCAGGAACATGCTATGCCTTGCTGCCACTTGCCCCCTTCCACCTGGAGTGAGCCGCACCCACATCCTGCCCCCCGCCCCCCACTGAGCAAGTGGCAGCAGGGCAGAGCCCCCACTCCCAGAGCTGCCATGCCTGCATCCCCCAACCCC
>NW_017729026.1:41218848-41219515 GCF_001723915.1 Gavialis gangeticus | reverse complement strand
GCTTTTACTTGGTCTCCCAATTTGATTCAGATTCAGAGATTTGGTCCCCAAATCAGGCTGAATCTCCTCTGAATTGAATCATCTACTGAAGCTTCACACAGCCCTACTACATACTACATACATGTAGTGGTAAGAGACTAGGGTTGCCAACCCTCCAGGATTGCCCTGGAGTCTCCGGGAATTAGATAAAGATCTCCAGGATGCTGCTAAGAGTCACCCAAGAGATAAATGATAGGGCATTCATTAAAATAAATATTAAATGCTGAATCTGATTTATACAGTAGGCCAGTGGGGTTTAGTCTATGCACCATAATCCATAACTAATATATAGGCAGTCCTTGACTTACAATGTTTTGAGTCACAATGTTTCACACTTACAACTTTTATAAATTGACACCCTGTTTCAACTTTATGATGTCAGTTTTGATTTTACAACACTTGATCCAATGCGACACCACACCAGCGAACAAGTTCGCTGCATCACTCATCCACTTATCTCCCTGGAGAACATCTGTCCAAGCTTTCTTGGACACTTTCTTTAAGAAAGCAGACAAGACTCTAGAAAAACCTGCAGCCAAGACTCCTGAGATGACTCCAGCCAAGAACCCTTCAAAATGTCCAACCAAGAGCCTTTTAAAAAGTCCAGCAAAGTCACCTCAAAGAACTC